>NC_064248.1:40230344-40537327 GCF_003254725.2 Canis lupus dingo
CCGAGGTCACGTGGCTCAGAAACTTGTGCAGCGACGCGTGCATGGCGGGCGCGAGGTCTCCGGGGTAGTGGCGGGCGAGGGTCACCAGCAGGCAGTGGCTCAGGAGCTGAGGGCACAGGCAGCCGTCGCGCGCGCCCCCCCCCGCCCCCCGCGCGGCCGCGGCGGGTCCCGCGGGCTCACCTGGAAGTGCGCGGGGTCCACGCGCAGCCTGTGGGCGTGCAGGGCGCCGAGGGCGGACAGGGCGCCGGGCAGGTCGTCCAGGTGGGCCACGGCGGTGGTCAGCGCGTCGGCCACCTTCTGGCCGTGGGCCTTGACCTGGGCGGAGCCGGGGCTCAGGTCGAAGTGCGGGAAGTAGGTCTTGGTGGCGGGGAAGGAGCAGAAGGTCCTGCGGGAGGAAGGGCAGGTGAGTCGCGGGGGGGAGGGGGCTGCGGGGGGGGGGACGAGGGCCGCGGGGGGAGGACGAGGGCCGCGGGGGAGGACGAGGGCCGCGGGGGGGGGACGAGGGCCGCGGGGGGGAGGACGAGGGCTGCGGGGGGGACGAGGGCCGCGGGGGGGGGAGGGGGCTGCGGGGGGAGAACGAGGGCCGCGGGGGGAGGACGAGGGCCGCGGGGGGGGGACGAGGGCCGCGGGGGGGACGACAGGGGCCGCGTGGGGGGGAGGGGGCTGCGGGGGGGAGGACGAGGGCTGCGGGGGGGGGGACGAGGGCCGCGGGGGGCGGACGACAGGGGCCGCGCGGGGGGGCGGAGGGGGCTGCGGGGGGAGGACGAGGGCCGCGGGGGGACGACAGGGGCCGCGGGGGGGAGGGGGCTGCGGGGGGAGGACGAGGGCCGCGGGGGGGGGGGACGACAGGGGCCGCGGGGGGGAGGGGGCTGCAGGGGGAGAACGAGGGCCGCGGGGGGAGGACGAGGGCCGTGGGGGGGAGGACGAGGGCCGCGGGCGGAGGACGAGGGCCGCGCGGGGGGGACGACAGGGGCCGCGTGGGGGAGGGGGCTGCAGGGGGAGGACGAGGGCCGCGGGGGGAAGGACGAGGGCCGCGGGGGGGGGGACGACAGGGGCCGCGGGGGGGGGCTGCGGGGGGGAGGACGAGGGCCACGGGGGGGACAAGGGCCGCGGGGGGGGCTGCGGGGGGAGGACGAGGGCCGCGGGGGGCGACGACAGGGGCCGCGGGGCGGGAGGCACCTCTCCAGGGCCTCGGTCGCGTAGATCCCGACGTTGCCGCCCAGCTTCCTCCACAGGGCGCGCACCGCCGCCCTGTCCGCGCCGGACAGCGCCATCGCCATCGCGCCCCTGCTCCGCGCCCGGGTCCCCGCGACCTCCAGGGGGCGCCACGCCGCGTCTGCTGCGGAGCCAGGCGCTCAGGGGCCCGGGGGGCGGGGACCAAGCCCACTCTGCACTGTTTACTATATGGAAACGAAGAATGTATTATCAGCCTTAGAATTAGGGGACCCTGGAGTGTAGCAGGGACTTTGACATTGAACGTCAGCTTATTCTCCCTCCCTTCCTCCAGAGGCTTTTAGAACACTCTATTTTCACATTTATTGTGTAAAATGAACATAAAGATGTCGTCTTCCTAAAGTTGTTGTGAGAATTAAGCAGATAAGATGTCAAGCCCCTGGCTCATGGCACATGTTCCTTTCAGGATAGCCAGCATTTATTAAGTGCCTTGCACATATCTCCATAGCAATGCCAATACCTATGGGGCGCTCACTCCTTGCCAGGCACCACTCTACACAAACTTGGTGGGGGGCATCTAATGGTTTAGTCCATTAGGTGACTCACTTTATTTTTTTTAAGATTTTATTTATTTATTCATGAGAGACACAGAGAGAGGCAGAGACACAGGCAGAGGGAGAAGCAGGCTCCATGCAGGGAGCCCGATGTGGGACTCGATCCCAGGACCCCAGGGTCACACCCCAGGCTGAAGGCAGGCACTAAACGACTGAGCCACCTGGGCTGCCCTTATTTTACTTTTTATTTATTTTTGGAATGGGAGAGAGAATCTTAAGCTGGGTGTGGAGCCAGATGCTGGGCAGGATCTCACAACCTTGAGATCATGACAGAGCTGAAATCAATTCTGAGTCTTAACCAACTGAGCCACCCAGGCGCCCACCCCCAGCATGTTGGCCATTTTGAAGTTGTAGAATCCAGTGTCTTTAACCACGTTCACATCTGTGCAGCCACCACTACCACCATCCCAAGTGGAAACTTTGTCCCCATTAACAGTCACTCTGTAACCCCTCTCCTCCAGGCCCACAAGTCAGCTGTCTCTATGGATTTGCTTATTTTGGATATTTCCTATAAGAGGAACCATACATTTTTGTGTCTGGCTTCTTTCATTTAGCACACTTTCCAGTTCCTTGACACTGTGGCCTCTGTCAGGGCTTCAGAGCTCTTAATGGCTGAATAATATTCCACTGTATGGATAGACTACATTTTCTTTATCCATTCATCCCCTGCCAGAGATCTGGGTTGTTCCCACCTGTAGCCCAGGTCCTCATTTTTCCCAACAATAAGTAAAGGAAGGCCACCTCTTACTGAGAGCTCATGCTGTGTCACCAGCTGTGCTAAAGGTATCACAGAGACCTGCCACGTCATTTTCCAAGGATGCCTTTCAGGACCAGACACCTAAGGCGCTAGGGGCTTACTCTGAGGGGAGGAAGCATTTGGGAGCGCTGGCTCCCAGGACTTGGCTCTTCTCTGTTGCAGTGTGTGTGTGTGGTGGGGCGGGAGAGGGGGTGTTGGTGGACCAGGTCTCTAGGCTATGCAGTAAATGCTGAGCTACCCTCAAAAACCAGGCCTCCAGATCCATGGTGCCCCAGGATGTCATCATGTTTAGAGCGAGTGTCCTGGAAGTGACACCAAGTGAAAGAGGTGTTGCCGGGAAAGGTCTGGCATCTACGATTGCACTGCTTACCCTGATTTCATCTAGATTGTGTGGTATTTGGGAAGTTTGATGGGTGGGGGCATTTGGTGCCACTCCCGGGAGCCTGGCCTCTCATCTCTTCCCACCACCCAAAAGCAGGAGAGCTCAGAGGTCCAGGCTGGAGGCGCATCAACTCTCAGACCAAGTGTGTGTCTTCAAATGTAAAGATGGAAACCAGGGCAGCCCCGGTGGCGCAGCGGGAGTCCCACATCGGGCTTCCTGCATGGAGCCTGCTTCTCCCTCTGCCCGTGTCTCTGCCTCTCTCTTGCTCTCTCTGAATGAATAAATAAATATTTAGAAAAAAAAATAAAGATGGAAACCAGTTCATCATTTGAGCAAATCCCAACTGAATCTGCAAAGCTCTTAAGTGAAATGCAGGACATCAAATAAAGGGAGCTGAGGACTCCTGGGTGTGGCCAGGGAGCAGGCCTGCGATTCCCAGGCAGTGGCAGTCCCCAGGGGAGGCCAGCCACACTCCCCTCAGCTGCCCTATGCTTTCCACCCCCCAACCCCCCCCTCCTGCGGGGAGGAGACTACCCGCACAGCTCGCAAAGACAACGGAGGCCTTGAGAGGCTGCAGCCCACTCAGACTTTATTCAAACATCAGGAAGTGCAGGGCACCATGGGGCGCAGGAGGCGGCCCAGGGCAGGGGCTCCCGCCTCCGCGGCTGCAGCTTAACGGTACTTGGAGGTCAGCACGGTGCTCACAGCGGTGAAGAACTTGTCCAGGGAGGCGTGGACAGCAGGGGTGAATTCGGTGGGGTGGTGGCAGGCCAGGGTCACCAGCAGGCAGTGGCTCAGGAGCTGCAGAGGGAGGGGCCGTCAGGGGGGGGCGGGCTGCACCGCAGGGAGCCCTGGGGGTCTCTGTGCCCCCCCCCCCAGGTGTGTCCTGGCCTGGCCCGCGGCTCACCTTGAAGTTGACGGGGTCCACGCGCAGCTTGTAGGCGTGCAGGTCGCTGAGGGCGGACAGGGCACCGGGCAGGTCGTCCAGGTGGGCCACGGCAGTGGTCAGCGCATCAGCCACCTTCTTGCCGTGGGCCTTGACCTGGGCGGAGCCGGGGCTCAGGTCGAAGTGCGGGAAGTAGGTCTTGGTGGTGGGGAAGGACTGGAAGGTCCTGCGGGAGGAAGGGCCGGTGAGCTGCGGCGGGGGTGGGGGGGGGGACAGGGGCCCCAGGGGGAGGAAAAGGGCCGCAGGAGAGGGACAGGGGCAGGGTGGGGGGTGGACGGGCCCCGGGGGAAGGACAGGGGCCGTAGGGGAAGTACAGGGGCCACGGGAGGAGGACAGGGGCCGCGGGGGGAGGACAGGGGCCACGGGGGGAGGACAAGGGCCGCAGGAGGGGGGACAGGGGCTGTGGGAGTGGGGACAGGGGCCCCGGGGGAAGGACAGGGGCCATAGGGGAAGTACAGGGGCCACGGGGGGAGGACAAGGGCTGCGGGGGTAGGACAAGAGGCCGTGGGGGAATAACAGGGGTCTGGGGGGAGGACAGGGGCCCAGGGAGGCGGACACGGGGCACGGGGGGCGGCCGAGCCCCAGTGCCGGCGAGAGCTGGGTGCTCACCTGTCCAGCGCCTCTCCGCCGTAGTCGCCAGCGTGGCCACCAATCTTATCCCAAGTGGACTTGATGTTGGTCTTGTCGGCGGGAGACAGCACCATGGTGGGTTCTTTCTGAGTCTGAGGAGAACCAGAAATGCACGGGGCGGGGAGGCCGTGGAGGCTTTATGCCCGGGGCGCGGGTGGGCACGCCCGTCGGGGCCACGCTTATTGGCTGGCGGGGGTGGGTGTGGGGGGCTCGCTGGGGCCAACTGACTGGAGGTTCTCTCCTGCCCACTTCTCCAGCCCCGCTAGCACCGCCAGGGCCCCGGCTGGTGGGGGTCGGTGCAGGGGGGCTCAGGGACACCCCGAGGGTGCCCGAGCGCCCCTAGCCCCCCGCTGCGTGCTCCTGAGGATCCTAAGGGACACCTGCCCTGTTGTAGGCTTGGCGCTCGCAGCCCGTCTGGGTTAACTCGAGCGGAGTCCGTGAAAGACTGAGCGGTTGAGGGCGGACAAAAGGCCTGCCTGGTCTGGGGCGGAGAGAGGTGCACACAGGCCTCCCTCCCGCCAACTCCGGAATTGGCACCTGGAGCCCCTCCTGCTCCCCTCAGACACGCTCCTCCTAACCCCTCCTCCCCACGAATTCTCATTGAGCTGTCGCCCTGCGGATAAACCCCCAGCGGCCCAGGGGGCAGGGCTGGGGCAGGCGGGATCCAGGCTCCAGGTCCTCTGTCCAGGGTGGTGGGTCTGCGAGACTCAGAGGCAGCGTTCTCCTGTTAGGGACCTTGTGTGAGCCACTGTCCCCACCGCTGTGCTCACAATGACACACCCAGTTCTTCAAATCGTGCTTGACACTTGACTCACTGGGCCAGTAGTGGTTAAGTTGATAAATAAAGCGACTTTCTGGACAGGACCTGAGCTTTCAGTTGGGAACGGTCATCCGATCGCCACGCAAGGGCACAGAGAGTGGAAAGCCTTGTTAAAAGACTCAGGAAACGTTGGCAGCCCTGGTGGCTCAGCGGTTTAGCGCCGCCTGCAGCCCAGGGCATGATCCTGGAGACTCAGGATCAAGTCCCACATCAGGCTTCCTGCATGGAGCCTGCTTCTCGCTCTGCCTGTATCTCTGCCTCTCTCTCTCTGTGTCTCTCGTGAATAAATAAATAAAAATCTTAAAAAAAAATACAATCTTTAAAAAATGAAAAGAAAAATAAAAAAAAAAGACTCAGGAAATGTGGAGGGAGTGGGTGAGGCATTGGAGGGCATCAGGGTTAGTCTGAAGGTCATGGGTGGCTTCCCTAGGGGAGTGAGGCTGGGGAATGAGTGTGCATTAGACAAAATAGGGTGGACAGGAAAGCTGACTTGAGGGTGGGGAGGGGGATAAAAGGCCTCTATGGCTGAAGAGTGGGGTCCACTGAAGAGTGGGGATGGGGAGCTGTGGACAACGACCAGGTGCTGGGCAGACGCTGCAGTGTGGGGGAAGGGCAGGACCCCCAGCTGGTACCATTCCCTTACTGGTACCAAGTCCCCTGGGCTAGTTGGTGGCAGGAGGGTACTGAGGACACGACAGAACAGGGAGTGAGAACAGAACAGGGAGTGAGAAGCTGTTGACACGTCCTCTCCTGGGAAGAAGACTGAGCTCTGGGGAGGGGCTGGGTGGGCACCCTCCCTCGGGATCTCCCCGTGTGTCCAGGAAGAAGTATCTGTCAAACTGCCTGGTACGCAGGAGAAAGAAGCTCCAGACAAGCCTCAGCAATTCTCTCCTGCTCTGCCCCTTGAGTCTGTTCTTATTTTGTACATGCTGGGCCTCCCCCCGGCTGCTTCCACTCTCCCTTCCCACCCTCCACTCTTTTCCTGATTCTGTTACAGCCGAAGGCCCAATCCTGGCCTCCCGAAAAGGATAGGACACTGCGGGCTTAGAGGGCTCAAAGACCTGCCCCCAGGCCTGGGACAACCCCCCTTCTGCATCTGGTTCCAGTCCTCCTGCCACTGGGTCCTTTTTATTTTTTTTATTTTTTTATTTTTATTTTTTTAAAGGATTTTTTATTTATTTATTTATGATAGAGAGAGAGAGAGAGAGACAGAGAGAGAAGCAGGCTCCATGCCGGGAGTCTGACATGGGACTCCAGGATTGCGTCCTGGGCCAAAGGCAGGCTTGAAACCGCTGAGCCACCCAGGGATCCCCTACTGGGTCCTTTTTAGATGAGACTTGGGGAACATATCTCAGCCAATGGCTTAGATTCCTACTATGCGAAGAGCTCCCACATATATATAAGAGGGAAAAACAAAGACTTACGGGAACAGTTGACAAAGGTTATTAACAGGAAGTTAACAAATACAGAAATGACAATTAATGAGGCCCCTGGGTTAGCCCAGTCAGTCAGGCATCCTACTCTTGGTTTCTGCTCGGATCGTAGCCTCAGGGTCATGAGATGGAGCCCCACCACAGCTTGGAGCTCAGTGCTCAGTGGGCTTGTCCCTGTCCCTCTTCCTCCCCACCCTCTCTCTCTCTCTAATAAATAAATAAATAGATAAATCTTAAAAAAAAAAAAAAAAAAGAAAAGAAAAAGGGTGGCAGTCTTAGCCTCCCCTGCTTGTCACTCCAGAGAGGAACCCTGGAAGCCTGGCACCTTCTGGGAATGGAGCATGACTCCGCTCATTCCAGGAAGCCTCAGCTTTAGTTCCAAGAGCCACTAAGGCCGGCAGAGGTCCCCTGCGGGGAGGAGACCACCCGCACTGCTCGCAGACAAAGACAACGGAGGCCTTGAGAGGCTGCAGCCCACTCAGACTTTATTCAAACATCAGGAAGTGTAGGGCACGGTTGCAGGAGGCCACCCAGGGGCCCAGGGCAGGGGCTCCCGCCGCCATGGCTGCAGCTTAACGGTACTTGGAGGTCAGCACGGTGCTCACGGCGGCGAAGAACTTGTCCAGGGAGGCGTGGACGGCAGGGGTGAATTCGGTGGGGTGGTGGCAGGCCAGGGTCACCAGCAGGCAGTGGCTCAGGAGCTGCAGAGGGAGGGGCCGTCAGGGGGGGGGGCGGGCTGCACCACAGGGAGCTCTGGGGGTCTCCGTGCGCCGCCCCCAGGTGTGTCCTGGCCTGGCCCGCGGCTCACCTTGAAGTTGACGGGGTCCACGCGCAGCTTGTAGGCGTGCAGGTCGCTGAGGGCGGACAGGGCACCGGGCAGGTCGTCCAGGTGGGCCACGGCGGTGGTCAGCGCATCAGCCACCTTCTTGCCGTGGGCCTTGACCTGGGCGGAGCCGGGGCTCAGGTCGAAGTGCGGGAAGTAGGTCTTGGTGGTGGGGAAGGACTGGAAGGTCCTGTGGGAGGAAGGGCCAGTGAGCCGCGGCGGGGGGTCGTGGGGGGAGGACAAGGGCCGCAGGAGGGGGACAGGGGTGTGGGGGGACAGGGAGTAAGGACAGGGGCTGTGGACAGGGGCCTCGGAGGGGGTGCTGGGCAAGGGGACAGGGGCCCCAGGAGGTGGACTGGGGCCGCTGGTGGGGGGGACAGGGGCTGCGGGGGGGGGGACAAGGGCCGCAGGAGGGGGACAGGGGTGGGGGTGGGGGAACAGGGGCCACAGGAGGGGGATGGGGGCCATGGGTTAAGGACAGGGGCCGCAGGGAAGGGACAGGGGCTGCGGGGGGAGGACAGGGGCCACGGAGGGGGGCGCTGGGCAAGGGGACAGGGGCCCCAGCAGGTGGACTGGGGCCACTGGGGGGGGGACAGGGGCCACGGGGGGTGGACAAGGGGCGCAGGAGGGGGACAGGGGTGGGGTGGGACAAGGACTGTGGGAGGGGCACAGGGGCCATGAAGTAAGGACCGGGGCAGAGGGTGGGGCGGGGGGAGGCGGACAGGGGCCGCGGGGGTGGGGACAGGGGCCACAGGAGGGGGACAGGTGCTGGGGAAGGACAGGGGCTGCGGGGGTGGGGACAGGGGCCGCGGGGGGCCGCCGAGCCCCAGCGCCGGGGAGAGCTGGGTGCTCACCTGTCCAGCGCCTCTCCGCCGTAGTCGCCAGCGTGGCCACCAATCTTATCCCAAGTGGACTTGATGTTGGTCTTATCGGCGGGAGACAGCACCATGGTGGGTTCCTTCTGAGTCTGAGGAGAACCAGAAATGTGCGGGGCCGGGAGGCCTCGGAGGCTTTATGCCAGGGCCGCGGGGGGGCACACCCATCGGGGCCACGCTCATTGGCTGGCCCAGTGCCCCGAGGTCCTGGAGCAGGTGGGGGGGTCCCAAGGCCGCCCTCACTCTCTGTCCTGTGTCCTGAGCAGACCGAGCTCAGCTCCCCGTGGCACCCTCCCTTCTGGCTCCTGTGGTTCCCGGGAGCCCACCACGGGGTCCCGAACCGCCCCACCCCCTGCTTTTGGCTCTGAAACTAGGGTATTTGCCGACTGGGGAGGGGAGCACAATATTTTCTGATGTGAACAAGCTGCTTTCGCCCCAAACATCCACCAGGATGGAGAGCTGTCGATTGTCCATGTAAAGAGTGGTGGTGAGGGAGATTATGTGGTCCTTCAAGCCCTCTTTGCCCCAAGCTGGGCAGGCGCTCCTGGGCAGCGCCAGGTGACTGGTGCAGGCGTGGACTGAGGAGTGCGGTGGGTAGCTGGGCAGGGCCACAGGCAGGACCTATCTCGTGGCATCCTTCGGATTGGGCACCAACAGCCAGGTCAGCGCAGTGCTCCCAGCACTGACCAAGATTGTCAACTGGGAACCTTCATTGTTCAGTCTGGCGAACTCCCTGAATCCCACTCCCTGCCTCGCTCCCTTGTCCGAGAAGGTTCTGATTAGTAGATGGCTAAGATTCCTGCCCTGATGCCGCGGAGAGGGGAGAGACTGACCCCGGGGACTGCGGTGGGATGGGACTGAGGGGACCAAGCCTTGGTTGGGGGAATCGTAGAAATTGAAAGGATCCCCTTGAGCTGGAGTGGGGGTTGGGTGGCCCTGGATCTGCCAGGCACTGATCCTGCTTTATCATCTTTTTTTTTTTTTTTTTTTAAGATTTTATTTATTCTCAGGAGACACAGAGAGAGAGGCAGAGACACAGGCAGAGGGAGAAGCAGGCTCCACGCAGGGAGCCTGATGTGGGACTCAATCCTGGGTCTCCAGGATCACGTCCTGGGTAGAAGGAAGACGCTGAACCGCGGAGCCCCCGGACGTTCCCCTGCTTTATGATCTTATAAATTATGTCAAAGACCCAGTGAGGAGTCAGGTTTTTTGTTTGTTTCCACGGCTCTGCATTAGGCTCACATTGCTAGGGGACAGGTCCTGTATCAGCCAGCGGCTGTGTGAACAGGGTTAGAAACCTACTCTGTCTGCCAGAGGGTGGCGGTGGGAGTTCCTACCCCAGTGCCCCACCCCAGGACCTTCAGAGGAACGGGGCTAGCCTGGCTAGAGCAAAGTTTGCTGTGGACTGAGTGTCAGGGGAATGGGGGGAAGCAAAGGCCTTGAGGAGTCCCAACCGGTTTGACCTGAGCCCAGGAACTTGGCCATTGGGGGTGGGCGGTGCTGGTATTTGTCAGCAAAAGACGTGAGAATTCAAGCTGGTAGCGCCCAGCGGGAAGGATGGAGGCAGGTTCCAGGAGGGAGCGAACGCACACAAGTGCTTTGTGAACGGTGTCGCTGTGTGAGAGCACCCGGCCAGGGCCCCCTCATGTCAGCGCCCCCGGTGCCCCCCTCATTGCCCCATCGCCCCTCGGCAACGGTTCTGTCCAAGGCTTTGGGGATCCACACCCTGCCCAGACCCGGGACTATAACCAAGGAACTGTCCCCATTTCAGAGTCCCGGGCCCCTGTCCCTGGTGCGCGAGGGTTGGGGTGGTGCCCTAAGGTGCCCCGAGGTGCCCGCCCGCAGCCCACAGAGCACACAGGCGCCGGTGCCGCTTGACCCGTGTTTATTGACACGCGGGGATGTGGGCGGGGGAGCGGGCTCAGCGGTACTTCTCCGTCAGCACCACCGCCACGCCCGTCAGGAACTTGTCCCACGCCGCCTGCATCTCCACGGTGAACTCGTCCTGCAGGTGGGAGGCCAGCACCACCTGGAAACACTGGATCAGCAGCTGCGGGGGCACAGGTGCTGGTGAGGGCGCTGCCTCCGCGGGCCCTGCTGCCCCCCCACCCCCACCCCCCCGAGGCCGCGGCGCGCTCACCGGGAAGTTGGAGGGGTCCACGCGCAGCACCTGGGCGTGCAGGTCGGCCAGCGGCCTCAGCGCGGCGCGCAGGTTGTCCAGGTGCTGCACGGCCACGCCCACCGCCTCCAGCATGCGCCGCCCGTGGCTCAGCAGCTGCGCCTTGTCGGCGCAGGAGCCCAGGTGCGGGAAGTAGGTCTTGGTGCTGGGGTACACGGTGAAGAGCCTGCGCGCCGGGCGCCGGTGAGGACGGCCGCCCCCCACCCCGGGCACCCCGGGTACCCCCCGGCCCCCGCCCCCAGCGCCCCCAGGCACCCCGGCCCGCGCCCCCGCCGCAGCCCACCTGAGCAGCAGCTCCGCCCCAAAGGCCGCCTCGTGGCCCGCGATCAGGTCCCAGACCTGCGCTACCTGGGCGCGCTCCTGGGCGCTGAGCATGGCGCTGCCGGGGCTGCTCTGCGCCCTCCCGCCCCGCCCGCCTCCTTATAGCGGCCCCCCCGCGCCCAGGCGCCGCCCGCGCTTATCTGCGGGGCCCACCGTGGGGGGCGGCCCAGCGCAGGCCGCAGCGGGTGCGGAACCGCAGGCAGAGCCGGGGCGCGGGGGCGCGGGGGGCCGCACACTCGGGGAGCAAAGGTTCTCGCCCCCGCGCCCCCGTCCCTCCCCTGCTTCCCGCCAACATGCAGAACGCGGGAGCCGCTCCGTCCTCAGCCTTTTATTGGGGACACGCGGGAGGGACGCAGGGGAGGGCGCTCGGGGCCGCAGCCGGGGGCGCTCAGCGGTACTTCTCGGTCAGGACGCAGGACACGAGCGACAGGAACTTGTCCCACGCGGCGTGGGCGTCGGCCGTGAGGTCGGCGGGGAAGTGCGAGGCCAGGGTGACCAGCAGACAGTGGGACAGCAGCTGCGCCGGAGGGAGGGCCTGGGTGAGCGCGGGAGGCGCCTGGGGACCCTGGGGACCCTGGGGACCCCCCCCCCCCGCCCACCTTGAAGTTGACCGGGTCCACGCGCAGGATGTAGGCGTGCAGCTCGCTCAGCCTGGACAGGGCGCCCGCCACGTCGTCGAGGCTGCGCACCGCGTCGCCCAGCGCGGCCACCACCTTGGCGCCGTGCGCCCTCAGGTGCGCCGAGCCCGCGCGCAGCTCGAAGTGCGGGAAGTAGGTCTTGGTCTGCGGGAAGCTGGCGAAGAGCCTGCGGGCCACGGCGGCGCCACTGACGCGTGGGAAGCCCCGTCCTCCCCCCACGACACGTTGTAACGGATGTTTTAGGACAGAAACAGGGACGCGAACCTCCCCGTGGACCCGCACGCCCCGGTGTGGCACAAGGGCAGGCCCGCCTGGCCGACTCTCCCCGGTCCCCGGGCCCCCACCCCGGGGCGTGGCACAAGCCCACCCCAGCGGCCCATGGCTCAGCAGTTCCTTCCTTCCTTCCTTCACTCACTGCGTGGAGGTGGGGGAGACCTGGGTGCCAGACCCCTTCCCCATGCACCTCCCCTTCCTGCGCACTGACCCTGTGCCCCCCACCCCGGGCCTCACTAACCCTCACTGTCACCTCCTGGCCCCAGCGCAGCCCATCAGGCACTGACCTCTCCAGGGCCTCGGTGCCAATAGCATCCGCCTGGGTGGAGATCTTGCCCCACATGGACAGGATGATGGTCCTCTCGGCCTTGGTCAGAGACATGGTGGAGCTGAGTGGGAGCTGGGTGTGCTCAGGGCCGGCCTGTGGGGTGCTCAGCCCCCAGCATCCCTTTATATACCAGGAGCCAGGGTGGGGGCCAGGCTGTGGCCACTGGCCTGGAGAGGGGAGAGGGCCGTGGGGGTGGGGTGTCTTATCAGACCCAGTGAGGACGGCTGGTCAGGGCCTGGTGGGACGCTGGGCTGAGGGGCTCTCACTCAGGCCTCCCCACTGCTGGGCCACAGGTCAGTCCAAGTTCCTGGGAGATAGGGGCCCAGGCCCGGGTGGAGAGTCGCCATGTCAGCCCGGCCCCGTGACTGGCCTCCACGCTCACTGTCCTTGTGATGGAAGGGTGACCTGGAGTGTGTCAGGCTCTCACAGAAGCATTCTCTCCTCCTCCCTCTGCTTCTGCTCTATGGGGCCACCTTAGGAAGCACTTTACAGATGAGTGAACACAGGGTCACAGACGGAGACTGAGACCAGCTGTCACAGAGCATGACAGTCTTCACACACAGCCTGGATGACACGAGCTTACAGTCCCAACGGCCATGTTCCCACCACAGCCTCTACTCCTTATTTCTGTCTCTTTACCCTCCTAGCTTACACCCTTTTCCCTAATCCCCATAAGGTGCTTAACATGTTCCTTTAGTTACTATGTGTTCTTGCAAAGGGTCCATTTTTAGTCATGTATTTTAAGTTAAATTATAGCTTGATTTTTAAAATTTAATGTAATGAACATTTCTTTGTAAGCACACCTTTTTTGAAAGATAGGAAGTTTTAAGGGCTCCCTGTTTAGCGGAGAGCCTGCTTCTGCCTCTCTCTCTGCTCCTCCCCCTGATTGTGCTCTCTCTCTATCAGAAAAATAAATCTTTTTTTGTTACATTTTATTTATTCATGAGAGACACAGAGAGAGGCAGAGACACAGGCAGAGGGAGAAGCAGGCTCCACGCGGGGAGCCCAGCGCTGGACTCAATCCCGGGACTCCAGGATCACGCCCTGGGCGGAAAGGAGATGCTCAGCCACTGAGTCACCCAGGCGTCCCTGCATTGTGCATATATTTAAGGTTTTTATTTTACTTTTAAAAATATTTTGTTTATTTAAGAGAGAAAGAGTGAGAGAGAGTGTGTGTGTGTATGTGTGTGTGTGTGTAATCACGGAGACTATGCCTGAGAGCTCACATGGGGTGACTTATTGTTCCCATTCCAAGGGGGCCTCAGCTCTGGAGGGGGCCAGTTAGCACTTTGTCTTCAAAGGCTTCCTAAAAGCCACCATCATTGCTCATAAAAACAATGCATAGGGGATCCCTGGGTGGCTCAGCGGTTCAGTGCCTGCCTTAGGCCCAGGGCGTGATCCTGGAGACCTGGGATGGAGTCGGAGTCCAGCGTCGGGTTCCCTGCGTGGAGCCTGCTCTCTCTCTCTGTGTCTGTCATGAATAAATAAATAAAAATCTTAAAAAAAAAAAAAAAAGAAAAAAGCAATGCATGGTTCTTTAGAGCCCTCAAGGGAGTCTGCAGACGGTGGGTCCATAGAAATCCCTTATATCTCACACACTAACATTTTAGTGCTGTTCTCTTCATTTAGCTGAATTATCTCGAAAAGCATTTTTGTGTCGTGCAGTTGCGCCCGCGTGCACCCATCACAAGTGCCCCGGGGTCAGCTGCAAGCAGCCCTCTGCGGCTCCTGTGGGCCCTCGCTGGCTCGGTGCTCCCGTCCCTGGGAGCAGGCCTGTGGTTTAGCAGGAGCTACTCCCACGCCCAGGTCTTCACACACATGAGGACGACATCCAGGCCCCAAGCTGGGGAGAGGGCCCACAGGACACTGCCAAGCCCCCCCCCCCCCCATCTTGGAAGCTCCTCCCAGGGAGGGTCTCTTCCTGACCCAGCATGAGCTTGGCCTGGGGGGGGGGGGGGCGGGCGCGGCGGGGGGGGGGGGGGCGGCGGGGACGGGGGGAGGGAGCTGCAGTCACTGTGGAATAGGAATTGTTCTGGGGGTTCCAACCCTGAGCTCCCTCCTTCCAGCCTTGAATCCCCAGAGGCTCCAGCAGAGGCAGGGGCTGCAAATGAGCCCGACCTTCAGCTCCAGGGTGCTTGGTGCTTTGGTGGGAGGAGCTGGGGAGAAGGAGGGACTAGGGCGTGCACAGTATGCCCCCCTCCTACAGCTGGGGTCTTGTTTTGTCCCCGAGCCAGAGCCCATCCCAGGCTCACCTCCCAGCCTTTGCCTGAGTGCTTAGCACAGCTAAGAGCACCCTTTGCCCCCCAGATTTTCCATCCTTCCTCTCTCCTCCTTGATAGGCTTGGGTCCTGACCCCCTAAACTTGTGCTGAGGTAGTTCCTCAGTCCCATGACTTTCACCTCCCTCTGTGACCGCCCCGGGCTGACACCCACATAGACACCGTTCCGAGCTCACACTCTCTCCAGGGAGCGTTTCACCTCCTCACTTGTGCATCTTGAATCAAGCCTGATCTGGCCCTCAAAGCCTGCTCTTCCGTCCTTCCGTCCTTCCGCCTGTCCCCTGGCCATGGTGGTAGCAGCACCATCTCTTCCCAAGGCCCAGGTCAGAGACCCCAGCCCTCCCGGACCTTCCTGCTCCTGGCGTGGTTTCTGGTCTCTCCCGCTCCCTGTGCCCCTCAGCCTCCGTGGGGCCTCCTGCCTGGAAGACTCTTCCCCAACATTGTCACTCACTCAAGTGCCACTGGGTTTATAGGCTCACAGTGACCACTGCATTTAAAATGGCAACTCGCTACCCCCGCCTGTGCAATCTCCCACCCGCTCTATTTTTTTTTTTTCCACACAGAAAATAAATGTTTTTGTTTGTTTTCCACTAGAATGTGAACTCAGAAAAGCAGAGAATTTTTCTTTCAGCATAGTTTCCTGGTCTATTCCAAGCCTCCCAAAGAGTCAGGACTTCCCAGAGCAAGCTCCCCAAAAGTTCTTGTTGAGTGAATTAGAAGTCCTCAATCCCAAGGCTGCCCTTCCGGAGCCGGTGGCCCTGCCTGCCCGGCTGCCCAGACGCTGGGCCCCAGGTGGGAGCACCAGGAGTGCTCGGTCACTGCCCGCCCAATGGTAGGGAAGCGGGCTGTTCCTGCCTTCGTGGGGCTGACAACATATTCAAGTCTTCAGATCCACCACCACAAACAGGCACTGGTTTTTTGGAACGTGAAGGTTCCCTGGGGTCATCTGGGGTCTGGGGTCAACTGAGGCCCAGAGTGGAGAGGTTTTGCATAGTCACAGAGCCCCTGGGAGGCAGGGCCCTGGCCTCCGGAGACTCACACTCAGGTCACTTCCTGGCCTCTCCCATGCTGATGCCAAAGGCCGGGCTGCTGGCCGGCAGCTCTAGGACACACCTCGCACCCCACCCCCATGCTCCTGGGCAGGGGTCCTTCTGGGTCAGAGTCCTCCCTGGGAAGGGGGTCCCACCTGGGCACCTCCCCTCAGGACAGAGTCTCTCTGCAGCACTGAGAATCCCAGACCCTAATGTCGGGCCAGTAGCAGGAATAATCTCCGGCACACTCCCGAAACCCCCAGAAGCTCCATGAATCCTTCATGGATTACATTTGAGCCCCTATCCGGCACCAGGCCGGCTCCAGCAGCTGGGGACACACCGGGGACACACAGAAACACCCACTCTCTGGAGAGGAAGTGTGCAATGCAGAGTGAGTATAGTAGGTAAGCCCCAAAGTGAGAGAATAAAGCAGCCCCTGACGCCCGGGGCGTGGCCACAAAGCCCGTGTTCTCCTGTGACTACTGATGCTCCAGACAGAGGCACAAACGCTGTGTGAATGCACAGGAACCACAGGCGGGCCCAGCACGCCCACATGGCTGGCAAGCAGGACTGCTGCCTTGCCCATTGCAACTCCGGCCTCCCTTGGCTCTTCCCACCCTTTTAAAGATTTTATTTATTCGTGAGAGATGCGGAGAGAGGCAGAGACACAGGCAGAGGGATGAGCAGTCTCCCTGGGGGGAGCCCGATGCGGGGACTGGATCCCAGGGCCCCGGGGTCATGACCTGAGCTGAAAGCAAGCATCAGACCTTGATTGATGCCACCCAGACGTCCCTAATCTTTTTTTTTTTTTTTTTTTTTTTTAAGTAAGCTCTATGCCCAAGCTGGGGCTTGAACTCATGAGAGTGAGTTGCATGCTCTACAGGCTGAGCCACCGGGGCACCCCAAAATTTCATTGTTTATATATTTGCATCTATTTTTACTTACCCTGAAAATAGTAGTTCCTAATGGCATAATATTTTTGCTTACTTGCTTTTACCCTACAAAATAAATAACGTAGTTTGAAAATTATGATATCAAGCCCCGGGGCTAGTTGGCATGAGCTGACGCAGTTGGGTTATTGGTAACATACAGGGAGTCGAGCACAGAAGTAAATATGTTGAGGGCAACGAGAGCCTCACTGTTGTGGGCGGGAGGCACAAATATGGAAAGGGAGAGGACAAGAATGAGCCACGTGGTTCTGCACTATAACTAGAGACCTCAGTATAAGGTTAGGGCTTCTAATGTCCTCAGACATAGAACAGATGCAGGTGTGCATGTGGAGTTGTTCGTGCCTGTGTGTGTATATGGATATAAATACGTCTCTTGGTTCTTTCCACTGAGAAGGACTGGAAGCAGTGACACCCGAGTAGCACATCAGCCACCAGATCCTGCTTTCCAAATACCATTCTCCACTAGGAGGAAACAGAAGTGTGTGGGGAAACGGCTGATTTTAGGCTGGTGCAGGGAAAGTACAAGATGGATCTGGAACTTCTCATGGCAGAAATAAGGAAAGTACTCCAAGGATGAGGAGGACACATGAGTCAGTTTGTCCAAACCTGGGACAGTTTAGGGATCAAAATAAATATGATTGGCAGTAGAGCATAACCCACTGAAGAAAATGGGAATTAGTGAGTTAATATGATATAAATTTAAAAAGATAATGGGAAGTCAGAGCTTTTCCTCACAGTAGAGCGGCTGCCAAGCATAGAGGGAACAATGGAGAATTGCCATCGCAGTAACAGTTGATGTAGGAAGGATCACCAATGGATGCCAAGAGCGGTGGATGAAATCGTATAAAGAGCGGGACATTTTCATAGTCTCAAAGTATCACTTTGTTAAAAAATTTATTAATTATCAACGAAAAAGCATAAAACACTAATTAACTTTGTAGTGGAGAAACTTATAGACACCATTTCAACTACGTGATCAACGTGAACATCAAACATCACCAGTAAAGACAGTTATGTGTGTATGGGATGGATTAAGTAGACACAGTGCCACTTCTGCAATGTTCCTGCTGGAAATGAATAACCTAAATGTCATCATGAGGAGATATGAGATGAACCCAAACAGAGGAACACTGCTCAAGCAACTGGCAAGTGTTCCTCAAAATTAAGGTCATGGGGATCCCTGGGTGGCGTAGCAGTTTAGCACCTGCCTTTGGCCCAGGGCGCAATCCTGGAGACCCGGGATCGAATCCCACGTCGGGCTCCCGGTGCATGGAGCCTGCTTCTCCCTCTGCCTATGTCTCTGCCTCTCTCTCTCTCTCTGTGTGCCTATCATAAAAAAAAAAAATTAAATTAAGGTCATGCAAGGAAAGACCGAAGAGCAGATTGAAGGAGACTAATGCAAAATTGTTTTTTTTAATTTTTTTTATGTTTTTTAAAATTTTAATTTAAATTCCAGTTAGTTAGCTCCAAGAGTTGACCCTGGACCAGTAAAGAGCATTGCTGGAAAGGACGACGTACATGTGAGATCTTGTATGAACGGATTTGGATTCCTGTTAATTTCCTCGTTAGCTGGTTATTCTCTGGCTATGCAGTCACATGTTCTTGTCGACTTGAGGAAATGCACAAAGTATTTAGGGATTTTTTAAAAAAAAAGATTTTATTTATTTGAGAGTGAGCAAGAGAGAGAGAGAGGGAATGAGCAGAAGGAGAGGAAGAAGCATGTGCGGCTTGATCCCAGGACCCCAGGATCATGACGTGAGCTGATATCAAGAGTCATTATTAACCAACTGAGCTACCCAGGCACCCTGATAGTTTGAAATTTTTAATTGTAAAATTTTTTTAAAAAGGATTTTATTTATTTTGAGAGAAGGAGAGAGGAGGAGGAGGACGAGGAGGTGGAGGAGGAGGAGGAGGAGGAGGAGGAGGAGGAGGGGGAGGAGGAGGGAGAAGGGGAGAGAGAGAAGGGACAGACTCTCTAGCAGGCTCCACACTAAATGGAACTTGATCTCATGACCCTGAGATCATGACCTGAGCCAAAACCAAGAATCAGTTGCTCGATGCACTGAGCCACCCAGATGTCCCTTGAAAATCCTTAAGCTAAGGGGCACCTGGGGGGCTCAGTTGGTTAAGCATCTGCCTCTGGCTCAGGTCATGACCTCAGGGCCCTGGAATGGATTCCCGCATCCGGTTTCCTGCTCAGCGGGAAATCTGCTTCTACTTCCTGCTCTGCCCCTACCCCCTTATGCTCTCTATCTCTCTCTCAAATAAGTAAAAAATAATTCTTTTAAAAAAGGTAATTTTTAAGTTAAAAGGTTATGAACATTTAACATCTGTTATTATGACCAATAAACTACTGAGTGATTATTAGGATTTCTTTGCTGTTTTTTTTTTATCTCAGCCAAGTGGTTATACTATTACATTCTTGCACAGGTTCATTTAAGTTGGCTTTCAATTTCATGTTTTCACTTTTTGATTCTATTTTCGGTTAAAGATTTACATGATTGAGGGCAGCCTGGGGGCGGGGGGGCTCAGTGGTTTAGCACCACCTTCAGCCCAGGCTGTGATCCTGGAGACCCGGGATCGAGTCCCACGTTGGGCTCCCTGCACGGAGCCTGCTTCTCCCTCTGCCTGTGTCTCTGCCCCCCTCTCTCTCTGTCTCTGATGAATTAATAAAAAAAAAAAAAAAAAGATCTACATGATTGAAAGGTCAAAACCACGGGGAGAGCTAGACTGCGGGGAGCTCCTTCCACCCCTCCTCTTCATCCCCAACCCACATTATTATTTGTAAACATTTCCAGTTTATCCTTGCATAGTTTCTCTTTGCAAAAATAAGCAAACACAAGGCGGGGGGTCTGGCTAGCTGAGTTGGTAGAGAATGTGACTCTTAATCTCAGGGTCTTGAGTTCAAGTCTCACATAGGGCATAGATCTTTTTTTTTAAAGATTTATTTATTTATTTATCATAGACAGAGAGAGAGAGAGGCAGAGATACAGGATGAGGGAGAAGCAGGCTCCATGCCAGGAGCCTGGCGTGGGACTCGATCCCGGGACTCCAGGATTGCGCCCTGGGTCAAAGGCAGGCGCTAAACTGCTGAGCCACCTAGGAATCCCCATAGGGCATAGATCTTACTTAAAAAAATATAAGGAAACAATACTTATGAACACGCACAAGTGCACACACAGGGCTAGGAACAGTCAAACATGTGTGCCAAAATGCACACACACAGCACACATTCACACATGCATGTGCACGTACACATTGGTATCTCTCATCCCCTTTTTTTTTTTTTTTTACTAAACTCTGCCTAATGGGGGGCTTGAACTCACCACCCAGAGATCTAGAGCCACATGTTCTACTGGCTAAGCTAACCACGTATTCCTCTTCTCTCCTTCCTTACAGAGAAGATACCATGATATATATATATATATATATATATATATATATATATATATATATATATATACACACACACAGGCAGAGGGAGACGCAGGCTCCATGTGGGGAGCCCCACGTGGGACTCGATCCCTGGTCTCCAGGATCATACCCTGGGCTGAAGGCAGATGCTCAACGGCTGAGCCACCCGGGCTGCCCTTCTTTCTTTTTTCTCTTACTTTTTACTTGATAAATCCCGGACATCACTTCACAGCCATTATTAGAAATTGTCCTCATTCATTTTTCAGGTGACAGTTCTCTGCTGTGTGGGTTGTCATGGTTCGGATCAACCATTCAATGCCTGAAGCTGGGCTGGTGTTTCTGGTGGTGGGAAGGCGAAGCTCCCATCCAGTGTAGAAAGCACCACTAGCAGAGTGTGGTCAAAGCCTTGGATGTTTGTCCACCGGGTAGGTGAGAAGTGGGTCTAGGTGAGGTTTCATTTTTAGTAGTGTTAAAATGCGTTTTTCTAATTATAAGTAAGATTGACCCTCTTTTCCGTTTTTATTTCTGTGAACTGCAATCTGATTCTATCACGTGTGTATCTGCTACTAGATCGTGAGCTCTGGGGGCAAGTGGCTGTTGTATTAGAGTCTGGACACATGCGTGGGTGTGTTAGGGACCCATAGAAAGTTCTGGAGCAGAGGAAGGGAGGAGTGCAACGCGCCCAGATGCATCCCCCACTCCTTCCTTCCCGCATGGAGGAGGGACCAGGAGGCAGTACAAACTCCAGAGGAAGGAGAGAGCGCCACGGGGGCCCCAGGGACAGCCTGAGGGGTGGGGGCTCAACCGGGGGATCCCCAGCTGCCCTCGCAGAGACTCTGGGGTCCGAGGGAGGATTCCAGCAGCCCCACCCTGCAGCCCGCCCCACCTGCAGCCACCCCCGCTCCCCCAGCAGTCTGCCGCTGCCTGCAGCCCATCGACCCTCTCTGCAGCCCGTCTCCCCACCACCTGCAGCCTGCCACACCCCCCCTGCAGCCCGCCGCCCCCTCCGCTGCAGCCCCCACACCCCTGCTGCCCGCCACCCCTCCCCTGCAGCTCCCACCCCCCTGCAGCCCGTCGCCCCCACCCCCTGCAGCCCCCTCCACGGTGCCAGTGACCAGGGAGGCGAGGTGGACGTGCACTGGTTTATTGGTGCGTCAGCGAGGTGCGGGGGGGGGGGGGGGGGGGGGGAGGGGAGGGGGGGGGAGGGGGAGGGGGGGGTGTCGCAGTGAGGTGCGGGAGCTGCGCAGGGGCGCAGCTGGGGGCGCTCAGCGGTACTTCTCGGTCAGGACGCAGGACACGAGCGACAGGAACTTGTCCCACGCGGCGTGGGCGTCGGCCGTGAGGTCGGCGGGGAAGTGCGAGGCCAGGGTGACCAGCAGACAGTGGGACAGCAGCTGCGCCGGAGGGAGGGCCTGGGTGAGCGCGGGAGGCGCCTGGGGACCCTGGGGACCCTGGGGACCCCCCCCCCCGCCCACCTTGAAGTTGACCGGGTCCACGCGCAGGATGTAGGCGTGCAGCTCGCTCAGCCTGGACAGGGCGCCCGCCACGTCGTCGAGGCTGCGCACCGCGTCGCCCAGCGCGGCCACCACCTTGGCGCCGTGCGCCCTCAGGTGCGCCGAGCCCGCGCGCAGCTCGAAGTGCGGGAAGTAGGTCTTGGTCTGCGGGAAGCTGGCGAAGAGCCTGCGGGCCACGGCGGCGCCACTGACGCGTGGGAAGCCCCGTCCTCCCCCCACGACACGTTGTAACGGATGTTTTAGGACAGAAACAGGGACGCGAACCTCCCCGTGGACCCGCACGCCCCGGTGTGGCACAAGGGCAGGCCCGCCTGGCCGACTCTCCCCGGTCCCCGGGCCCCCACCCCGGGGCGTGGCACAAGCCCACCCCAGCGGCCCATGGCTCAGCAGTTCCTTCCTTCCTTCCTTCACTCACTGCGTGGAGGTGGGGGAGACCTGGGTGCCAGACCCCTTCCCCATGCACCTCCCCTTCCTGCGCACTGACCCTGTGCCCCCCACCCCGGGCCTCACTAACCCTCACTGTCACCTCCTGGCCCCAGCGCAGCCCATCAGGCACTGACCTCTCCAGGGCCTCGGTGCCAATAGCATCCGCCTGGGTGGAGATCTTGCCCCACATGGACAGGATGATGGTCCTCTCGGCCTTGGTCAGAGACATGGTGGAGCTGAGTGGGAGCTGGGTGTGCTCAGGGCCGGCCTGTGGGGTGCTCAGCCCCCAGCATCCCTTTATATACCAGGAGCCAGGGTGGGGGCCAGGCTGTGGCCACTGGCCTGGAGAGGGGAGAGGGCCGTGGGGGTGGGGTGTCTTATCAGACCCAGTGAGGACGGCTGGTCAGGGCCTGGTGGGACGCTGGGCTGAGGGGCTCTCACTCCACCAAGACCCCCCACCCCCATCTGGGGCCTTAGAGAGGGTGTTGGCCACAGCCTGACCAGAGTCCCGGAGAGATAGGGCCCAGCCAGCCCAGGAGGCCATGCCCGTGTGTGTAGCCCAGCTCTGACCACGCTCTTGTATTGGGAGTCACAGAATGGGGGAAGCCAGAGGATTAGCCCTCCACGCGCTGTCCTTGGGCTGGAACCTGCCGTTCTGCTGGCCGCACTCCTTGGGGCCCCGCAGCCCGTGCAGCCAGGCCCTTCCCTCAGGTGCTATGATCCCTGGGGGTCCTCTGAAGAAGCAACAGCTTTGCTCAGCTTCGCTGGGGAGAGATGCACCGACTGTTCTCTGAGAAGCTGGCTGGGTATCAGATTAATAAGAGTTCTAGGATCGTGCTATTAGGGATCGCAGTACTGCTCACCATATTATCACGGTAACTAAATGAGGCAAAATATTCCTTTACAGTTTATTTTATCACAAAACAACATTGAAATTTGCGGTGTACTGCTCTGTGAATTTTGACACATGTATAAATTCACCCACCCACCCCCACTCCAGTTAGGGCACACGGCAGCTCTATGACCCCCAGAACTCCCACGCGCTGTCTCAGCCTCCTCCATGCCTAAACTCTGATGACCACCATAATTTTGTCTTTTTTCAAGAGTATCACATAAATGGAATCCGCAGAGTGTGATCTTTCAGGACTGGCCTCTCTCACTCGGTGTGACACCCGTGTCGTTACAAGTGCCAATGGTTCTATCTATTGCTGACTCAGGCCCCACGGTAGGAACGTGCCACAGTCTGTTTTTTATTTGCTCACTCAGACGTTGAGGCTTTTTCCACTTTGGGGCTATTACTAATAAAGCTGCTATGAAAATTCTTTTTTTTTTAAAGGTTTTATTTATTCATTTGAGAGAGAGGGAGAGACAGAGAGAGCACAGGCAGGGTGAGAAGCAGAGAGAGGAGAGGGAGACACAGACTCCGTGCTGACCTAGAAGCCCAACATGGGGCTCAGCCCCAGAACCTAGAGATCATGACCTGAGCCACTTAGGCACCCCATGCCTTTATTTTTTTTAAGATTTTATTTTATTTTTAAAAAGATTTTATTTATTTGAGGGAGCATGAGAGAGAGAAAGAGAGGGGAGAGAAGGGGCAAAGGGAGAAGAGGTAGCGGGAGGGGGAGAAGCAAAGTCCCTGCCGAGCAGAGAGCACAATGTGGGCTCGATCCCAGGACCCCAAGATCATGACCTGAACCCAAAGCAGATACTTAACTGACTGAGCCACCCAGGTGCTCCTTAAAGATTTTATTTTTGAGTAATTTCTACACCCAATGGCTTAAACTCACAATCCCAGGACCAAGAGTTGCACACTCCACCAACCCAGCCAGGCAGGTGCCCCGGAACTGCCTTCTCTTACTCTAAGAAATAAATTGACCAGGGGGCCTGGCAGTGGAACATGGACTTCCCTTGTGGCCCAGCTGTCCCCCTCCTAGCTGTAGACCCGAGACCAATGAAAACATCAGCTCACACAGAAACTGCTATGTTCACAGAGCATCATCAGAGCAGCCGAAATCAGCTGATGGGTTGGCGATAGAACACGGTATAAGCCAAACAATGAAATAGTATTCAGTCATAAAAGGGAACGAAGTACGTGGGTGCGAAGGAACACTGGAAGCACACACACGTGTGGTTCCACGCATCTGAAATGTCCAGAGCCGGGTTAGCTACAGAGAAAGAAAGTAGAGTAGGTTTTGGGTCGGGGGTTGGAGTGTGTGGCTGCTGGGGCACGCAGCGTCTCTCAGCGTGATGATGTTCTAAGATTGATCGTGGTGATGGTTGCACAGCCCTCTGTACGAAAACCCACTGAACTGCACACTTTATTGACTTATTTATTTGCACGCTTTATTTTTTATGGATTTTGTATATTTTATTCATTTGAGAGCGAGACAGAGAGAGAGCGCTTGCACACATGCATAAGCAGGGGGAGGGGCAGAGGGGGATGGAGATGGGGAGACAGAGGGACAAGCCGACTTCACACTGAGTGCAGAGCCCATCTTGGGACTCGACCTCACAACCCTGAGATCATGACCTGAGCTGAAATCAAGAGTCAGTTAATTTGCCCAACTGACTGAGCCCCCCAGGCCCCTGAACTGCACTTTAAATGAATGCAGTGTGTGCTCTGTGAGTTATAGCTTATAGCTCATTGCAAGTGTGAAGGATTGTGTAATAATCCCCCCACCTTGTTCTTCATTTCTAAAATGGTTTTTGTTATTCTAGTTCCTTTGCCTTTCCATATGGATTTTTTTTTTAAGATTTTATTTATTTATTCATGAGAGACACACACGGGAGTGGAGGGAGAGGGAGAGAGAGAGAGAGAGGCAGAGACACAGGCAGAGGGAGAAGCAGGCTCCATGCAGGGAGCCCGACGTGGGACTTGATCCCAGGTCTCCAGGATCACACCCTGGGCCAAAGGTGTCGCTAAACCACTGAGCCACCTGGGCTGCCCCTCCATATGGATTTTGGAGTCAGGCAAGGAGGTATCTGCACAAAACCTTGCTGGACTTTTTATAGAATCAGAAGCAAATGTCTCCTTTACAAGGAGTTTTTGATCACAGATATTTTGCTGAACCATTTCTTAGAGAAAATTTGGCTTAGACAAGGCCTGTGACATGGAAAGCACGTATAAGCCAGTATTGAGCACTCTCCGTGCGCCGCACACGGTGCTGGCATGTTACTCGTTTCTTCTGTGCCTGAGATGTGAGATGGTGGCATCGTCAGGCATCGAGGGCAGGAGTAGCATCTCACGGATGCCTCCTCTTAGCTCCACAGACCAGGTAGGGGTCTCTCCCGGGCTGCAGGTGCTGCGCGTCCTGGAGGCGGAGTGGGCCTCCCCAGAAGCCGCCTGTCTCCCAGCAGGAGTAATGGGGGTGCCTTCCTGCCTCACCCCCAGTGGGCCTCGGGGCCTCCTCTCCCCTGGCAGAGCCTCCAGCCTGTCCTTAGCCTCAGCTGCAAAGCCCCACAGACCACTGTTGTGGGCAAACGTCCCATCCTTTTTTTCTTTTCTTTTTCTTTCTTTCTTTCTTTTTCTTTTGTTGTGAAATATAATCCAGGTGCTGCATGTAGAGCTTAATGAATTGATATAAAGTGGATGCTCAGCATCCCATCCTCCCCCAACGTGATCCCTACCCTGACTTACTTTCTTGCTTTTTGGTCACATTTTACCGTCCAAACATGCATTCTTAAGCTTCAGTTGTTTGAGCCTGCTTCCGACCTTCAGGTACGTGAAACAATACCATGGGCCTCTTCTGCGTCTGCCTTCTTTCACCCGTGTCCGTGACATCCCAGCCATGTTGTGGGGTGTTAATTTTCATTGCTGTGCTGTATTTCCTTTTTTTTAAATATTTTATTTATTCATTAATGAGAGACAGAGAGAGAGAGGCAGAGGCACAGGCAGAGGGAGAAGCAGGCTCCATGCACGGAGGACATGGGACTTGACCCCGGGACCCTGGGGTCATGCCCCGGGCTGAAGGTGGCGCTAAACCGCGGAGCCCCCCTGGGGTCCCCTGCTGTATTTCTTCGTAGGAACAGACCGCAGTTCATCCACTGCGCTGGGGATGGATATTGGCTGTTCAGGTCTTGGCTATTAGCAACAATGCAATGAACATTCTGGTACGTGCCTCTTGGCGGCCACAGGCCTGCAGTTCTACTGGGCCTATTTCCAGGAGTGGAGTTACTGTTTCCAGGGCTGCTTCTAGCTGTATTTTCAACTACAGTGGATAGTGCCAGACCGCCTGTCAGCCCCACTGCTGTTGTGTGGGAGCATCCTTCCAGGCATTTCTTCAAGTCGGCCTCCTGCTCTCCTTAGGTTTTAGCTTTTCTGGTGGGTGTCTAGTGCTTCTGCAGTGCTCATAACTTGCATTTTTTTGATGACTAATGAGGTTGGGTCCCTTTTCCCATATTTGCTGTTCAACTGGATTTCCTCTTTTAAAATTTTATTCGATTATAGTTGACACCCAATATAGTTTCAGCTGTAACATTTCCTCTTTTTTGTAGTATCCATCTCATGCCTGTTTTTCTGCTGTGTTGCCAGCCTTATTGTTTATAGAAATTTAAAATACAGTCTGGGTCTAAATTCCTGGTCAGGGACGCCTGGATGGCTCAGTGATTGAGCATCTCCCTTCAGCCCAGGGCATGACCCCGGGGTCCCGGGATCGAGTCCCACGTCAGGCTCCTGCATGGAGCCTGCTTCTCCCTCTGCCTGTGTCTCTGCCTCTCTCCGTGTGTCTCTCATGAGTGAATAAATAAATAAATCTTAAAAAAAATTCCTGGTCAGATTTCTGTCATATCTCCCTCAATTCTGTTGTTTAACTCTGCTCTTTTTTTTTTTTTAAGATTTTATTTATTTATTTGAGAGAGAGAACAAGCGAGAGAGAGACAGCAGGAGTGGGGTGGGGGGCAGTGAGGGTTGAGAGATGGAGGGGGAAAGAGAAACAGACTCGCTACTGAGCAGGGACCCTGACATGCGGGGCTCAACCCCAGAACCCAGGGATCATGACCTGAGACGAAGGCAGACCCTTACCCGACAGAGCCACTCAGGTGCCCCTAAGTCTACTCTTAATACTCTTTTTGGATGAACAGAAGTTTATCATTTTATTTTATTTTTTAAAGATTTTATGTATTTATTCATGAGACACACACAGAGAGAGGCAGAGACACAGGCAGAGGGAGAAGCAGGCTCCACGCAGGGAGCCCGATGTGGGGCTTGATCCCGGGACCCTGGGGTCATGTCGTGAGCTGAAGGCAGAGGCTCAACCCCTGAGCCACCACGCGTCCCAAAGTCTATCATTTTAATACAGTAAAATTTAGTTATTTTTTTGGTCCTATTTAAAAATGTTGTACCTTCCTATTTACAAAAGCCAAATGTCTATCAGTTGAGTGAATGAACAAATTACAGTATTTCCATTCAGTGAGACATTATCCACTTTATTTGCTTTATTTCTATGAAGCGAATAAAGTGAATATTTTCTATAGAATATTTCTATGAAGTGCTTTCTATGAAGCACTGACACCTGCTACAATGTAGATGAACCCTGAAACATTCCACCAAGTGAAAGATGTCACACACCAAAGACCACATGGTGTATGATTCCATTCATAGGAAATGTTAGACGGGCAAATCCATTCCGACAGAAAGCAGATGATGGGTGCCAGGGGCTGTGGGGAGGGGAAGGGACAGTGATTGCATAATGGGTACTGAGTTTCCTTTTGGGATAATTAAAATACTCTGGTTATGGTTGCACAGCACTGTGAATATACAAAATGCCACTGAATTGTTCACTTTGGAATGATTAGTTTTGCATTATGCGAAATTTAACTCAATTTCCTAAAAAGTGATGTAATCGTTGTGGTGGACACGGAGGTGAAGAGAACCTTCCATGTTACCTTGTAAGAACTTTACTGTTTGGTCTTTGAAGTTGGGCAACAGCCCGCCTGGACTGGTCTTGCACACGGTGTGAGGTGAGGTGTGCTGTGGCTTTAGTGACATCTGTCCTGTGTGCTGTCTGAATTCCGGGTACAGCACCAAACACTCCCCATGTTGGGTGTTTGGTCCTCACAGCTCTCTGTGGGAGCAGTTTTTTTTTTTTATTATCATTACATGCTTTAAGATAAGGAAATCGAGGCTCAGGAGGGTTATGAAATGTTCAAAGTTTCGGTGAAGGAGGGAACCAGCCCCGTAGGTAGAGGAGATGCAGGTTTGGAGTGGGCCACATTGCTGGCTCTTTGGGGCTCAGGCAAGTCTCTTCTGTCTCTCGGCCTGGGTTTTTCCACCTGGGACACAAGGAGCCCGAGCTGGGCAGTGCTCCAGGACACTGGGACTTGCTGAACTCCAAGCTCTGGGCTCACACAGAGCTGGTGTAGTTGGGGCTGAGCTCAGAGGGCCCCTGGTGCCTCAGCAGAAGGCTGTGATGGGGTCAAGAGACCCTTTCCTGAGAGCAGCTCCTGGGTGGCCCTGGCCAGGCTAATTAACCTTGTAAACCCCGGTTCAACATCACCAACCTGTCAGGTGGGGTTTAAAATAGCTCCCGCTTCACTGCTAGGAGGGATGATCTGTTGCCACAGGACCTTAAGACACGGCAGCATGAATTCGAGATTAAAAGATTTTTTTAAAAGATTTTATTTATTCATGAGAGACACAGAAAGAGAGAGGCTGAGACACAGGCAGGGGGAGAAGCAGGCTCCATGCGGGGAGCCAATGTGGGACTTGGTCCTGGGACCCTGGGGTCACTCCCTGGGCTGAAGGCAGATGCTCAACCACCGAGCCACCCAGGTGTCCTGAATTCAAGATTATTGTAGTTACTATGGTGAGTGGGTGATGCTTTCTGGGCAGGAGCAGTGCAGCGGAGAAGGTGCAGAGGTTGAGGGGTCTGAAATAGGAAATGTGAGCCCGCCTGGCCCTCTGACAGGCAGTGGCAGCTCTCTTGGGCCCAGAACAAGTGGCAGGACTGATAAGGCCTGACCCACCAAGTGGCCTCCTAGCCCTGCCCAGGGGGGTACCCAGGGTGAGCGGAAGGGTCAGGAATTTTGGTTTCCAAGAATCCAGTTATCTTCAAAAAAGTAGGCTACTAAACAGACTTATTTAAATTTAAAATGAGGATGTAGAGGCATGGGGTATTAGCAGGGAAGTCTGAGGCTGTGAGCGAAGGTTAGCCCTGGGCACATCATTGTCTAGGAGACTGTGAGGGCTTTGAGCTAGGACCACATTTAGAAGCCACCTGCTCCAACTGTGTCACAGATGGGGAGGCCCAAAGCAGGGCCAGCCTACCCTGGGTCCCTCCAGCTGCCAGCACCAGACTGGACTGGCCAGGGAATGACATGTACTCTGACTGCTGTAATAGCCCAGTGAGGCAGACCAGCGTGGACCCTGAGATGCTGCCAGGGAGGGTGGTGTGGGAGTCAGACCTCCGCTCCTTCCAGTCCAGTCCTGGAGAGCCTCACACCTGAGCCCTGCTAGGGCAGTCTAGGAAGGGATGCATTTGGGACCTCTGTGGCCTGGGTCCTGGTGGTCTCCCTTTACATTTCATGGGTTCCAATCTCTTGATAAAATATTAACCATAGAGCCAGAAAAATAAACAGCAGATGCTCTTGTGCAGGTTACTAGCAGAAAGCGGGCCCTGAGTCAGCAACTGGAGAATGCTGGGTTCCTCCAAGTCTGGGCCCTCCCCCAGGTCAGGGACAGCCACTGGACATCAGGCTTCCTCTCCCAAGTTCTGGAGTCATGAAACTGCCCAAAGGGGCAGCAGCATGGTCAGGGAACTCAGAGGAAGGAGGCCTGCACCAGAGTCCTGGACCCCATGTGCAGGTCCTCGCAGATTCCCAGTGTCCCTGTAGAGAGGCCGCCCTGATTGCAGCTGGCTGTCCCCCAGACGACAGTTTCCTCTTCCGCATTGCCCCAGCTCCCGGGGCATCACCTCCTCCTCCTGTGCCCACATTTCCATCCTAGGGACTTTCCTGGTAACTGAAGAACTCAGAAACCTGTGGATTTTCCATAAAATCAAAACTTTACGAGACTAGTAAAAAGGCCTGCAGAATCTGTGATAACAAATAAATAAATAATCTTAAGGAAAAAAAAAGGGGGGCAGCCCGGGTGGCTCAGTGGTTTTATTTATTTACTCGTGAGATACACAGAGAGAGGCATGTGTGCAAGTGCTCTCAAATGAATAAAATACACAAAATCTTAAAAAAAATAAAGCGTGCAGTTCAGTGGGTTTTCGTTCAGAGGGCTGTGCAACCATCACCACGATCAATCTTAGAACATTTTCATCACGCAGAGATGCGTGCCCCAGCAGCCACACACTCCAACCCTCGGCCCAAAACCTACTCTACTTTCTTTCTCTGTAGCTAACCCTGCTCTGGACATTTCAGATGCGTGGAACCACACGCGTGTGTGCTTCCAGGGTTCCATCGCACCCGCGTACTTCGTTCCCTTTTATGACTGAATACTATTTCATTGTTTGGCTTATACCGTATTGTATCGTCGACCCATCAGCTAATTTCAGCTGCTCTGAATGATGCTGTGTGAACATAGCAGTTTGTGTGAGCTGATGTTTTCATTGGTCTCGGGTCTACAGCTAGGAGGGGGACGGCTGGGCCACACGGGAAGCCCGTGTTCAACCTCCTTCGGGATCGCCTGTTTTCCAAGGTGGCTGCACCATTTCGGGTTCTCAGCAGCAGCAGGTGAGGCCCGTGACTCCCGCAGCAGGTGACCCCGGGGTCGCCAACCCGTTCCTTGGGCTCAGGTTGCCGTGCCCGCGGGTGTGACGTGTATCTGCAGGGATGTGGGGCACCTTTTCATGAGCTTGCTGGGTATTTGTCTGCATTCTTTGGAGAAATGGCCTTTCATATCCTTTGCCCACTTTTTTTAAGCTTCTGTGTATGATTTTTGAATGCCTGCACCCAGGCGTGGCTCAAACACCTCCTGCCCCGGCCGCCCGCCCCGGGCGCCCAGCTGTCCGTCGGCGGTTCTGCTCTCTGCTGAGCCCTTAGGTCCGCTGTGTCGTCCGCGAGCTCCGGACACGACTCCCTTGCGGGACGCGCACGTGTTCCCTCCTCCGCGGACTTTCCGGGCGCCCCGGGGGACGAGGTCTCTAAGTGCCACCTGACTTCTGCAGGCGGCGTGTCACCCACGCGCCCCAGCCCTGTGGGGTCAGGGGCCTCCTGGAAGCTGTCACCTGGGGCTCTGGCCCCCTGAGGAGGTGTTTCCACTTCTTTAACTTCCGTTCCTTACCGACCTGGATGGAGTTCGAGCCGCGGGCTCACGGAACGCGCTCCGCCCGGTCCACGCCGGGGGGTGGGTCCCTTCTTCCCGGGCTGGCAGGCGGCCCCGCGCATGCGCCCCGCCTTCCGACCGGCCCCGCGCGTGCGCTCAGGTCGCCTGCGCACTGGTCCCCTGCGCCTGCGCGGACGCTCCCCCGCCCCCCCCGCGCAGGCGTGTTCTGCGGGGCTGCTTGGCCTCGTCGCGCGGGCCTCGGGAACTCGGCGGACGCGGGGGGCGGGCGTGGGTGTGGAGGCTCGCGGCCCCCCCGTCCTGCGGCCCTGGGCGCGACCTCGTCAGGCCCCCTCCGCCCCGCACGGGGCCTCCCGCCCCGCGGCCCGGCCTCCTCGGGGCCCCCGCCGGCCCGGCCCGCTCCGCCCCCACCCGCTTCTGGGCACCCGGCCCCGCCCCCGGCACAAGCCCCGCCCCCAGGCCCCGGCCCCGCCCCCCCGCCGCGGCACGATGGGCGACAACACCAGCCCCATCAGCGTGATTCTGGTGAGCTCGGGCAGCAGGGGCAATAAGCTGCTGTTCAGGTACCCCTTCCAGAGGAGCCAGGAGCACCCCGCGTCCCAGACAAGTAAGTGAGCGCGGGCGCGGGGCCCGGCGCTCCCCTCCACCTGCCCCCCTCCCCCTGCCCCTGCCCCCTTCCCTCTGCTCCTCCCCTCCCCCTCCCTGCCCTCCCCCTGCTCCTCCTCCCTCCCTGCCCTCCCCCTGCTCCTCCCTCTTCCCTGCTCCTCCACTCTCCCCACCCTAGCCTCTTCCCCTACTCCTCCCCTCTCCCTTGCGTCCCCTCTCCCCTTCCCTCTCCCCCCTCCCCCCTCCCCTTCTCTCCCACCTCCTCCTCCCCTCTCCTCTCCCTCCCCCCTGCCCCCTCCTCTCAACACCCCCCCCCCCGCCCCCGCGCGCCAGCGGGCACGCGGTGGACCTTGAGGCCAATGCCTGCTCCATGCGTTCGGAAAAGCACAGTCAGAAGCATCACGGTAATCCCACCCGCCGACGCCCAGCAGTGCCTCCAGTCGTTAAGTGTGTATCTAAGCATCGTAGGAACGTTGTCAGCTTGAGTAACACGAACCTGCAGGTAGAGGCCCTAGAGGCCCTGCGTTCCCGGACCCCCGCTCCGCCTTCGCGGGCCAGCACCTGCCCTCGGGCACCTGCCCCTGCTGTAGGGCCGCGCGCAGTCCTGCCACGGTCCCCTCTCTCCGTGGAGCCCTTCCCAGGGTGTAGAAAGATCCCCCCCACCCCGACCTTCCCCTGTGGATACACACTGAGGTCGCTTGCGGTCTGTCACTATCACGAATGTGCAGTTCTTCATCTACATTTTGTCTTAAAATTACATTTAAATTCGTTAACATGGTACAGGTTTTAAAGGTACAAAAGGTATAGATGACGAAAGGGACGATCTTTCCCACACTGAACCCCAGGCACTCCTTTTCCCTCGTAGGGGCAGCTGCTGCTACTGTTTTCCTGTGCATTTTCCCTGAACCTTCCGTGTAAACACAAGCATGTGCACACTTTTTAAAAAATCCTATGTTTTTCAAATTTTTATTTTGAGTAATCTCTACATACTACGTCCGGCTTCCACTCACAACCCTTAGCTCAGGAGTTGCATGTGCTTCTGACAGAGCCAGCCAGACACCCCATGTTTTATTTTCTAAGCAGAAGTGAACACACTACACACACTTTTGCCCTGTTGTTTTCTTATTCACTTTACATCTTGAATATACATTTGGGATTATGGTCAGAGTCATGGGATGAACAAACTATGATTTATTTAGTCCTCCGTTGATGGGCATTTGAGCTGTTTCCATGGGCGCCTGGATGTCTCAGTGGTTTAAATATCCACCCTGGGCTCAGGTCATGATCTCGGGGTCCTGGAATTGAGCACCAGGTTGGGCTCTCTGCTCGGTGGGAAGCCTGCTTCTCCCTCTGCCTCACCTCCAGCTCCTTACCTTTCTCTCACTTTCTCAAAATATTTTTTTTAAAAAAAGTTGTCTCAAAACTTTGGCTAATACAAGCAGTATCAATGTATTTTTCTGTAAACATTATCATTTTTCTGAATAGAGGATCAGTTCCCCAAAGTAGGATGGTTGGATCTAGGGGATAATGAACATATCCCAAGCAGACTCCGTGCTCAGCGTGGAGCCCCATGGGTGGTGGGGGTCAGTCTCACCACCCTGAGAGCATGACCTGAGCTGAAATGGAGTCCCACCTGAGTCATCCAGGTGTCCTGATAGTGGTTTTGATGTACATTTGTTTTATGACTGAGTGAACATATTTTCCTCTTTTTTCCTTTTTTTTTAAAGATCTTATTTATTTATTTTTTCCTGAGAGACACGGAGAGAGGCAGAGACACAAGCAGAGGGAGAAGCAGGCTCCCTGTGGGGAGCCTGATGCGGAACTCGATCCCAGGACCCTGGGGTCACGCCCTGAGCCAAAGGCAGACGCTCAGCCACTGAGCCACCCAGGCGTCCGGAAAATATAACTTAAAAAAAAAAAAAGATTTATTTATTTAAGAGAGAGCATGTGCATATGTGAGCACGCGGAGTGGGGGGAGGCACGGAGGGAGAGGATCTTCCAGTGGACTCCTCTTGCTGAGTGAGGAGCATCTCTTCATGGAGCCTGCTTCTCCCTCTGCCTGTGTCTCTGCTTCTCTGTCTCTCATGAATAAATAAAATCTTAACAAAAAAAGTAAGCGCAGTATTGGTCCTTCTGTGTCTGGTTCCCTTCACTGAGTTTAATGTTTTCCAGTTCTCCGTGTTGTAGCATGTATCAGGAACTCTGTTCTTTTTATGGCCATTGTGTATATACGCCACGTTTTATTTTTTACTTTTTTTTTTTAATTCATGAGAGACACAGAGAGAGGCAGAGACACAGGCAGAGGGAGAAGCAGGGTCTCTGCGGGGAGCCCGAGGCGGGAGTCGACCCCAGGGCCTGGGATCACGCCCTGAGCCGAAGGCAGACGCTCAGCTGCTGAGCCCCCCAGGCGCCCCTACACCACGTTTTAGAAGCTGTCACCATCTTCCTGGATGTGGATGGATCCTGTTTTCTAGCTGCTCTCCCCTTTTTGCCCTCACTCAGATAAGCCTCGTAGCAGATATGCCGTCAACAACACTGGAGACCACGCTGACGACCAGGACGGTGATTCCAGGTAAGAGCCTGCAGTCACTGTGATGGGGCTCGTCCTGCCCCCAGGCCTGGGACCCAGAGGTGGTCTCCCGTGAGAAACCTGCTGTCCTTTTCCCGTTGGGTGGGTATTTCAGGTTGTACAGAGCTGAGGGGGTGCCACCAATGTCTGACTTGCTGCATAGTTTGATCACACGTTCCAGCCGTGGAACTGGTTCTGGGTGAAGCTGACTGGAGAACAGATGAGACCAGAGAGAACATTTGTCTTCTGTGAGAGGAACAGGGAGAGAAACAGACCCCGGTGCTGTCTTCAGACCTGACTCCTCAAGTGTGTGCCCAGAGGTCACATGTGGGTGCTTGTTCAGGTGGTGAGGAGGGCTGAGAGCCAGGGCTGCTGTGACCCTTGCTCCTTTAGGGCAGAGGTGAAAGGTCTTTTCCTTCTTTTTTAAAAATTTTTTTTAAAGAATTTATTTATTTATTCATGAGAGACACAGAGAGAGGCAGAGACACAGGCAGAGGGAGAAGCCGGCTCCCTGCAGGGGCCCGATGCGGGACTCGATCCGGGAACCCCGAAGCCGAAGGCAGACCTCAACCACTGAGCTGCCCAGGCGTCCCAGGTCTTTTCCTTCCTGTGTGTCCTCCCCCTGCTTTTCCTGGGAAGTGCTGTTAGGTGGCAAGCATCAGAAATGACCACTGTGGTCATTGTCTTATGTTCGTTGTAAAGCTTAGTACGTGGTAACAGGCCCAGTTGAAGGAGGAAGGATTTTAGGTAGCCAGTCCTGGTGCCTCTGTACACAGCTGGGACATGCATGAGGGGAAGACAGCCTGCACCGTGCCATGGCGGAGTAGCCGAGGCCCCCACCCGGCCTTTGCCGTGGAGTGGACGAGCACAGTCTCCTCAGTTCCTCAGTTCTCATGACGAGGCACCACACCTGCCATGGTATTGTGCAGTTCCACAGGTCTGGTTTTTAGCCTTTTTTGTGAGGATTTTGGGGGCCTCTGGCATGACCAGTGACTGCCTCTGAGGGCAGCAAGCTTTGAAGGAGAGGGCAGGGGGTGCGGGGAACTGACCGTTGGACATCCATGGGTGGTCCTGCTTGATGTAGAAGCCGTGCTCACCGTGTCCTCTGACGTGGGCCACTTGGAACAAACTCCACTTGGCTACAGGTGCACAGAAAGCTTTTTGCCCTGCCCCGTGGGGTGGGTGCATTTTGTCCTCCACCTGTGGCATAGATTTGTTTAGAGGAGGGCTGGCCACCTGCTTGCCCTTCCCCGAGCTCCGCAGATGTCAGGCTCAGGCTGCAGAAGATGCAGAAAGTGCTCTGGGAAAGGTCTCTGTGGGCTTCCTGGGAGGCTGGCAGTGCCTGATCCCTGCTGTTAACTCTCAAGGCTTGTAACAAAAGACTAAGAGAAAGTTTCTAGAGAATTATTTCAATATTTGGCATAAAGAAGAGGAGAAACCATGGGAAGGGAGCAAGACATTGTGGGCCTATCGGGATCACAGATACCCTGTTCAATAAGAGCTGGTTCTCCGTACTCTCTCCTTAAGTTTAAGAATTACCTCCTTTGGTAATTGTAGCACATCATAGCATCTGATGATCCCACTCCCCACCTGCCCTTCTTTTCAGAGATACGCGTAATACCTCTGAGCGCCCAGCTGTATTTCGTCACGTTGGCTTGCCAAGCCTCTGGTGCCTGGGGAGCCGTGTCATGGCTCAGACATCTTCCTGGAGCAGTACAGTGTTCTCAGGGGTCTAAGGTGCTTTTTTTCTGGAACCAGCAGAATGTCCCTGCTTATTGTTTTGTCAGACAGAAGCCATGTTAATAGGCCACTCGTGCAGGATCTTGAGTGTGCTGAGAGATGGGCCCTGCCCTGGAGGGATGAGGATGCGGGCTGTGCTGCCCAGGCGTGAAGTCACCATTTAAATAGAAATGAAATTCAAAAAAAAAAGAAATTCAGTTCCTCCGTTGCATTTCAGGTGCTTGGGGGCTGCAGGTGACTACTGGCTACTATCTGAGTAGTTCAGATTTAGAGTATTTCCACCACTGTAGAAAGTTCTGTTGGACAACAGTGGCTTAGCGTGTGTGCTGGTTCAGGGAATAAGAATTAACTGTCAGGTTTAAAAAAGAAACACAGTAAACTCTTTTATTAAAAAAAAAAAAAGCCTCATAGAATTCAGTAGGAGAGAAGAAAATGGATACTGTCCGTTGTCTTTAAGGTTTGAAATTCAAATGTAGGAAAGTTGTAGCACTCCTGTTGGATGAGTATTGGGGACCAGGGAGCTCATGCATTGCTTTGTTTTTTTAAGGTTTTTATTTATTTGAGAAGGAGTGAGTGAGACATAGAGCACACCCTGGGGCAGAGGGAGAGGAAGAAGCAGGCTCCCTGACGAGCAGAGAGCCTGACATGGGGCTCGATCCCGGGACCCTGGGATCATGACCTGAGCCCGAGGCTGATGCTTCACTGACTGAGCCACCCAGGCGCCCCTGGGGAGGTCATGCTTAATAGCATTTTGCATCCACCACACTTGCAGGGGCAAAAACCATCAGGAGAGGTCATGGAGAAAGCCTGCTGTCAGTCACAAAGGGTGTCACTGGCACCATCCCTCCCAGTCGGATTGTTCTGGGTACTGTCTCAGAGAAGGGGAAGCTGGTAGCTTGGAGAAGAGTCGACTTCATTTTGAAACACTCAGAAATCATTTTACTTGGGATATCATCCAGAAGACCTTGGAAGCATGAAAGATTTCTGGCCATACCTTTTAATTCTCAGTTGGTGTCGTGGGGGCGGTGGAATCAGGTGGCAGTGCTGCCCACCCCTCTCTAAGTAGTGGGTCAGCTTTGGGGCACATCCACACCCTCCGCTGGATGGGAGGGTTTGCACACTGACACGCTGCTGGTCCTCTATACCAGGTGCACAGGGGGCCCCAGCAGGCCTCTCCTGATAGCTTTGCTCCTACTAGTGTGTGTGTGGACACGTGTTAGGAAGTGGTCCCTGCTTCCTAGACCTGAAGTCAATGCACAGAAGACAGATAAGCAGTGTTGTCCTCAAGCTTGGGCATCCCCCAGCCCTTTCCTGGCCCAGCCAGTACGTCTATGCTGGCGCATCCACACAGGCTCATGCCTGCAGGCCGTGTGCTGGGACAAGTAGTGGTTTGGGTTCTGGGTGTGACTCTCATTGTGCACCTGCATTGTGTGATCTTGGGCCCCTTCCTCGTACCACAGCCTCAGTTTACCACCACCCTCAGTCTTCTTAAGTTGCCTGAGGGTGGCAAGGCACCTTGACCTCCCCCTCCCAGGTCTGCTATTGTGGGAACATCTGGGTCTTGGTGAGAGTACTGGCTGGTGCCTCTGCCTCCCTCAGAGGGGCGGACACAGGTTCATGGAACATGCCGCGGGGGTTGGGGGGCTTAACATGTCACCTCCACAGCGTTAGAAAAGACGGCTACTGATACTTGGAAGCCCTACATGCTTCTTCCCTTTTGAAAGTAGAGGGGTTTTGTTGTGACCTGTCTGCTTGCCAAAGATGAAAGTTGTAGGAGTTGGACTTGGGCTTCTAGGGGATTCTGACCAGGGTGATCTTGGGAAGGCCCACAAAACGTCTTACCCCTTCCATACTGTGCACACTGATGAACTGACCTTTGGGAGCTGTTGAAAACAGGAGCTCCCTGTTGTGTGTTTCTCTCACGTGGGTCTGTGGCTTGTGTGCCTTGGTGAGAGCTGTGGGAGCAGCAGGCCCCACAGCGCGGCCGGCTCTTGTCCCTCCAGTGCTGTCTCCAGTCTGGGGTCTGGCCTCCTTTCTGTGTCCTGGATACTGGGAAAGCAGCCTGTCCCAGAACATAGTCCGCTGCACAGTAACGTGACTCTTTTAAACGTAGTCTCTAAAAAACTAACGTTGCGCAGCGCGGAGGTCCCATACATCACGTACAGACTCGCCACAGCGTCCTTGCTGCCAGAGGGCCCGTGGTTCTGTGCTGAGCAGAGGCTCAGTGAGCGCGGGTGTGTAGGCAGTCACAGTATCTCAAGAGTTGGGGCCGAGTGTTCAGTGGCATCCTGCGGTCCTCATAAGGCTTTTCTGGACGGGAATCTCTGCGGACTTTCCCGAGATGCAGTGCTTGTGCGTGGGTGTCCGGCTAGTGTGTGTGGTGCTGGGCTCCGACCCAGATCTTCTAGCCTTGCTCTTGCTTCTGAAAACGGGCTCTCACTTGTGCCCAGGCTCTGTTTACCTGTGGGAGTCTGAGCTTTTGTGAGAAAACCGTGGTAAGTCTTCCCCTTGGCAAGCGTCTGTCTCTTCTTTCTTGTCCGGTAAGTTGCTCAGCCTTGCTCTCCGCAGTTAACATTTACGGTGGTGCTTCTGCTAGACGTTAATACCGTTTTAATGAAACAGCCTTGTAATGATTCATGATTTTTAAAATCGGTGTGTTTGTTTGGTCTTGATGGTCCTGTTCCCATTCCAGCGAGCCATGTCCTCCAACCGATGAGCGATTGGTTGCAGGGTAAGAGCAAGACTTCACCACCTGCCTGTCTTGATTCCTGCTGCCTCTCTTGTAATTGTGCTTAACTCCTGATCGCCCTCAGTGTTGAAGAATGACTAACGAGGCACACAGGCTCTGGCTCGGACCTCACTGCCCAATCCCCCATGAGCACGCAGGCTTCCCACGGCCTCTGCCCTTTCTCCACCTGGAGTTATTCAGCTTTTCCACATTACCTGGGAGGCCAAGACAACGTTGGCCAGGGCCAGGGAGACTTTTGGGACCAGGTGTGCACACAGACCTCCCCTCCTCCAGGAAGGCTCCAGTGGCCCCAGGAGGGTGGTAGGCAAGCAAGAACAGGGCTCCTTACCTCTCTAGCAGCCTCCCCCTACAGAGACCCTTGGTCGTTGCTTCTTGCCTTCATTTCTCAGAGGAGTTGTAGGAGGCCTCTCCTGAGGACCAGGTGTTGAATGTGATGCTTGGACTTAGATGTATGTGTGCTCGTGAGAGGCAGACGTGTTCCTGTGGAGCTTATATGGCCCTTCTGCCCTGTGCCCCTGATGGGGCATCCCCCCGGTTATTGGGGGTGCCTGGAGCATCTGTGAGCCACCCCTCTCCCTTTAAACGGCCGGGGGCAGAAGGGAGTTCCTTTCCACACTGTCTCTCTCTCTTTCTCTCTCTTTTTTTTTTTTTTTTTTTTGTCAAGCCAGAGGAAAAGCCCCTAATGAGTATCCCAGCAGCAGTGGAAGGCCCTGCCTGTTTTCCAGCTGGGCTGGTTCATCTCAAATGCTTTTATGTTTTTTGAACTTTGAAGTTCTTTCGGGAATGTTAGTTTTTATAACAGTTGTTTTATTCTGTTGTAACATATTTCCCAGGCTGTTCCTCCTCAAAGCAAGGGGAAAGGATTTTTGTAAATTCTGAAAACAAATATTGTCAGTTATTTTTGTTTTACTTTGCTGTTTCCATCAGTTATGTCCCCTCCCCCAAATCTCACGATAGAACTCTGACTTGGTGAGTGCTACGTCGGCAGACGCAGAACGTGAAGCATAACCCACTCAAGTTTTTTTTTTTTTATCGTAACTGTGTGATATTAGTGTCCCGTGAGCAGGTTCCTGTGTGGGTCACACTAGCTCAGACACGCAGAGCAGCTGAACACCCTCCTGCTGGCCACCCCGGAGAGGCCTCCCTGATGGGCCATGTAGGGCAGCGTGGCTTTTCACTTCAGCAGTACACGGCTCTCAAGTTGGCCTCCTCTGTTCTGTCCTTTCTGGACTCAGACGGGAAGTGCTTTTTATTTGGCTCTTGGAAGGGTACTTCTTGGGTTTGGATATTTATAAAGGTGAGCTGGGCCACCACCGTCTGCCTCTGTATCTCACAGCCAGACTTGGGTTCCTGGACTGGTGGCTAATGGCCAGGGCCGAGGCCTGTCTATGGCTCTTTGTGATGGAGCAGAGGTTTTTAGTGGAGATTTTTGGATATCACAAGAAAAAGTGAACCCTCTGGAATGGTAGGAAGTTGTTCTTCTGTCTGTTATCTCTGTATCCCTTGTATCACCGGGTGGCAGAGTGGAGGGGTAGTGTGTGTTTAGATAGCGTATGAAATATTAGCACTGGATCAGCTACTAGAGCAGATGTGTTTATTAGGGTCTTGCCATCCTGAGCCCTCTCCACCGTCACTGTGTCCCTTAGGTGGGAGTTACAGGACAGAGTGAGCCAGGGAGTTTTTGAAGAAAGCATGTAATGCCTCCTGCCTGAGACTCTGGAATCTTCCATCTCTGGTTTATTCACTCCCAGAGAGTGGTATTCCTGGGAAAGAATGACCCACATTGGGCAGCCGAGGGCTTGAGCTGTGGGTCTCAAGGTTCCCACAATGTCTCTGACAACATTGGTATCAGGAGGTCCAATTGCAGTCCTGACCGTGCAGGAGGCAGGGCAGCCCGTTCTGACCCAACCCCCTGCATCTGGTTTGCTTGGGGACCACAGAGCGACCAAAGGCACCTAGAGGACCACTTAGGTCCTGGGGGAAGGCTGGAGGGCAGTGTGACCAGCCCCCCTTGGCTTCCATCCTGCCTGCGGGGGAGAGGCCTGGAAAGAGTCCCACAGCGGCCTGCCTTGCTTTAGTGTAGGTGCTGGTGACACAGCGAGGCCCTTGCTCCAGGCTGGTTTCAGGTGTGTTGGACAGTGAGCCCCGCCGAGTGTGGGAGCCCAGAGCACTGACCCCCTCCTAGCTCACTTCATGTCAGAGCCATTCATTAGCTATTTCAGAGTTGCCCTGTGGCCGCAGTCGGCCACAGAGCTTCCCTTTGGGGTTTAGTTGCCGCCGTCCTGTAGCAAGCTCCTCTAGGAGAGAAGCATCTGGTCCCTCATTCACTGTAGCTCCTCAGTGAAGGCCCAGGACGCACACCGGAGCATCTGTCCTTATTGGCCTCTTCAGGACGGTAGCGGTCTCGTTGCCCAGGGGCAGAGCATGGCCTTGGAGGAGCTGGAGCCACCTTCCCCAGCACAGTGTGCCCGTCTGACCTGGATGTTAGAGATGCTTTCCCAGGTGGAGAAATGAGCACAGGACTTGTCTCCCTTCTGGCTCCTGATCAGACACAGCACATGAGTGTTTCTAGAGTGGAGGTTGGAGGCCTGGGCTCTGAGATAAGAGTCTGCACAGCACCCTCAGCACTCTCTTCCCTCTGGTGACTCTCCCTTATCTGCATCCCCTTGGGCAGGAAGGCACAGGGTTGCTAGTGGGGAGACATAAGTGTACAGAGGCATCTTGAGAAGGGATGAGCTCTGTAGTTTGCAGAGATCGTAGCCAAACCTGCTGTCACACTACAGCCGTTCCCACTTTACCACGGCATCCGGTCCTGTGCATCCTCAAGTTCATATCACATCATCGGTCCTACAGATTTTGCACATCTTAAAAGTTTCTTCCCTAGTTAAAAAGTAGAAGGTTGAAATGTTCAGGAGGGAACGACTGGGCAGCCGTGCCGTGAGGAAGGTAATTAGCACACTGCAGTTAGTGTTGTCCTTTACACACCTGGGGGTGGGAGGTCCTGGGGGTTGAGGGGTCAGCCCAGCAAACCTGGGCCAGTCGGGAGCCCCCCCAATCCTCGTGTGCCTTAATGAGTGGCTACTTAGGGCAGTGCTGGCTCCAGCTGTTGTCCTCCCTTTAAAAGCAAACTGCAACTTGTTTTCTCTCTTGAATTTCATAGAGCATGCCAAGAAATGACAGCATGTGCCTTCAGTCTATGCTTTTCATGCCTTTTACCTTGTAATTCTGGTGATTTTATGTCCCTAATCTTGGGGATCGCTTCAAAAGGGCAACTGATAGAAGCTTCCAGGTCCGCAGTGGGGGTAGAGCACTCCACGCACGAAGCTGCCATGTCCTGAGGCCTTTCCCCTCTGAGGGCAGGTGGGCATGGTACTGTGACACTTTGTTTACTTATTTCTACTCTGCCCTTTTTTAATTTTAAGGTTTTCAGATGTCATTCTGGCAACAATTTTGGCAACCAAGTCTGAAATGTGTGGCCAAAAATTTGAACTGAAGATTGATAACGTACGGTTTGTTGGACACCCAACACTGCTGCAGCATGCTTTGGGGCAGGTATGGCCCTCCGGGGGCGGGTGAGGTTCTCCCTGGGGCAGGTGAGGTTCTCCCTGGGGTAAGTATGGCTCTCCTTGGGGCACATATGGCCCTTCCTGGGCAGGCACAGCTCTCCCTGAGCAGGCATGGTCCATCCTGGCTCTGGAGCCCTTGGGGGGCTGTGGCTCACACTGGTTCTGGTGAGGGCAGCCATCGTGTCCTGCCGTGCATGCAGTTGGCTGCATACCCTCACACCCTCACAGGCCTCTGTAGTTTTAGTCTCTGCTCCTGGCTTTGGCTCTGTAATCTGGGTCTTTCCTGACTTCTGCCTTCCCCTGATATCTAGGACACCTGTTTCTAAAGTGGTGCAAGCATTTTTGTTATTTATTCAATGATGCCATAGCAAATCTGATTATTTCCTACAATTTGTGCTAAACCCTGTATGTGCATTCTGTGATGAAGATGTTCCAGTACTGAGAGGTTTTAGCAAGATTGAATGCATTATTACCCAGGGGAATTTTTTTTTTTAGATATTATTTATTTATTCCTGAGTCACACAGAGAGAGGCAGAGACACAGGCAGAGGGAGAAGCAGGCTCCCTGTGGGGAGCCCGACGCGGGACTCGATCCCGGGACCCAGGATTACACCCTGGACCGGAGGTGGTGCTAAACCGCTGAACCACCCGGGCTGCCCACCAAGGGAATTTGACACCAGAACCTGCTAGTCAGTCCTGTGCACGCAGGCTGAATCAGGGCTTTCATAAGACAGGACGAGATTTCGCTCCATTTATATGATCCAGAATTTGCAGTTCTCAAATCTTATCCATGAATAAGCCCAAGGAAGGAGCTTCTGAGGCAGTGGAGGTGTGAGGACGTAGGGCCATGGCTGGGTGCACCGGGCCCCACGGTGGCACCTTCCTCCTTCCCCAGAGCCCTGCAGACAGGGCGCAGTCCCCATTGCTGACTCCTGGGTTCTGGGGGAGATTTGACGTCCTGCCAGGAGTTGCACCTGACCAAACTGGGGTGATAAGCAGGATGGTTAAAGAGCTAGTTGGGATGGCCCAGCGAGATGTGACCCCCCCCCCCCCCCGGCAACACGTGTATTCTGTTTGATGTTTGTGACTTGGGGTGGTTGGATCCAAGCATCCCCTTGGTCTCTGCTCGCTCTGAGCGTTTTCTTGTCTCTTAATCGTCCTGAGTGGTTGCCATACCTGGCCGAGATAGATAACCCAGGTGGATGCTGAAAACAGCAATGGGGGAGGGAGAGTCCCAGCAGAGAACATCCCATCTGCTTAAGCCTCTCCCCGTCTTGTCGGGAGTGGGCACCTTAGCTGACTTCCATTGACTGGGGTAGTGTCGTCACTCAGGATCATAGCATTGACCTTCCCGCTCTTGTCTCAGCTGCGTCTCCTTCTGTATCTGCTGCCTTTGCTTGCCCATACCGAGGCGCTGAGCACTTCTCAAAGACCCAAGAGCTCTGTTTTTCTCTGGGTCAGCTCTATTCTGGAACCTTTCCCCGTGCCTGAAGAATAGCGCTAAACAGGATTTCTTGGGATGTGGTGGCTTTTACTCATTACAATTCCATTCCTTTTACAGGTTTCAAAAACAGATCCATCTCCGAAGAGGGAAGCTCCCACCATGATTCTCTTTAATGTGGTGTTTGCACTGAGGGTGAGTGAGTACAAGTGGCTGAAGAGCATGGGTGGGTCAGGGAGGAGAGTCCAGGGAGAGTGACAGTAGCTCGTTTCTGGTGAGTGTGTCATTGGCTCAGACTGCTGAGCTGGCCCAGCTGCTGCCCGGCTGGGGTCCTGGAGGAGTCTGCCCACGTTGTTTTTTCTAAATAAAATGTACATCACATAACATTTACTATTTCAACCATTTTAAAGTGTGCAGTTTGGTGGCATCCCGTAGCCACATTGTGTAACCGTCACCTGTATCGGTTCCAGAACGTTTTCATTGCCCCCCCAAGGAGACCACGTACTCCCCCTCTTCTCTCCTCTCCTAGCCCCTGGAAACCAGAATTTACTTTGTTTATGGATTTGCCTACTCTGCAATCTCATGGAAATTGGATCCTGCAATATGCAACTTTTGGTGTCTTGTCTTCTTTCACTTAGTTCCTCCATGTGGTAACACGTTTCAGGACTTCATTCCTTTTTGTGGCTGAATTCTATTCCATTGTTTGGATGGACCACAGTTTATGCATTCATTCATCTGTTGACGAGTGTTTGTGTTACCTCTGCCTTTCGGCCATTACGGACGATACATGTTCATCAGTGTTATACTGTGACCAGCGCTATTACTGACATTTGGGTCCAAATGTTTGTGTGGACACCTGTTCTCTTTTCCTTTGGGCATATATCTAGGAGTGCAATTCCAGGGTCATGTGATAACCTGTTGAGGAACTGTACCAGACCTCTGCACCATTTTACATCCCGACCAGCAGTGTGTGTGTGTTCCAATGTCTCTACCTTCACACCAACATTGTTATTTTCTTTTTAAAAAATATTTATTTATTTATTTATTGGAAATATTTTATTTATTTATTCGTGAGAGACACAGAGAGAGAGGCAGAGACACAGGCAGAGGGAGAAGCAGGCTCCATGCAGGGGGCCCGACGTGGGACTCAATCCCGGGACTCCAGGATCACGCCCTGAGCCAAAGGCAGATGCTCAGCTGCTGAGCCACCCTGGCATCCCATGAAAGGACGCCCATGAAATTGCCTAGGAAATTTATATTGGGTGGCTGTTACATAACGGAATTCCTTTGAAATATCCCACTATCTGTTTGCAATAAAATACTCAGTAGTTCTTTCTGGCTGGGCACATGTGATCTCATGATGACATTTCATAGAAATGTCTCAGACAAAGTGACTGAGTCTCCGTGACAAGGAACAGTGTGTGCTTTGAAAGTCTTCAGGGTGGCAGAAACAACACTACGCAGGGCACCTGTAAAATCGGGTATCATTTTAAGTTTCAAGGTGCTTCTCTCTTTTGAGGGCTCTGTGTGTGGAGACCACACCACATTCACTGTGAATGGCTTAAAACCAAAATAATGCCAGAGAAAAGGTCCTTTGGAATGGAGTTTAATTTTTAAAACTAGACAACCTTGCCGATAAATAAGGAACTGTATGTTAAGACAGAATGATTGGTTAAGGGGCACCTGGGTGGCTCACCAGTTTAGTACTGCCTTCAGGGGTGATCCTGGAGTCCCAGGATCGAGTCCCCCATTGGGCTTCCCTCAAGAAGCCTGCTTCTCCCTCTGCCTGTGTCTCTGCCTCTCTCTCTGTGTGGGTCTCTCATGAATGAATAAATAAAATCTTAACCGATCATTTTGTCTTTTTTTTTTTTTTTTAACACTGGCTGTCCCTAGGGTGTGTGGTTCCAAGAGGGACCTTTGCCTTTGTAGTTTTGGCATTTTCACAGGGTGAATAATATAGGGCATGATATGTGAAATTGCCTAATGGAGACACCTCCAAAGAGAACTCCAGGAAGAAACAAAAGACCAAAAATCATGACGAATGCGGTCTGTGAGCACTGATAGGCCCTGTGGGATGGGCAGTGAGAAGCAGCCACGGCCCCACCCTGCAGGCAGGCCCTCGGCTCCGGGAAACAGCATGTGATAGCAGAATGGGAGACACCCTGGCTGTAGCAATCAGGAAAACAACCAGATTCTAAAGTTGTATGAAGACTTTAAAAATAATCATTAGGGGGCACCTGGGTGGCTCAGTCATGAAACGTCTGCCTTCGGCTCAGGTCATGATCTCAGGTTCCGGGATCGAGTCCCACGTCAGGCTCCCTGCTTAACGGGGAGTCTGCTTCTCCCTCTGCCTCTGCTGCTGCTCCCCCTGCTTGCATGCGTTCTCTCTCTGTCAAATAAATAAAATCTTTTAAAAATATATTATAAAATAAATACTTAGGCTGGAAATAATCCTGGTATCCAGTAGCTGGGGAATGGTTAGACAAGGTGGTAGTTATTACACTGGCACATCTGTGGCTGTTAAAGTGAGGAGTGAGGATGAGGCCAGAGCCGAGAAGAGTATAGATGCATCGGCGCCAGGTGAAACCAGCCTGCAACCAGGTACTGGAGGACCTCGTGCAGCACTGGCCTCACTGCTGAAGAGTGGGAGGAATTTTAGATAATGTAGTGTTGATATCGTAAGGTAGGACGTTCTTTTAATGGCCATGTAAAGATGTATACTTACTTTTTACTTTGAAGGCCTTTTTTTTAAAAAATTTTTTAAAAATTTTTATTTATTTATGATAGTCACAGAGAGAGAGAGAGAGAGAGAGGCAGAGACATAGGCAGAGGGAGAAGCAGGCTCCATGCACCGAGAGCCCGATGTGGGATTCGATCCCGGGTCTCCAGGATCGCGCCCTGGGCCAAAGGCAGGCGCTAAACCGCTGCGCCACCCAGGGATCCCTACTTTGAAGGCTTTTAAACCCTAAACCAATGACAGTAGGTGGTGAAACTCTGATGTCCCATGATGTTGTCAGGCCCCCGGCCCTGCCCGTTGCTCCCATGTTTCAAGGCAAACCCCAGGCCTCGTATCTGTTCCTTGTATGTACTTCAGGCGCCAGCTCTATGAAACGGGAACATTTATGTTACACCGTGATGCCCTTTCACACCCGATACAGCTGGTGGTCATGGGGTATCAGCTAGTGCCTGCTCTGTTGAAACTTCCCTCAGTTGCCATGGTTTTTGCCTTTGGCCTGTCTGGACCAGGATGAAAACCTGGCCCTCCCAAGGGTATGGGCTGTGTATTAGGTCTCGCTGCCTTGGTCCCACTGAATGGCCCATGTTTGGATTCATCTCCTAGTACTTGCTCTTGTTCATGTATTGCTTGCAAATTGGACATTTGCTCTGAAGCCCTCATTACATTTTTGGTACTTTTTTTTTTTTAAGATTTTATTTATTTATAAAAGACCCAGTGAGAGAGGCAGAGACACAGGCAAGGGAGAAGCAGGCTCCACGCAGGGAGCCCGACATGCGACTCGATCCCGGGTCTCCAGGATCAGGCCCTGAGTCAAAGACAGACGCTCAACCGCTGAGCCACGCAGGCATCCCTTTGGTACATGTTTTGAGAGCAAGAGTCGCACAGGTCATACCCTAAATTTCCTGCTGTTTTGTATCACCTATGGGGGCAAATGTGTTTCTAAGAGTTCCCACTTGGGGCTGGCCCGTCCTGGGTGGTACCTCTCTCACTGTGGCCGGACGGAACCTTGTGTTCTGCAGGCACCTTGAGTGGTGCCTGGCCTGTGAAGCCAAACAGGACACCCCCCCACACCCCACCAGTGCAGGTCATCGGGCCTTGCCTGGGTGACCCCCCCTCGCGTGCCTGGGAATGTGGGACAGGTAGGCTCGGGCTTCTGACTTAAAACACTGTCCTGTCCCAGCCAATGGGGCCTTGAGCATAGGGTCAGGCTCTCAGGTGTGACTTGATTGTTTCTTTAAGGGGTAACATCTGCATAGGATCATTCTCCTTCCTCTGCTTTGCTGCTGAGACTATTTTGACACAGATTCTTTTTTTTTTTTTAAATATTTTATTTGTTTATTCATGAGAGAGAGAGGCAGACAGACAGACAGACATAGGCAGAGGGAGAAGCAGGCTCCACGCAAGGAGCCCAACGTGGGACTCGATCCTGGGACCCCGGGTTACACCCTGAGCCAAAGACAGGCGCTCAACCGCTGAGCTACCTGGGCGTCCCAAGACAGATTATTCTAAAAGTGTATTTTAAGGCAGTTGTACATACTTTATAACGTAGGTCCTCCAGTTCCACAATCTTGGGACATTTTGAGGGGCCATCCTTGACGTGAAGGGCGGGCACAGCACGAGGGCAGTGTTTACTCCTCTCCCAGCACAGAGATGCTGCTGCCAGGTATGAATTCTGTTTGTGAACATGAGATCTGCTAGGAGTTCAGGAAATCTCTCCAATTGCAGGTATGAAAGTGTTTACTGAGTCTGGGTTTTGGTCCAGAAGGCTGGCTGTGGACACCCTGCTGATAGGGCCCGGCCTGCCAGATAAACAGGAGGGGAGGCAGCCCAGGTTTTGATCAGCAGCACCATGTGTGCCTCTCACTCCTCCCACCTCCACCCTGGGTGACTCAGCAGCCCTGTTGGCCTCCTGCAATGCTGAGTCATGGTTGGCCAGTTATCTGCTGTGTGGAGTATCTTGAGAGACCCTACAGCTGCCTGCCCCACCCCTGGCCTGGGCGGGTGTGCCCGCCTGCCCTCCCTGCGGCGTCTGATAGGTTCTGGAGTTAGCGTTGGGGTGCCAAGGGAGCTTGTGGGGAGAAGAGTGGCCTGGAGCCTGCTGTCTTTGTTGTTAGCCAGGCTTGTTTCTGTTGGAAGAGCCTCTTCTGAGGACCGTGTGTCCGACCAACAGTCAGCCTGGGGCCTGCGTTTCCGATGCTCCATGCCCCCGTTGTAACGGGGTCTGTGTGGTTGAGTTCTCACGAAGCCTGGTCCTGCCCACCAGCAGTAGCAGGACACTGGTGACCGTAAACACTGCCAGGGCTTGTGGTCTGCACAGGATCTGTCAGACTCCTTGGGGAGGGAGGTGCCGCTGTTACACATTCCCAGATGGAAGCCTGTGATCACACAGTAGGTGGGTAGTGGGACCTGTGTCTTCAGCCACCCCATGGCCCCAGTGGGCTACCTCTTGTCAGGCCTGGTAGATGCTGGATCTGAACCCCATCCTGGATGGTCCTGCTGGGGTGCCCTGCAGCATGCTTGTGGGATATGCCTTTGTCACCTCACCAGCTGGGGGACCCCACAGACCCTTCTCTGTGTTGCCATCCAGGCATCTGTTCCTAAGATAGGATACTGAACACACTGGTGTTGGTGGATGGACCGTGGAGGGGACATAGGAAACGAGACAGCAGTGGCCCCTGGAGTGGGCCGTGTGGAAAAGGAGGAGAGGGTTCCTCCATGGTTTGAGGCATCTAGGCACGCGTGCTCCCTGTATGTACGCTGCGTTTGACTCACAAGTGGCCTCTCCCGCAGGCCAATGCGGACCCGTCAGTGATAAACTGTCTGCACAACCTTTCCCGACGCATCGCCACAGTGCTGCAGCATGAGGAGCGCCGCTGCCAGTACCTCACCAGAGAGGCCAAGCTGATCCTGGCGCTGCAGGACGAGGTGTCCGCGGTGGCTGATGGTGAGTGTGGCAGGAATCTCTCCTACCCCACACCACAGCACAGGCAGGCAGCCTTTGGAGGTGGGACCCTGGTCCAGGTTTGCAGAGGCGGAAACTGAGCACCGAGAGGTTATGTGATCTTGTGACCTTCCCTGGGCACGTAGGAGGACGCCTAAGGGACACAGTTGGAGAGCAGTTCTCCTGAATTGATGCCGGAATTGATCCCGCAGCCTGAACGGCGCCCCACACCCCAGCTGCAGGATGGCTGTCCGGGCAGGTCGGGGGCAGGTCGGGCATTGCCCAGTCAGCCCTACTCCTGCTGGCTGCGGTTCCCTGCGGCAGGAGGACACGTGAGGGGCCAGCGGGAACATTGAGCTGCCAAGGTGAATTGAAGGCAGACCCAACTGAGTTATCACCTGACTGATTATTAAAGATACTTTTTGCCAGTAGCTCACTGTGTGGATTTAGGCATTCCATGAACACCTCCAGCCACAGAGAAACACCTGCCTGTGACGCACTCTCCACCTCCATCTCGGGTCAGTGCCTCTGTACAAAAGAGAGAACTAGAAACAGACTTGAGGGTGAACCCAGTCTAATTTTAGCAATAAGGGGATCCCTGGGTGGCTCAACGGTTTAGCGCCTGCCATTGGCTCAGGGCATCATCCTGGAGACCTGGGATCGAGTCCTGTGTCGGGCTCCCGGCATGGAGCCTGCTTCTCCCTCTGCCTGTGTCTCTGCCCCTCTCTCTCTCTCTCTCTCTATGAATAAATAACTAAAATCTTAAAAAAAATAAAAAATAAAAAAATTTCTCTATGGGGCACCTAATATCTTCTTAAATACATCTGGATCTAGTAACTAACATTTTAGAAAGATATCTTTCCGGCAGCCCCGGTGGCACAGCAGTTTGGCGCCACCTGCAGCCTGGGGTGTGATCCTGGAGACCCGGGATCGAGTTCCACATCGGGCTCCCTGCATGGAGCCTGCTTCTCCCTCTGCCTGTGTCTCTGTCTCTCTCTCTCTGTGTCTATGAATAAATAAATAAAATCTTAAAAAAAAATAGAAAGATATCTTTCCTTTTTTTTTTTTTTTTTTTGGATCCTGGGGTCCCGGGATCGAGTTCCACGTCGGGCTCCCTGCATGGAGCCTGCTTCTCCCTCTCCCTGTGTCTCTGTCTCTCTCTCTGTGTCTCTCATGAATAAATATATACAATATTAAGAAAATAAAATAAAATAAGAATTACCTTTAGAGTAAGAGAAAGCTTCTGTAGAGAAAAATATTGTTTAAGATTTTATTTATTTGCGAGAGGGGAGGGGAGGGCTGAGCACAAGCAGGGAGAGGGACAGAGGGAGAAGCAGGCTCCCCGCTGAGCAGGGAGTCCCATGTGGGGCTTGACCCCAGGACCCTAAGCTGAAGGCAGATGCTCAACCCCCTGAGCCACTCAGGTACCCCATCACAGAAAATTTTTAAAAATTCAATTTAACTACATATTTTTAAGGCATTAATGAGAAAAGATTAATGAAAACATTTTGATCATAAAAATGAATTGAGTTAGTATGAATGAATGGGTGGAGACGTGATGGTGGCTGTGGTGGTCTGAGCTCCGGGGCCACCAGTGACCTGGATTGTCCCTGTGCTGCCTGTGGCTGCAGGGTCAGGGGAGCCATGGGTGAAGTTGCCACAGAAATGCCCTGTATAAAGACAAACAGATCAGCCAAAGTCTTGTCTCCAGTGGTTGCACAGATTTTATAGAATGCAGTGGGGGAATAAATAGCCTAATGTTTGGTTTAAAATGACTTAAAATTTATTTTCAGCTAAACTTTTTTTTTTTAAGATTTATTTTAGAGCGAGAGAGAGTGTGTGCATGAGTGTGGGAGGGTGGGGAGGGTGGGGAAGGGCAGCGGGAGAGAGAGAGTCTTGAGCAGACTCGTTGCTGAGTGTGGAGCCCAACACAGGCCTCGATCTCATGACTGAGCCAAAACCAAGAGAGTCTGATGCTCAACCGCTGAGCCACACGGGCACCCCAGTTATTCTCATTTTAAAAGATATTTTTCAGGAATGCCCAGGTGGCTCAGCGGTTGAGCGCCTGCCTTTGGCTCAGGGCGTGACCGTGGGGTCCTGAGATTGAGTCCTGCATCAGGCTCCCCACATGGAGCCTGCTTCTCCTTCTGCCTGTGTCTCTGCCTCTCTCTCTGTCTCTCATGAATAAATAAAATAAAAATAAAAGGTATTTTTCCATTCTAGCCTTTGCAAGTTTCCTTGCTTTGGAGATTCTAAATTCTCTGTTGTGATTCTTGCAGCAAATGATGGTCCTCAGTCCCCATTTCATCACATTCTGCCCAAGTGCAAGCTGGCCAGGGACCTCAAGGAAGCTTATGACAGGTAAGACAGGTGAGCGGAGTGGTCAATGCACCTGCCTGCCTGTGGGCCTCATTGCCTGAGCTGTTCTCCTGTCGTGCCCCTGAGATGGGGGTGAGCGAGGACTGGGAGTGCCGGCCCCTCTGCTCCAGAACTGAACCTGAGGTCACATGTGAGAGCCTGAAGTTCCTGTGAGTCATCAGCTGCAAGGTCAGCGTGACACAGTGCCACGTTCCGGGTCTGAGGGTGCCTCCTGCTCTGCAGGACCTGGGGTTTGGGCCTGAGTGTAGGATGCACAGGCATCGCAGACACAGCAGAGCCTCCCGGTTGTTTCAGTTATTTTGGCGTTTCTAGTTTTCTCTGTGGAGAAGCAAAGAACTTCTTTTCTTTTTAAGAGTGTTTACTGCTCTCAGACCCTGGGTCTGCAGTGTGGGTGGGAGGTGGAGGGGAGCCTGGGCAGGTGCCCAAGTGACCGTTGCCATGAAAGCGTGGCCTTTCCACCATGCTCTAGGACTATTGGTTCATGACGGGCCACGACTCACTGCTGAGGGGACCGCATGGCACCAGGCACGTTGCTGCACAGGTGGCACAGAGGTGCGGCTTCTGTTGCTACCTGGCATGTGGCCCAATGCCCTCTCCTGGCCTTCCCAGGGCTTCACTCCATCGGTGGACTCTGCACTGCCCGCGGATCTAAGAGCTGTGGCTGGCGATGCCCCGTGTCATCCAGGCCCAGAAAGGGTGGCTTGTCGGGGGGTCCTCTCCTTTTTTGGTGTTAATAATTTCCCCGATCTCACCAACAATACGTACTTGTTATAGGTATTTAGGAAATCTAGGAAAGTAGAGAGAAAAAAAAGCCCATCTATAGTCCCGGACCCACTCATAATCGTTACGAGCATTTTGGAAGTTTTCATTCTTTTTTGCTGTTTTAACTGAAGCTTTTGAGAAGGTCCCCTCTCCGTCAAGTCCGCAGGCCAGAGGTGGAGTGTCTTCCCTGCTGTACCACCAGCAGGCCCTCCTGGTGGCAGGATGCGTTTCTGTGGGCCGTGTGTCGTGTGCCATCCCACGCAGACAGGCTGAGGGCCCGGGCGAACGCGGACCCTTTGTCCCTTTCCGCTGCGCATGCCGACCACCCCTCGTCATCTCTGTTGAACAGTGTCGCTTGGACCCTGTCTATACTGGTACATAAGGACTTCTTCTGTTTTCTTTTTTTGTTGCATAATCAGCCAGCCCTTGGACATTTCGTTGGTGCCAGCCTCTGGTGCCGTAAGAGCTGCTGCTCAGTGTCGTGCGGGGGTTGCTGTTGATTAGTAAGATGCATTCCTGAGAATGGGATTGCCAGGTCCACAGGTGAGATGCACCTGTAATTTTGGTGCGTGTCCCTGCGCGCCTTGCGCCTCAGGTTGCACCCCCACTAGCAACACAGGAGATGCCTCTTCTTCTGGCTGTGCCGGCGCCGGTCTCGGGGAGCTCTCGGATCTGAGCACCGCGATGGGTCACAACGGCATCTGCACAGCCGTGTCGATGCACCTGTGCATGTCCCCTTCCCTGTCTAGCTCTCCTCAGACCCCCGTGCATCTGTCTGTCGGGAGGAAAGGTGCCTTCGTTCAGGAGGCAGAGCTGTCTGTGGCAGAAGCTGTGGCTAGTGTTCCTTTGTCCTGATTTGGCGGCTGCTGGGTGTCCGGGCACAGAACTCTCGTGCCGCTGTACCCCCGCCTCTTTGTCCCGTGACATCACCCATGACCACGTTGAGGTCTCTGCGGGCAGAGGCATGCTGCCCTCTGGTCTGGGGTTGGCTGGTGTCCGCAATTGCTCCTTGGAAGAGGCTGCCTTGCTCTGAGTGGTCCTCTGCCTGCCTCAGCTCCGGTCGGACCACACGCAATTGAGGCTAAGCAGCAGGTGAACCCCAAGCCAGAGCCACACTCTCTATGTCTAAGAAAGACTGGACTGTGATTTCTTGGGTTTGAACTGCAAGTTGGAGGCAGTGGGTTCTGGTGAGTCGACCACCCGCAGCCACTCCGAGCCTGAGGCAGCCCAGCGCCCCCCAGTGGTCATTATTTCAGCGCCTGACAGGCTCCGTCTCCGGGAAGACTCACCTCCCGTCGCTGTTCAGCGCTTGGTGCCCTCCTTCCTCTGGCGCAGGCATCCTGGTGTGTGAGGTTCGGGATCCCTTTCCTCAGGGTGAAACCCCCCCTTCCAGTTCCCAGACCCCACCTTGCTGAGTCCTGGGTCCTGGGGCCGCCTCAGGTGCGCCAGCCACCGTTGCCTCTCTGGGGAGGTCCCAGGGCCAGTGGCGTCTTCCCCTGCACCTTGTCCCAGCCCGCCGGTAGCAGAGGCTCTCAAGTCACAGGACCCCGTCCGGCCTGAGGCCCTGCCTGGCCTGCTGCTGCAGGGTGGGCTCACTCTGAAGCCAAGAAAGGGAGACCTGAGTTGACATGACTGATCCAGTAGCACAGGACGCAGAGCTTTCTTCTCCCGTTGGCAGCTTTCCAGCAGATCCTGGGGAGGGTTTTCTCCCAGCAGAAGTGAGAGACGTGGAGGTTGGAGATGGGGGTGAGACTCCTCAAAGGAGTTGTTCTGGCTTTGCTGTTTTAAGGGAAATCCGGGACTGTGGTGTGGCCGACTGGCCTGGTGCCCTCGTGGCCCGGAACCCAAGTCCTGTGTGTGTAGGCGGGCAGCACGAACCCCACGGGAGCCCACCCTGACTGTTCCAGCATCTGTCTCTCCCCGTGGAGCTTGGGGACCTCAGCGACCGTGTCCACTCATCTGTGTGACTGTCAGCTTGTGTCCCCCATGGAGGCCCCTTCTGTAACACGGACCTCATGGTTGGCCTGCGGGGAGCACGGCTCGCCTGCTGGTAGTTGAAGGAATGAGTAAGCAGGGGTCGTGCTGTCGTGGAGTGCGTGGTTTGACCGAGTGATTGTTGGATGGTTTTCAGAGCTAAGGGGCCTGTGGTGGGACCAGGAGGCTCAGAGCCCCGGGGGGCTGCCCAGGGCCCAGCTGGGTGGGTGTGCTGGGGACTCTGCGCTGGTTCGTTGCTGCCTGTTCAGAGCAGAGATGGGCCCATGGACACCTTTCATATCCTGGGAGTTTTAGTTCTTTGTTCCCTAAAAATGCACTTATATAAGCCTTTTGTGTGAAATTTGAAGGTGGCCCTCTTGGAGCTCACCTGAACCTCTTGGACTGTGTACAGCGTCCCACTCCATGTAGTAGGAAGCCTGGCCGCGTGTGGGACCAGAGTGATCCACAGGTGCTGGGCTGGCAGCAAGAAAGGTGACGGGGAGACCAAACAGGGGGCTCTCAGCTCGGCTGAACGTCAGGAGCTGAAGCTCCTTCTCAGGCGGTGAAATGCAAGGGTGATGGAGTGAGGTTGGAGGCATGGCGTTCTCTCTGGGATGGGAAAGATAAGGGCATGTCTGAAAGGCCCATGTGGTGCCCCATGCACAGTCATCGCCTTGGGGCTCAGGGCTCTGCTGGGAGTACCTATCTCGGGTGGCAGATAGGGCTGGGTGACTGTGTGACCGGCTGGATAAGCCTCCCGTGGGGGCAGTGCCTTTCGTCCAGTGTACCCAGACTGAATGCGACTGCCCACAGACAGAAGTACAGACATAGCAGGAACCTTCCAGGCCCCGAAGCCCTGCTCTGCTAGAGTCTTGTCTTTTTTTTTTTTTTTTTTTAAGTTTCCTTTTATTAACCATCTATAACACTTCCATCCAGATCACTACAGCTTAAAATAGATCACTACCCTTTTGAAGCTATTTAGTAGCCAAGAGCAATGGATAAGATCCATACAACAGTTCTGAAAAGTTTGCGATGTCAGTTCAGAACATCTGCTTCACCGAGCCTGATTATTTGAAAAGAATGATAAGAAATTAAACATCACAAATATGTTTTTATTTGTCACCATTAAATGTCTGAATTTTAAACAGATTCTTGGACTGGTGGTTCATATCCATCAGCTCGTTCAACTTTAGCACCGGTCTCATCCCCCATAGCTTTTCCAGAACTACTACCTTCACCATAAAGCTCCATGAGTTTTCCCGATTCAAACTTGGGCTTTGTCAGCATTTTTACTTTTCTAACAAAAACATCATGGAGTGGATAAATAGACTGACAAGCTTTTTCTATATCTTTTCCGATGCTGTCTGGAATCAATTTATTGACCACTTCTTTCAAGTCATTTGTCTGCACCTCTTGGGTCATGATTTCCATCATCTTTTTCCGGTTTTGGCAGACCTGTTGGTGCTGAGCGTAAGAGGTCTTCCGAATCTGATTATTGCGTTTTTTAGTAAAACCAACACAAAATAGACGAAGCAAATAACCATCGGTAGTCTTTACATCAACATGAGCTTCAATCATGGTCTGCCATTTTTTGACCATGGAGCACATTTTGTCACGGGTAAGATCCATGCCATGGAAATTAGTCAGGCAGTTTTTACCCTGCACATCCTCAGTGATTAGCTTGAATTTCCTAAATGCAACTTCATCATTCTGCAGATCAGCAAGGCTAACTTCAAAAACGCGACCCTTGAGACCATCAGACGCAATTTTGGTTCCTTGAGTTCTTGTGACTAGTGTTTTTCCAATATTTCTTATATTGAACATAGCTGGTGCTTTCACATCATACCAATCTTTCTTAGAAAATGGATCAACCACTTTCTTCTTGGTTCCCTTTTTGCCGCCTTTTGTAAGGCGCTTGTTCTTGCTGACCGCCATGGCGCTGCTCTAGAGTCTTGTCTTTTTTTTTTTTTTTTTTAATTTATGATAGTCACACAGAGAGAGAGAGAGAGGCAGAGACACAGGCAGAGGGAGAAGCAGGCCCCATGCACCCGGAGCCCGACGTGGGACTCGATCCCGGGTCTCCAGGATCACGCCCCGGGCCAAAGGCAGGCGCTAAACCGCTGCGCCACCCAGGGATCCCTAGAGTCTTGTCTTAAAGTGCACTTTATACGGCCCAGGGCATATGCTCCGTGACACTGTGATGATGTTATTTGGTGACAGGCGGTGAGCCCAGGGGACTGTGCAGGCCCACCAGAAACCCGAAACGTAGCTCACTGTGTGTCAGCTGTGCTGCTGTAAGGATAATAAATACAGGGAGAGTCTCAGAGGGGGCTCCCTCCACCCGGACGCTCCCCTCCTCTTGGCGGATTCCGAGGGGCTCCTGGCTCCTCTTGCTGCAGGGGTCCTTATGACAGGGATTCCCTGGGGGCTCCCGTGGGGGGCGTGGTCACGGTTCTCCTCACGGCATCTCAGCACAAAGTACCCAGTAGGTGGAGGGTGCGGAGGGTGCGAGGGAGTGAGCAGATGCCTGGCAAAGGGAAGTAAAATCTACCTGCAAACCAGGGAACCAACACGGGAGTGTCTCCCACTTGAGGAGAGGACTGTGCGCCACTGTGTGCGTGCACAGGGCATCCCTAAACTCCCAGGGGAGCAAAAGCCGCTCCATGGGACGTAATAGGAGCCTCAGTGTTTAATTCTGGTTCTGCGCTGATCTGCCGCTACTTGGAGCCGCACCCTAAAGAGGACAGCTCAAAGGCAGATCTTTGTTTTCAATCTTCCAGCCTTTCTGTCCACGTATACAGTGAAACAGAGGAGGAGCTCGTGTTGCCCTTCTCAGCTCATTCTCCCTGCAGCCCTGCTGTTCCTCAGTCTTCTCTTCCCTCTTTTGTACGTGGAAGCTGAGAATCTCATCTTCTGTGCAGCCCTCACCGGGTGAGCTTGGATCTGTGAGAGGCTGTTTCTCGGGGTTTGATGGGAGCTGTCCATCTGCAAAGCTGTCCATCTTGCCCAAAGCTTGCTGAGGCTCTGGGAACCTCCCTCTGCACCCGGTTCTGGAAGAGGCCCTCCTCTGGGGCCTTGAGGAGGGATCTGGGGTCTCTTCCCTAGATTGTGACACTCATCAGACCCACTCATGGGCTTCCCCCTGAGGGACTGTGGCATCGGCAGTGACCAAACGTTTGCCTTCCAGCCTCAGCCACAGCTGCAGCCCACACCCCTGCAGCCCTGGGTGCTCTGACCCTCCCTTTGGGGGACCACTCAGGGGACAGACGTCCTGGGAGTGTGGTATGGGTTTTCCTGATGCCTCTGGGCAGGGCAGGCAGAGGGTGTTCGCTGAGCGTGGGGCAGTTGGCAGTGAGCAGATGGTGGCGCTGGCCGGCGTCCCAGGGGGTCGTGGAGGTCAGGGATGTGTTCTCTGCTTTTCGCCCTGGGTTTTCTCCTCATTACACGCTTCCTGCGTGAGAAAACTGCTGACCACAGATTCCGCTGGCCCTTTGGGCGAACCCGTGGGGAAACCTGTGGTACTTGGTCTGCCGCTTGAGGCTTCAGGGAAGAGATTGTAGGAACAGCCTGTGGGTTTGGGCTGTGAGGGCCGTAGGGCCGCCTGCCAGCACCGTGGATTTGTGTGTCCCCGCGGGAGGTCTGAGACAGCTCCCTGAGCCATGGTCGGGCCCACAAGTGGCCGGATGTGGACGTCTTGGCCTCTCTGGCCACTTGGGAATGGTAGCGTGGGTTGGGATGTGATGGGAAGAACTGGACCAGGACAGGACAGGCCTTGGCAGTGGGCACGCAGCCCCTTCTTGTCCACCTGCCAGGGATGTGGTGAGGACCAGCCACAGGGGCTTTGCCCAAGCAGCCACGTCTCTTCTGTGTCGGGTATCAGATGCTCTTGGCTCTTAGCACAACAGGGGCCATGCACCAGGCTTCGGGTACCGTCAGGCTGCTTCTCACTGGAGGGTTCAGAAGCCCCCCCCGCTGGAAACAGCTCCTTTGTGTGTGGTTCTCTGGTGCAGGGCAGACGGTGCCACCTGTCTACGGGGAGCCACCAGCAACCTGTGCTGTGGGCAGAGGCCTCCTGGGGGATCGTGCAGTCTGCAGCATGGTCCTTGGGCCCCTTTCCTTCCTCCATCCATGAGGTTCTCAGTGCCCCCCACGTACCCGACACCTGACCAGCTGTGTGGGGAGCAGCTATGAGACATAAGGCCACAGCTGGTGACGGAATTCTATTTGGGGAAGCTGCATCAACCAGCAGACAAGTGGGTGCGTCCTGTGGTCTTGACCCAGCTACACGTGGTCACACAGCAGCCAGAGTGCCTGTGGGGCTGCGTCCGGGCTCACCTCACGGAAGGTGGTGCTTGGGAAGAGACGAGAAACAGGGAAGGAACCTGGGACACCTGGGCCAGTGCAGGTGGAGCCACGTGGTCTGGGGTAGGAGGCGAGGTCAGAGAAAAGTGGGCAGGTCACGTGTGGCTCCTGGCATTTGGGGGCCGTGGCTGAGAGACTGCCAGGGTGGGAACTGGGGGACCTGAGTAGGGAGGCAGGCAGGGGGGCTGGTGCGGAGGTCTGGACTTGGTACCTCCCTGCAGGTAGAGCTGATGGGACTTACAGATGGTCAAGGTGGGATGTGGGAGAAACGAGGATTCCGGGACCGGGTGGCTGTATGTGGCCTGAGCAGTGTTTTGCCCTGAAAGAGGCAAATTGCCGTCCCCACGGAGGGGTGGGGCGTGGAAGGGTTGCAGTGGAGGCTGGCTTGGGCAGTTGCCGTGGTGCACTGGGGTGCTGCTGTCCTCTTTTGGGGTGGGTGCCATGGGCTCCTCCCCAGCAGGATGTTTTGGGGGGCTTGGAGCCCAGCCCCTCACCCTTCCTGCCCAGCCCCACTTTGTGCCAGGGCCTACCTCTCATCCCTCAGCTTCGCCCTGGCACACCGAGCCTCTGGGACAGATGTCGGAGAGGCTTCCTTTTGGATTGTCGGACAGATTGTCGGAGAGACCCGATTGGATTCCATATTCCAGGGCTACAGAGAAACACGTGTGTGTGTGTGTGTGTGTGTGTGTGTGTGTGTGTTCCTAATGCGGCTTCTTGACTTGAACATACCAAGATCTGGGAAGGTGCTGTCCTGCCCAAGGGCTTCACTTGCACTCGCAGCAGCAGGAGTAGTGTGCTGGGAGGCAGCACCCTCAGCTGGGGTTTTGTGTGCTCAGCGTGTGGTTGAAGCGGCTGTGGACCAGTGATGGCACCTGATGGGGGTGGGGTCTGCTCTCTGCAGCCTGTGTACGTCCGGCGTGGTACGACTCCACATCAACAGCTGGCTGGAGGTGAGCTTCTGCTTGCCCCACAAGATCCACTACGCTGCTTCCAGCCTCATCCCCCCCGAGGCCATCGAACGGAGCCTGAAAGCCATCCGGTGAGTGCCGGCCCAGCCTGCAGGCACGCACGCACGTGCACAGGGTCTGCGGGGCCTTCTCTGTAGCATCTGCCTGAGGCCTCAGTGGCCTCCCTAAAGAGTTGGCTTTCCCTCTTCCTGCCACAGGTACTGGCAGGTAAGGCTCTACTGTTTATAGAAGTAAAAATGCATATTTTGGGGTCTGTTTTTTTTTTTTTTTTTTTTTTCCAGAAAGACCAACCGCAGGTCTCCTCTGGGCTGTCTTGGCACTGCCGGGGCGATCGCGCTCTGTGGGGGGGTCTGCGCGGGGCTGTTGGGGCCGAGTACCCTGATGAGAAGCCAGAGGGTGGGAGGGATCTCGGCCTCCCGCTGCTGCTCACCAGGCCTCCTATGCCTAAGTCAGAGCTTGTGGGACCTGTTCCTTCATCTAACTGATTTTCTGCAAGGAAAGAGCTAAGCTCAGGTTTTACAACCCCCCCCCCCCCATTAAAGTCCTCTGTCTCCTTAGATATTTTTATTTATAACTAAAAAAAGAAATCTAGGCACATTACAGAAAATTTATAGATGAGAGAGAGCAAGGCACTGCCTAGCCTTCTGTGCTCCAAGTCTGTGTCCTTCCTCCTGGGCTTCCTTGCTGAGTATATTTTTATGTACTTCTATTCATAGCCTGTGGCGGAGATTTTGTTTTTCCATATTTGGGACTCTTTCCTTGGAAAAGATTCATGAATTTTTTCCAGTCAACAAATGTTTGCTGGGCAATCCCAGAAGTGGGAGGTGGAATTGGATTGTCAGGCCTTCTTCAGTTTTGCTCAGTTGGGTTTTTTGAGGGTTGTAGTAATCCTTGTGGCTTTTTATTTTTATTTATTTTTTTAAAGATTTTATTTATTTATTCATGAGACACACAGAGAGGCAGAGACATAGGCCGAGGGAGAAGCAGGCTCCATGCAGGGAGCCTGATGTGGGACTCGATCCCGGGACCCCAGGATCACGCCCTGGGCCGAAGGCAGATGCTCAACCACTGAGCCACCCAGATGTCCCTCCTTGCGGCTTTTTAAAGGCCCCTGGACACACCACTGCCCCTCTGTCTAACCCTTCCAGTGACCTCCCAGGTTCAGTGTGTGCTCCAGGAACGTGCCCAATCAGGGGGCCTGTAGCTTGCATGTCCCACTGACCTGTGACTGTGTTCTGCAGCCCATACCACGCTCTGCTGCTGCTCAGTGATGAGAAGTCCCTGCTGGCCGAGCTCCCACTCGACTGCTCCCCGGCCCTGGTGCGTGTGATCAAGACCACCTCTGCTGTGAAGAACCTGCAGCAGCTGGCCCAGGATGCAGACCTGGCCTTGCTGCAGGTAACCCCTGGAGGCCTGGGCACACCCTAAATGGGGGGGAAAGGGCAGGGCGGGGGAGGGCACATCAGAGCAGGTGGTCTTGGGTGAAGGTAGGAGGTCAGGGCATCAGGAGAGCAGGCTGCCTGTGTGCTGTGTCCCCAGGACCCCTGTCCAGCCGAGAGCCACTGCACGGCCTGTGGTGGGATGGCTTGGAGTTGTGCAGTCTGAGTCGGGCCTGGCTTCAGGGCTGGCTTGTGCGCTGCTTGTAGGACTGGAGTTGTCCTGTGTCCAGGAGTTGTGAGGCATGAGGCCCTCCAGGGGCTGGATGACCGGGCTGTGGAGGATGTGGTGCCAGGGCTGGGGGCACGCAGGGTGTCGCCATGGAGAAGCCAGTGTGGGAGGTGAGGGCAGGAAGTTCAGATGAGGGCCCAGCTGTGTGCAGAACCAGACCTCACCCGGTGGCCCTGACACCTCCCTCGTGCACAGGCTGGCCTGCGTTCTGGGTGACATCCCTCCCTCTTCCTGAGTGCCCCTGGACAGCAGTTTCTTTCTCTCTCTCTCTTTTTAAAGATTTATTTATTTTATTATTATTATTTAAAATATTTTATTTATTCATGAAAGAAAGAGAGAGGCAGAGACACAGGCAGAGGGAGAAGCAGGCTCCACACAGGGAGCCCGACAAGGGACTCGATCCCGGGACCCAGGATCACACCCTGGTGCTAAGCCGCTGAGGCACCCACGCTGCCCTATTTATTTTAGAGAGAGTGCAGGAGCCGCGTGAGCTGGAGGAGGGGCAGAGGGAGGGGCAAAGGGGAGAATCCCAAGCAGACCCCCAGCCGAGCACGGGGTTCAGTCTCTACCCCGAGATCATGACCTGAGTTGAAAGCAAGAGCCAGAAGCCCCAGCACCTGAGCCGTCCAGGCGTCCCCACAGTTCCTGATCGGAGGGATGGCCCCTCAGTCCTGCAGTGATCCCCTTGGAGCCGTGTGGGGACCAGGGCGTGAGCAGAAGCACAGGGAGATGCTAAGGGTCCCCAGGCAGGGGTGCCTCCAAGTGAGGCTGAGGGTGGGAGCGGGGTCTGGGAACGGTGGGCACCGTGTGGCCGCCAGGGGGCAGCAGGACCCGGCGGGGAGCGGTGGCTCTGAGGCCAGGAGGCCGGAGCCTGGGCCCCCTGGGCTGCCCGCCTTTGGCCTTGGTCCTTAGCATGTTGGGCGGGCTTCACTCAGGCCTCTGTGCTGATTGTCCTCGTCTGTGCCCCATGACCTTTGCCCCCCATCCCCCGGGATTGTTTCTTGGACGCTGCCTTCCTGGGTCCTCACACAGGCTCCTGAGCTGGGCGGGAGCCGAGAGGGCCACATCCTGCCAGCCTTCGTAGCCTCCACTGGACAGGACCTCCATGGCCGCTCTGTCCACACCGCAGGCTGGTGCTCTGACTGCTGCAGGCCACACACGCGGCCAAAGCTTTCAAGTTGCTCGGTCTCTTTGGACGAAGACAGAGCTGTGTCCCCTGGTCCTTGGGAGACCGTTTCCTGCTGGTGTGGTGGCAGGTCTCCCCGGCCTGTGCTGCTGCCGGTGGCCGGTGGCCCAGTAGCCCCGAGGACAGCCAGGCTGGCCCCGTTGGAGCCCAAGCACCGATGGCCTCCCGGGGAGGAAGTGTCAGCTTCAGGTGTGGCTGTCACCACATGGTTTTGTTTTTTAAGATTTTCTGTACTTGAGATAGCACAGCAGGAGGCAGAGGGGAGGGAGAGGCAGGCTCCCCCTCGGAGGGGAGCCCCATGTAGGGCTGGACCCCAGGACCCGGTCATGGCCTGAGCCGAAGGGCCATGTGGGGGCCTCTCATCAGAAGATTTATTTATTTATTTATTTATTATTTATTTATTTATTATTTATTTATTTATTTATTAATTATTTTTATTTATTTATGATAGTCACACACACACACACACAGAGAGAGAGAGAGAGGCAGAGACACAGGCAGAGGGAGAAGCAGGCTCCATGCACCAGGAGCCCGACGTGGGATTCGATCCCGGGTCTCCAGGATCGCGCCCTGGGCCAAAGGCAGGCGCCAAACCGCTGTGCCACCCAGGGATCCCTCATCAGAAGATTTAAGACGACATCCGTTCCCAGGGCGCCTGGTGGGCTCAGCCAGCAAATGTGTGACTCCCGATCTCGGGGTCGTGAGTCGGAGCCCCACATTGGGTACAGAGGTTCCTTAAGAAAAAATAAAATCTGGGACGCCTGGGTGACTCAGCGGTTGAGTTTGTTCAGCTGCCGCAGAGGCAGAAACGTCCAGTGCCCTGCCCTGAAGTTCTGCAGTGCGGCACTCGCAGACCCAGGCCCCCCTTTGCATGTCTGTGGCCCATCCTGTCAACGTCCAGGGATGCTGGGCCGCACGGGGACGCGTGGAGGAGGTGCAGGACGGGTTCACTGACCCACACCCGCTGCCACAAGGAAACCCATCCCCGAGCGGGGCTCCTGGTCGGGTAGAGTGCTGGCCAGCCAAGGTCCTTGCTCAGCTGCTGACCCCGGGTCCTGGGCGCCTCTGAAGTCCCCGTGCTCAGGAGGCCTTCCCTCAGTGCCAGCCTGGTCAGGGTCCTATGGGAAATGACCATCGGGGAGCACAGCAGGGACCAGTGCTCTGCCACGGGCCCAGCTGGGGAGCCGGAGAGTTGGGGAGCAGCCTCCCAGCTTCTGCTGCCTGCAGGTTTTCCAGCTGGCGGCCCACCTGGTGTACTGGGGCAAGGCCATCATCATCTACCCGCTGTGCGAGAACAACGTCTACATGCTTTCCCCCAACGCCAGCGTGTGTCTGTGAGTACCTCTGGCTGCCCCTTGCTAAGCCGGGCCCTTGCTTGGGCTCAATTGCTGGCCTCTGCTGCATCCACGTTCTAATCCTGGCCTGGTCAGTGCCGTGTGCGGGGTCTGTCTCCCCTACACCTGCTGGCCAGTGGGCTCTGGATGGGGGCCTGGTGGGAGTTGGGGGCCTTGACCTTGACTTGGGGGCTCAGAGGGGCTTTGGCCTGTGCCCGTGGCCCCTGCTGCCCCTTGAGGGAATCGCACCCATGCTGGGCTGCCTGCTATGCTGTGTCTCCCTGCTGTCCACCCTGGGCTCATGCCGAGGGCACAGAGGTCACGGAGCGATGCAGAGGTCTGCTGAGCTCATGGGCACCTCACCTGTCCCCAGGTACTCCCCGCTGGCTGAACAGTTTTCCCGTCAGTTTCCGGCTCACGACCTGCCGTCTGTCCTCGCTAAGTTCTCCTTGCCAGTTTCCTTGTCAGAATTCAGGAACCCCCTCGCCCCTCCTGTGCAGGAGGTAAGTCGCTGGAGTCCAGGGAGTCTGGAGACCACCCAGCCGGTGTCATTCCCTCGTCTCAGAGCCTCAGTGCTGCTGCACCTGGGTTTTGAGGGTGTGGGCTTGCTGTGTAGGTGCTTCATGTCATGCCGGGGTGACAAAGGCTGGCTCCCCAGCCAGGCCAGGCCCCCTGCAGACATTTGGGCATTCCCAAGGCTTCCCGCCCACCTCCCGCCCTGGGGAGCCCACCCTGGCTGCAGTGAGCTGTTTTGGGGGTTAGAACGGAGTGAAGAGGCCCAGGTGGCAAGAGAGTGGTAACCTTTCCTGTTGGATGCAGAGTCACCTTGTTTTCACTGAGCTTGGGCCCAGCTTTCTCATGCTCCGTGGTCCAGGAGGCCACAGGGTATGCGGGTCTTGTCCTGGGCTCACTGGTCCCCAAAATCTCCTCCAAGAGGATCTGGAGAGGACAGGCCTGGGTGAAGGCGAGGGTCAGGGGGTGTTGCTAGATGTGGCAAGGGCTCATCCAGGGAGGTGTGAGGCATATGCAATGAACAGGTGAGTTCTGGGTAGGGTGCAGGCTGGACCCAAGAACAAGGCTCTGCCGTGTCCCCTGTGCTGATGCCTGGGGCTCTGGGGCTCTGGGCAGGGACCCAGCACAGAGCCAATGGTGCAGGTGTTAGAGGGGGCTGGATGTTTTCAAGGCTTTGTCTTCAAAAGGAAAATTTTGTGTTTTTTTTTTATTTATTTTTATTTTTTATTAAGTGTTAGGCAAAACCAGTCCTTAAACTCTTTCCCTTCTCAAGTTGTGAATGAGGAGGAGATCCTGGTGCTTGAGTTAATTGAGATGCTGAGTGCAACAGAGTTCTAAAGGCCGTCCTTCATGGGGGCTTTGGCTTCCAGGAACTGTGCCAGGCCGTGCCAGCTGAATAAAAGACGCACCGTGCATCCGGACCCCCACTTCCCCAGCAGAAGCTTCCTAATGGTCCAGACGGCGGGTGGATTTTCCAGGTCGTGCCTGGTTGAGGGGCCCAGATGGGCCTCGGGTTTGGTTCTGAGCAGTCCCGGGGTGAGGCACCTGCTTGTCACGCCTCCTGCTCCGGGGTCTGGAACGTGCTCATGAGCGCTTATGAAGCATCTTTGTTTTCATTCTTCATTTTTAAGTTTATTTTTTGACCAGGTCATAACCTGCCCATGTTCCATCCCTACTCCCTGGCTGGCCAGCTGTCCCCTCCCGGGAGGGGCCTCCCAAAGCCGAGCCGGCAGCCGTGTGACCGTCCCGTCCCGCTCCCCCATGCCCCTCACTGGCCCTGGTCAGGGGCAGCCCCATGAGAGGGGAGGACTCCTCGTGCCGGGACCGCACACTATCAGGGCTCCCTGTCCTTGGGCCAGCGTCCAGGTCGACCCGAGGAGAGGACTCCAGCTCTCAGGGCAGCTGCCTGCAGCCTGTTGGTGAACAGTGCTGAGGTCCCGGCAGGCCCAGCCCTGTGTGGTAGTGGGTCCAAGCGGGCTGGCGGACACGAGGCAGCGCAGGGGCCTCTGTGAGTGGGTGCTGCTCCCCAGCTCTGGGTGCGGAAGCCCAGACATGGGACGGCCCGGCGTGTAAGGGGAAGTGCAGGTGCGGCCCTAGTGCCCTTGCGGCCCTGCTGCCCTCCTTGGAGCAGGGAGTTGGTCTTGCAGCCTGGTCGGCAGATGAGGTCTTTCTCCAAGGGGGGAGCCTTGTGCCCCAGGGACAGGCTCCTGGAGCTCATGGACCCCTTACCTCTGGGATGACCCCCGGGGGTCGTGTCTTAGGTCTCCTTGATCGCCCCTGGAGGGGAACAGGGCCAGCCTTCCCCCACTAACCCCCGCCCCGGGCCTCCTGCATGCTCTCCTGCAGACCCAGCTCATTCAGATGGTGGTGTGGATGTTGCAGCACAGACTCCTTGTCCAGCTGCACACCTACGTGTGCCTGATGGCCTCGCCCAGTGAGGAGGAGCCCCACCCTCGAGAGGACGACGTCCCCTTCACCGCCCGGGTCGGCGGCCGCAGCCTCAGCACACCCAACGCCCTCAGCTTTGGTTCCCCAAGTAGGAGCCCCCTGCCCAGGGTGTCTGTCTGGTGGGTGGGGTAGCATTTGGGGGGGTACTTGGGAGCCAGGACCCCGACATGGGCTCTGCTGGGCGTGACCAAGGCCACCTCCCATGGCCACGTGCAGAGCAGCGCTCCCTTGAAGGCGGGTAGGAGACCTCTTTCCCTCGCCCCCCTCCCCCACCCTTACCTCACACCTCCGGGCTCTGGGCTCCTGGGCAGGGGCTGGCTCGAGTCCAGGGCAGCCGGGGAGCAGAGCGGATGTCCCACATCCCTGGGAGGACAGTTGAGGCCGCTGGGCCGGGGCCTGGGAGGAGACCCTGATGATCATTCCCTCTTTGAAAGAGCCATTGTGGCCACGGCAGGCGCCCAGAGGATGCAGCCTGAGCCCCAGGCTCGGGGGAAACGAAGGGCTGGGACGCTCCCGGGACTGAGGCCTGACCTTGGCGTCCAGCTTCGGTGCAGGGCCGAGCCTTGCTCAGGGCCCTGCCTTGTCTGCGTGGGGGCGGGGGAGCGAGCGGGCCTGGGGTGTGGCTGCGATGCCTGGTGCAACAGATGGCACGGCTGGGGCACCAGGGTGTGCTTGGGGTCAGACTTCTCCCTGACCCGTGCTGCCCACAGCCAGCAGTGACGACATGACCCTCACCAGCCCCAGTATGGATAACTCCAGCGCAGAGCTGCTGCCCAGTGGGGATTCGCCGCTCAACAAGAGGATGACGGAGAACCTGCTGGCCAGCCTGTCGGAGCACGAGCGGGCGGCCATCCTCAGCGTGCCTGCGGCCCAGAACCCCGAGGACCTCCGCATGTTTGCCAGGTGGGGTCCGAACACAAAGTGGATGGGGACTTACCCACCACGGCCCCAGCTAAGTCAGCTGGTGACCAGTGGCAGTCGCAGGTTGAGGTGGCGCCTCAAGCCCTGCGGGTGCCCCCAGTACTGGGTGTTGTTACTTCTTCAGGAGCAGCAATGGGTTCTCATCCTCACGGGGCTTAGTAGGGATCTTTCCCCACCAGGAACACAGCCCAGGGCCCCCACGTGGTGACAGACGTGAAACCCAGCTATGACTCGGGGGGCTCTGCAGGCGTACGGTCTTCCGTGTGGGGGGAGGCCCCCCGTTTAGAACCTCATGCTAGGCACCTCTTTGAAGCCGCTGGTGTGCCAGCCCCAGCTGCAAACAGCCCCTGGAACACGAGGGCCTTGCTCCACAGCAGGAGAACGAGGAGCCCCGGCAGCCCCCAGCCCCGCACGTCAGGGTGCTGAGGGCAGACGGGCCACTCTGGGGACCAGGACACTCACCTGCCCCACCCCCATCCCCCAGGCTCCTGCACTACTTCCGCGGCCGCCACCACCTGGAGGAGATCATGTACAACGAGAACACTCGGCGCTCCCAGCTGCTGATGCTGTTTGACAAGTTCCGCAGCGTGCTGGTGGTGACCACCCACGAGGACCCGGTCATTGCCGTCTTCCAGGCGCTGCTTCCGTGAGGCCAGGCCACGTCCTCGGGAGCCCAAGCAGTGTCCAGCAGCAGCCCAGGGGCCGCGGCGCCCACGCTGGGGCAGCCTCAGGGCCTGAGCTGAGGGATGGATGGACAGAGTGGCCAGGACTCCGGCCTGGAGGGGAGGCCTGCTGGCTTCTCAGACTTGGGCCACCTCCTCCCAACCTGCCCTCCCCACGGCCGCCTGAGGGGATCCACAGAAAACGCGTCACCACCACCCCTGCCAGAGCCGAGCACGGGTGGGTGCCTGGCCTGTGTCCCGAGGCCCAGCACTGCCCTGGCCTGCGTGCACTCTGCTCCTCCCAACGTGTCCAGCGCCCTTCCCCGTTAGCCGGCAGGAGGCTTGCGACCGAGCCGTCACCCAGCCACTCTGACACCTGACGCATGAGGGCCTGGGTGAGTCCGCACGGGTGCCCCCCACCCTCCCTCCCAGGCCTGAGGAGCAACGCGTCCCACCTGCACACACAGGCCCCCGGCATCCCGTCTGGGGGGAGGGCGGGCCCCAAGCACACGTCGGCCGCTGAGCGGGCTGCTGAGGAGATACAAGCAATACCGTGTTCTAAACATAAAGTGTTTATTTGGTTGTTAAAAAATTAAAAAGCCTGGTTGAAGGAGGCTGTCGCTCAGGCCTGTGCGTTCTGCTCCGCGGCTCTGTCTACCACGCTGACCCAGGGGCTGCCCCGTAGGTAAAAGCGCAGGGGCTTCTGGGCCCACTCTCCTGCGTGGCCGATGCCCACTCTGGCTGCTGCCACCACGGCTGGCTCGCTGGGCCCCGGCGGGCTGCGCTCCAGCCACACCGCTCGGTCCTTGGCCAGGTCCCGCTGGTCAAAGCTCTTGTCGATGGCCAGGGCCTGGCACAGCTTGGAGGGGCCACTGCACAGCTCGCGGTCCTTGAGGGCTCGGCCCGTGGTGCCCTTGCGGAGGGTGCTGCGGAGCTGCCGCATGGTCTCCAGGCCCCCCAGGGGCTCCAGCGCTCGCAGGAGGACGCACGCCCCATCCCCTGTGGAACAGACACCTCGCCTGGAAAGCCAGGCCTCCAGCTGCCTCCCCGAGCACCCCTGCGCGCGCTGCCCCCACCTCCCGCACACTTGCATCTGCAAGGTGCCCATGCCGCCGGCCGGGTGGGCTTTCCCCGTGAAGCCTCAGTGCCTGACCGCCACCCAGGGAGAACCTTATTTTTTAAAAAGCGTGGTGGGTGCTTGTAGGTGGCCGCCTCCCCAGCCGCCTGTGGTGCGGTGATGGGCGGGAACTGTGAGGCTGGCAAGGGGCGTCCCAGCGGCCAGTCATCCCTGAGCACGGTCATCCCACTGGGAAGCCTCGGACCTGGGCTGCATCTGACCCCTGTGCCTTGTCCTTCTGGAATCTGTTGGGCCAGCTGGAAGGCTGAGGCTGGGTAGCCCTGCCCTGTGAGCCAGCGAGGAGACATGCGGGGGATGCCAACGCAGCCCCGCCCCGGCGGGCCCTCCACCCCTGGCCCTTTGCCTACCACACCAACTACTTTAAGATTTTTTGTCTTTTTAAAGTAATCCCTCGACATGGGATTCAAACTCCCAACCCTGAGATCAAGAGGTACACGGTCCACTGATGGAGCCATGCAGGCGCCCCCGTCCAAGCTACTCTTAGAGACCAGAGGTTGCAGACACACACCCTGGCCCAGGGGCTCAAGGGGCTCAGCCAGGAAGACGCCTCTGCCCAGATGCTGTCCGGGCTGCACGGCTGGAGACGACGACCCGGACCCTCCAGCAAGGCTGCTCCCCTGGGATGACCAACACCTCTGGACACCGCCTCACGACACCCTGGTGGCGAAGTCCTCCCCAGCTGAGAGTGACCGATTCAGACCCCGTAAGTGACCATCAGCTGAGGCTCCGGCCGGAGCCCAACTCAACCCAAACTGATGTTGCCCTCGTTGCCCCACAACCAGCTCCTCCCAGGTCTAGCCTGGGTCATGGGTGACCCCACCTTTGAGCTCGGTGACCATCAGTATCCTCATGGAGCCTCTCAGCTGTGTGTTCAGGTCAACCTATGACCCCTACCCAGTGGGGGCCCTTGGCACCTATGTCCTTGACACTGGCCAGAATCCCTAAACCCCAACCTAGCTTAGCAGTGATCCCTGTTTGCTCAGACACCTGCCCCGTCTAGGCATCCTGGGGATGTCCCAGCTGCCAGCTGAGGCACTGTGGTCCCACCTGGCACCGCGGCCCTGCTCACCTTGGCTGGAGACATTCAAGCAGAAGTACATGCCATAGATGATGTACACGTACAGAGTTCCTGGCTTCATGAACATGCCACGGTTGCGGGGGGTCTGCCGGCCACCCCTAGAGTGGGCAGCTTCATCCTCTGGCCCCAGATATGCCTCCGTCTCCACAATGCGGCCACGGAGCTCTGTGCCATCATCAAGTCGCCGGACTAGGACCTGTGGGCAGTCCGTTTGCTTCCAGGGCCAGAGGGGCATGCGTGCACTCAACCCCGACAATCCACAGCCTAGGCCTCATCTCCCCAGTTCAGGAGGCACCGGGCACCTGGCCCAGCCAGGGCCCCACTGTCCCCTCTGTCTTGCCCACCAGCCCCGGGAACAGAGTCCCGATGGTCACCGAGTGTCCCGTCCAGAGAGCCGCTATCTCAAGCTCCGGCCAGGACCAGGCTGGAGAACCAGCACCAGGGAATCACACAGGCCCCGTCCCCTTGGTGGGGCCCCCCACCTTCCCGCCACCTCCTCCCCGAGTCCACTGGGTTTAAATGCTTAGCCTGGGTTTAAATGCTTTGGGGCTCAGCGGGCCCCAAAGCTGCCCCTGCCCACTGCCCCGGACACCCAGAGCCTGGACTGAGCGGGACTAACCGCAGAGGACTGGCCCCTCAGCTCCCACCCACCCGGCTGTGAAAGGCCTTCCTGAGCAGCGGGACCAGCTGCCCTGCAGTGCCCCTGGCCTGGACTGCAGCCGGTGTGCAAGGAATGGTCAGCGGGGCAGAGCGCCGGGGAGGAGCGGGCCGCAGCTGGCAGGGGCGGGGCAGCACGGCCCGCTGAGGACGGGCTCTCAGGCCAACGGAGCACCCAGGACGCAGCCCGGGCCGCGGAGGAGCCGGGTGCCAGGGGGCCGAGTCTTCCTCGGCCTCATGATCTTCCACCTGGTCCGTGGCCACGTTAGGTTACCTGTCCCAGAAACGCCCGCGCCAGGGCGACAGCAGGCTGGTCAAAGAAGTCCGATCCCAGCTGCGCAGAGTGGCTCTTTGGGCTGGAGAAATAGATGCTGCGCCGAGGGCCCAGGGTTGCCGGCGGCCCCAAGCAGGGCTCCCCAGGGGACGGCGTCTGGGCCCTGCCCCGCGGGCTCTCACGGTCTGCCTCCAACACTCGCTGCCTTTTTTGGCCCATCCTGCAGGAAAGCTGTAACAGGAACAGACGAGACAAACCTTGTGAACAGCTTTAGTGCGGAGGTCAGACCGCGCACGACTCCTGCTGCATCGGCCAGACGGAGCAGCCACCTGGTAGGCTGTCCCAAGGTGCAAACGGAGCGCCACACCTGCAGTCCTCAGCCCCATGCCGGGCCCTGCGAGGCCTTGGGAAAGGACTGCACGGAGGACAGGCCGTCGGAGGCAGCACGGCGCAGCCACTCTGACCCACACGCCCTCCACCCGCACGAGATGCGCAGGGTGATGGCAAAGGGCTGCCGGGCCCGAGGAAGGGACAGCGGGCACCCGGGCCCAGGACAGGAGGGCTGGTATCGGATTCCCACTCATTACGCAGACTCCAGACAAACCCCTGACCTTGTCTGCACCGACCCTATCCAGGAATTAATTTTATACATTTTTTGCTCTTCTGACCGCGTCAGCCAGGTGCTCCTCTAACCAGAAGTATAAAGCACGGCCGAGATGCTGATGGGACTCAGCCAAGAACGCTGGTGACTGTGGTGTCCTCCACAGTCCCTCCAACCCGGCTGACATGCGGGCAGGGCTCCCACCGTGCCATCCCCTCCTCAGAATGGCCACGGAGGCTTGACAGGAGGGTGAGCACCAGGCGCTCTTCTTTGCTCCAACTCATGTGCTGAGGGCATGACACCTGCGGAGTCCCCAGCTACCCTCCTTCATGACCCAGGAGGTCATAATGACAAGGAGCAAGTGGGGCAAAGCCGAGGTCTCCCAAAGGACCCAACCTCCCACCTGCTGCCAAGAGACCTGACCACATCCGCCCAACTGTTCTAGGGCCAGTGGCTCCACAGCCAGTGGAAGTAGACGAAGCGCAGCTGAGCCCTGGGCCTGGCGACAGCGTCCCCAAGGGCTGGTCTGCAGAGTCCGCCTCCCTGGCGTGTAACCGACCCGTTATTTTTACTGTAAGTGCAACGAGACGGCTGGTCCACTGAGAGTGGGTGCTGATGTGACTGTCTCTGCTGGGACGCTGCCACCTGGAGTCCGGTCCCTGCCTGCCTTGCGGCGCTCAGGTCATTCTGGGTCGGCCCTGGCCCACCCTGGCTGCTGAGGGACTCCTGAAACTGCCCGGGGATTGAGAGCCTCAGACAGGCCTCAGTTTCCCTATCATGGACCTAGAATCTGAACCTGCCTCACAGGCCTTTGTGATGACGGTTTGGCCCCAGGACTGGGTACGGCAGGGTGACCGTGCTATCGTGCTCGGGTGAGCCCTGCCTGGCACCTCACAGGCATCCCTGGCCCCAGTCACAACTGGTGGCTCCCAGAACAAGGGGCCCCAGAAAGTGACCCGAAGTGTCTGTGCCTGTTTCCACATCTGCCAAAAAGGAACCAATCTGTGACAAGATGGTCATGAGGATACGCGGGAGAAGCCAGGTGGGCACGAGGTGGGTACACAGCAGGGGCTCGGGGTCAGGAAGAGGCACCCTGCAGCCACCGTGTCCCTGGGGGGCAACCCGGGCGGGAGTGGGTCTGGGCAGCGGGCGGTGGGAAGCGGTGTGGCTGCGTGTGGGCCCACCACGGCCCGGCTGCCCTCCATGCAGACGGGGGCACGCAGAGGAGTACCGGCCGGAGCAGCACCACCTGGAGGAGCACCTGCTGGAGAAGCACGAGCTGGAGGAGCACTGATCAGAGGAGCACCGGCCTGAAGAACATCAGCTCAGCCGGAGGAGCACCGACCTGAGCAGCACCACCTGGAGCAGCACCACCTGGAGGAGCACCTGGCGGAGCAGCACCGACCAGCCGTCCGGACGCGGGGTGCGTGGGGGGACGCGGCAGGGCGGCGCGCGGGCTGCGGGGGCTCGAGGGCACAGCCCTTACCTGGGCTTCACGGGCACCCGGGTCGGGCCCCTCCGGGAACCGCACTCACCTGGGCCGCGCCGCGCGCCGTCATCCCGCGCCTCGGGCGGGCTCCGAGGGGACGGGGTCCGGGTGCGCGGGGTCCGGGTGCGCGGGGATCCCGGCGGCCCCGGCCCGCCCCGACCGCGCCGCCCGCAGCCCGCCCCAGGGCGCCCCGGAAGTGCCTGCGCCTGCGCGGAGGAGGACGGAAGGCGGGCTGCGGGGGGGCTCCACCCCGGGGGCGGGCTCATCCGGGCGGAGGCCGCGGGGCTGCGGGGTTGCCGCGGCGGGCCGGGGAGGGGCTGGCGCCCGCGCGGAGGACTGGCCGGTGCCGGGTGGGGCGCCGCGGTGGCCCGGGGGCGCGTGGGGAGGCGGCGGAGCCCGGGCGCTCGGGGGCGGCCCTGAGCTGCGGGGGGTCAGGGCCGAGGAGGCTGCCGGGGAGGGTCCGGCCCGCCCGAGCCCCCCGAGGCTCCCTGGCCAGGAAGGTGAGCGCGGCCCCGCGCCCAGCACACTCGCCCCTGCAGGCCCCCGCGGTGGCCCCCGCCCCGCGCGCCTCCCGGCCTGGCCCAGGCCCCGCCGCGCGCCTCCCCCGGGCCCCCGCCGGGACTTCCTGGGCAGGGAAGGGCGCAGCCTTCCAGCCGCCCGCGGTGTGTGGCTCTCGGGCGGCTTCCGGGCTTCCGGGCTGGGCCCCGAGCATCCGTCCCTGCCTGCGGTGCTGGCCTCCCTGCGACTCCCACCCCTTCTTTTCTTCTCACCCCTGCAGCCATCCTGCCCGAACAATGAGTCCTGCTTCCTGCCTTCCTTTGTGTCCAGTCCCTCTTCCTTTCTCTAGGGGGAAATGCAGGCCCCAGCTGTGCCCCCTCTTCCCGGTGGTGCTTGGGGCAGGCTGGGTGCCATTTGTACGAACTCTTACTCCCATTTCACAACTGGCGCATGGCCTTTGTGGAAACTGTGAGGAGTCTACTCGCTTCCGAAGGGGTGTTTGACCCCCACCTTGAGAATGAGGAAACAGAGGCTCAGAGCACAGCCCGGCCTCCAGGAGGAGGACGCAGAGCTGGTGCCAGCAATGCACTCTCTCCAGATGTTCCAGCCTGAGTGCAGGGGTTGAGAAACCTCTCCTGGGTGGGCCCTGGTCCGCCCCGCCCCACTTCCTGGTTGGTGGTCTGAGGCTCCACCGCAGGCTGGAAGTGGTGGGCCAAGCATTCCCACTGTGGCCTGTTGGGTAGGACGGCCAGCCCGGGGTGAGAGAAGTTGGTCCGGGTGGGAGGAGGGGCCCAGGGCCTTCTCTGTCCCTGGTGTGCCACCCCGCTGCTGGGCCGGGAGACGTGTGTTGTGTGTTGGAGGATGTCAGTGCAAGATGGAGGTGAGAACACCCCACATGCTTTGAAAGGGATCGCTGCTGGGGTGGGCTGCCCTGGGCCCTGCTGGAGGGCCAGTGACTGAAGGCTTGAGACAAAGGATAGCACGAAGGCCACAGTGCCACCACCAGCACTGTCCCAGGGCACCCGGCACGCTGGCTCAGTGTCCTTTTCCCTAACGGAGGGATGCCGACTCTCGGACCAGAGAGTTGGGTCAGAGCCCAGTGGGCCGTGTCTCCGACGGCAGAAGGCCCTCTGGCAGCCTCTCGGGTTCCGGCATCCCAACTGTCCTCCAGGGCTCCCTGGATCTGACGGGCTCTGTGGGGTCTGAGCCTCCAAGCCTCCTCGGGCAGAGAGGGCAGCCAGAGGAGGCGTGTGGGGGCTGCGTCCTCCCTTGCTAAGCTTGGATGCAGGTACTTAGGCGACCCCTTGCCCCTTGCCGGGTACTGAGACGCGGGGAGGGGCAGCTGCCTCGGAAATAGTCAGTGACTTCAGGCCCCTGGCTGACCTGGCCCACTTTTTTGTCTCCTCCCCAAATAGCCCAGGGCTGGTGCTGGGCCCACCCAGGCTCCCCAAGGCCCAGGAACTGGCCTGCTGAGCTGAGGATTACAGGGGAGCTGATGGGGACTCCTCCTACTGGTTGGGAACTTACCGTCTCAGGTCCCGGGGTGAAGTCCACAGTCATGGGGGTGGCCCAGATATCCACTCACCCCCAGTGACCTGTGCACGTGCTGGGCAGATGCCATTGGAACGGTTCCCATTTCTCTGGGGCTGGAGGAAGAGCAAGGTGAGGGGCCTGGGTGCTGGCCTTCCGGGTCGGGGCTCCACCAGAGCACAGGGCAGTGGGGCAGACCTGAGGCGGAGCACACATACCCGAATATGTGTGTCCGTGGGGACTAGGTCCAGGCCTGAGCACTCGTGTCCAGGCCTCTGCTCCCACCACGCCTTGATTCCAAGGTCCTTGTTCAGGTGCCGGGGTGTGTTGAGAACCTGGGGATTCCGGGGTTTGCCTGCCAGGGTATACTGGGGTATGCCTTGGGAGCATCACCTGTGAGGGGCGCGGGTTTGTAACAGGCTGCGGGGGATCCTACTCAAGCTTAGGAACCAGGAGGGCCCTTCAGAGGTGACTTGAATGAACATGGGGGAGGCCATTTAGCTGTCACTGAATGCGTAGACCACTCTTGGGGAGGGGCATGACTTTTGGCAAGACCGCTCTTGTCCACTGAAGGTGACTCCTTGGAGGGGGCTTTCAGCTGTTAGCCAGCGATGGCTGATGCTCCTGGCAGCTGGGAATGAGTGTCTGGGTCATGGAGCGGGTCTGGGTGGCACCCTGCAGCATCCGCTGCAGGAGGGGACCTGCCAACACTGGATGCTCAGCCATGGCATGCTCTGGAGGTGAGCCCGGGCCCTGGACTCCAGAGATGACACCACCGCCGGCCCTGCCAGCTTAGTCTGGGCATCCAGGTGGGCGGGGCCTGTTTATCCCTGGCAGGGGTCGAGAATGCCTGGTATGGAGAGACTGTCCTGTCTGGCTGAGAGCCTGGCAAGGGAGGAGTGGCACGTGTAGGCTGCAGGAGCCATGAGCATCAGCATTGGGCAGCCTCCCTCTTGCCTGTGTCCCCCATCCACTGGTAGTCACTGTCCCCACCGCCAGTGAAGGAGTCCTCCCGTGGTTCCTCCAAAGCTTTGTTTTTCCCCCTCTACCTAAGAATTGTGTTGATATGCCCGTGTTCAAATAGGATCCAGTGTGTGTAGGCGGCGCTCTGTCCCCTGGTACTGGTGAGGATATGATCAAAGGTCCCTTGCCCAGGTTCCAGGGCCAGCCAGTAAGGTGGCTGCCACTGCTACCTGTCAGCTTTATTCTCTGTGTAGTCAGGAACCAGGTCTTGTCTGTAGTCAGGCCCGGCATGACTTGCTGATGGTGGCAGTGGCTCTGTTCAGAGAGGGCCAGTGCCACCTGGTCACAGGACAGCAAAGGGCCTGAGGACATCTTTGTAGGCACTGGGAGGCTTGAGGTGCTGTGCCACAGGTGCCCTAGGGTGTTCTGGCATCTAGTGAAAGGGTCCTTTGGAGACCTGTGGTTCCAGTTATGTTTTCTCTGGCGCAATAAAAGAGACCCCCGTGAGGAAGCCCCCCCAGCACTCATAGCACCTGGTCAGCCCTCTTGCGCCCTGCTGTTGGCACTGCCCTCCTGCATTTCCTGGTCTTCCTCCGGGTTCTGGGTGATTCAGGCCCACAGACTCTTGCAGTGTCAAGAGGGAGGGATCGCTGGGAAATTCCTACCAGCATCTCAGCCTCAAGGAAATGGGTCATATTGTGTCTAGCCCCGAGAATGCAGGGATGAGCGTACCGGGGGGGCAGTGAGAAGGGTCTGAAAGTTGGAGTGTGTGCCCCACACAGTACCGCCTCTGCTCTGAAGGTTTCAGGGTGTAAGGCCCACCTGGCCTAGGGGTGCCTGCTGGGGAGCAGCGGGGACTGCGGACGGGGTACCGGCTCTGATCCTGCCTCTGCTGTGAGTGCAAGTGTGTCCTGGGATGTACGTACATGAATGGGAGTGTCCAGTTGTGGTCGTGTGCACGTGTACAAGTGGATGGAGGTGGGTATGAAGGTGTGCACAGTAGTTACGTGTGTGTTTGAGCCTGTAAACAAGTGTGTGTGAGCGTCAGTGGGAGTGGCCGGAGCATGTGGGTGTGTGTGTGCATGAACGCATGGGCACGTGCGTGTGTGAACGTGGCCGGAGTGAGTGTGGGGTGAGGAGTGTGGGGTGAGTGTGGGCCTCCGGAGGTGGTGGGGGGCAGTTTGCAGGGGATCCAGGGACGCCGCCCCACAGCTTCCTCCCTCTGGAGCCCGAGTCGAGGCCCAGTGAGGTCAGCCGGGCCTCGCTGTAGAGCGAGCGGAGCCCCGCGGCCTTCCCGGAGGAGGAGGCGGCTCGGGCCGGGCGGGCCGCGCGCATTCCTGAGCCCTGAGTCAGCGCGGCCGCCCCCTCCGGCCGGGCCCGCCCCCGGCGCGCACGCCCCTCGCTCCATGGCATTCCCGGGCGGGCGGGGATCGGCGCGGGCGCCCTCCCGGCGGCGGCGGCGGCGGCCCCTCCCCGGAGGCGTCCGGACCCCGAGGAGCCCCCGGCGGCGGCGGCGGTGAGCGGGGCGCGGGGGCCGGGGCCGGGGCGCGGGGGTCGCGGCCGGGCCGGGGCGGGCCGGGGCGGCCTCACTCCCGTGCCCGGAGGAGCCCGAGCCCCGCGGGGCGGCCCAGCCCGGGATTCCTCGCCCGACGCGCCGCAAAAATAGCCCCGCGGGCGGATTAGCAGGTCCCGCGGCGGAGCGGGCCGGACAGCGCGGCTCCACCCGCCGACAGCTGCGGCTCGGGTCCCCCCGCCCCGGGTGTCCCTCCCCGGCCGCCGCCGGGACTCGGGAGGGCGGGAGGGCCCGGGAGCCGCCGACTCCGCGCCGCCCCGCCCCAGCGCCGCGACCCCGGTGCCCGGGCCGGGGCTCCCCAGGATAGCGGGGGCGCAGCGGGGGGCGCATTGGGGCAGCGGGCCCGGCCTGCCTGTCTGCGCGTCCGTCTGTCGCCGGGCACTGGGCGGGGACCCCGGGAGCGCGGAGGCCCGGCCGGGTCCCCAGAGCTCGCTCCGGGCGCCGGGCTGCGCGACTCCAGGTCCGGCGGGCGGGCGGGGCTGCGTCGGGAGGCCCGGCCCGCTGCTGGGGAACCCCCTCCCCCCCACCCCAGGACTTCCTGGCTGCGAAGATTCAGGGATGAAACTGGCTTTTCAGGTTTGGCCCAGCTGGATGCTGGGTTTTCCCCACCCCCTCGGAGCCCAGCCCCCTGGAGAGCCCCCAGAAATTAGGAGGACGGTGAGGACCCCAGCAGCGGGCTGCGGTCCAGGGGGTCCCCAGGCTGAGCTGCCTGCCACCAGCGGCCATCCCGGGCGAGCTCGGTCCCCTTCCCCCTTCCCCCTTCCCTGAGAACCAGGCAGCGGGCTAGTAGGTAGGCACAGGAGCAAGTGGCCCCAAATGGAAGGTGCTGGGCCCCCCAGGCCCCATCCCAACCCTTCCAAGCAGCCAGCCAGCCTCCCATTGCACAGACAGGCCAACTGACAGCAGCAGAGTTGGAGAATTGCTACGACCAACGTCCCTCATGCAGCATTACTGTCCAGGGGAGCTCATACTCTAGGTTGGTTCAGAGGGGATCACCCAGGTCTCCCCTGCCTTTTCGGGCACCCCCTCAGGGTCTTCTCAGCTCCCGGCTACTGCTCAGGGCGCAGCCTGCTGCTCTTGTCCCTGGATGCGAGCCCCCCCACCCCCGCCCCCCCCTTGCCAGCTCCAGGGTCCTGTACCCCACCGTGGTGTCCGTGACAGGATCCCCTTTCTGCCCAGGGACTGTATCCTTGTCTTCCGGCTGCTGTGTTGCTTCGGTGTGTTGTTGGGTGACCCCCTCCTCCCTGAGATGCTCTGGGCCAGGACAGGGTGCAGTCGGGGCCCCGCTGGGCTTGGCAGCCCTCCCCAAGCTGAGGACCCAGATGGTCTGCCCCCGCCCCTGGGTGGCAGGTAGGCAGGCACACAGGCCTCTTGCACCCCAGCTCCTGGGCAGGCATGTCCAAGGCTTTGAACCCCCTCGGAGGCTCGGTGACCTCAGGTAGACAACTATCCTCTCTGAGCCTCAGGTTTTGTATCTGTGCGATGGGTAGGGAGGCCCCTTCCCAGGGGCCTCGTGATAGGTCAGCAGGGTCAGGTGGAGCCAGATTTCAGGCAAGTGTGCCAGGCTTCTGAGGACAAGCCGTTTGTTCTTCTAACAGACTTTGAGACTTGGCTTCCTCTCCTGGGGCCTCCCTGTACTGTCCAGCGGCTGGCCCGTCCGGGAGGAGGTCACTAAGCCTGAGGGTGTCGGGGGACCAGGAAGCGTGTGTCATGTCAGCGGGGGAACTTGTGAAGGCTCCCCTGGCGCTCGGGCTGCTCCCCTGCCCCGAGCCGGGCGTGTTGGTAGGATGTGGGCCTTTCCCCTTGGTGGCCCGAGGCGGCTTTTCACCGAACTCCTGAGGTCAGCTAGGCCTCGGATGGTCGCAGCCAGGATCCGCTGTAGCTAAGTTGGCTCCCTGTGGCCTTGCTGACTGGCCGGGTGGCATAGACCTGCCACCTCTCGGAGTCTTGGGGCTCCCCACCCTGGGGCCAGAGCTCGTGTGGGCAGGGGTTTTGCTTCGGGTCGTCGGTGACTCCCGGGTTCACACGTGCCCGTGGAGTGCCCTCTGCACCACTCTCCCCGTGCAGGTCCCACAGTGTAATTACCACCAGGGATTCCTGTGCCTTCGGGGCCTCCTGTAGCGGGGAGCCTCTTGGTCTGTTACAGGCCTTCTGCACACTCCTCTGGGGTGATGTCTGTCGTGTCGTGTGATGGGTGACGAGGGGATGTAGGGATTGGTGTGTCCTCCTGGGGATGGGCAGAGGACACTGTGCAGGCCATCAGCTAGATCTCAGGCTGCCCTGCTCCTTTCTGACCCCTTTTCCTTCACAGAAAACGCGTGAGGCCTGGGAGGCTCGAGGCGGGTTGAGGACCTGGCCATTACCATGTGTAGCACGGGGCCGTTCACACACACGATAGAGGCCCGGAGAGGCCAGGTGACTGGCTCTGCTGCACAGTAGCCTGCGGTGTGAAGGACTGGACTGTGGGACACCAGACAGCTAGTGCTCCCCACTGCCAGGGGATTTCTGGGTTGGGCCTCAGATTAGGGTCAAATGGAAGAGTGAAGGTCAGAGGTCAGGGCTCTAGTGTGGAGGCTGGAGGATTTGGCCCCTCCTGGGATCATGCTCAGGTGAGCTGGGGACATGTCTGGGCAGGTGTCCTGGGGTGGGGCCCATTGCTCCAGCTGACCTGGGCGGTGGGTGATCCCCTGGGCAGAGTGGGGCCAGGGCCTGGTGGGTCTTGTCCTGGGGCTGTGGCACCCCTGCTATCCTCTCAGCCTCCAGCAGCCCCTCCTGGCACCATCCTGCCAGCTGGCAGAGCAGGCCTGAGTGCTCTGGTGGCTGCTGCTCGCACCTGAGGATCCGGCCTCGCAGTGGCTCTGGCCAGTGTTTAGGCTGCGGCAGGCCAGAACTGCCTGCCATCTCCTCCTGCCTCTTGGTTACAGCCACCCTGGGCATCTCTGAAGGCTCCCGTGTCCAGGTGCCGCCCGTGGCGTATGCTCTGGTCATAGATGCTTGTGGGCCCTCCTGCTCCCCTTCCCTGCTCCTCCTTTGGCTGCGCTCAGGGAGCCCCCAGACCAGCAGGCGTTTGGCAGCCTGGGCCTCTGGTTCAGCTGCTGCTTCGCCAGCACCTACGGTGTGCCAGGCACTGCTGTGCTCCCTCAATTTCAGATAAAAAAAATGAGGCTTGCAGAGGGTTGCCGGTAGAGAAGGTGAACAGGGTCTGTCCAGTGGCTCAGGCCAGGCTCTCCCCAGTGGCTTCCCTCCACTGGCTTCCTGGCCCTTTTATTTTTAAAATATATTTTATTTGTTTATTCTTGAGAGACATAGAGAGAGGCAGAGACCCAGGCAGAGGGAGAAGCAGGCTCCATGCAGGGAGCCCGACGTGGGACTTGATCCTGGGATCCCCAGGTCACGTGCTGGGCCCAAGGCAGATGCTCCACCACTGAGCCACCCAGGCGGCCCTGGCCCCCTTTATACCCGAGCGCCGTGCCAGCCCGGGGGGTCCCCACTCATCCCCAAAGCAGGGACAGGATTCGGTAGGATCTGCCCCTGTTCCCCACCTCGTCCTCTGTCCTGAGGCTGTAGCTGCTCCCACCTCGCTCCCTCCAGTTGAAGCAGCCCTAGTGGTCCTGAGCTTGCGGGACCCTCGTCCCTCAGCCCCATCTCGGGCCCTCATGAGCCCGCGCACTTGTCCTGTGCTGCCCGGAGTGCCTGGGTGTAGTGTGCCCCTGTTTCTTGCCCCTTTGCTCGGTCCCCACCCAGTTGTCAGCAGTTTCTTCTTCACTTTTAGATGCCCGTTTAGGTCTCCTGATGGGGCTGGGGCCTGGGTGGGCAGTGTTGAGCGTTGCCAGAGTGACTCAGAATGTGTGACCCCGAGTAGTCAGGCCCTCCCTGGGCTGTGGTTTCCTCCTGCCCTGAGGGGGTCAGCAGAGCAGAGATGCTATTGGGATTCCCCCCTGAAGGGCTCTCTGGGAACAAGAGCCCAGTGTGTGCCTGGGGGAGGCCTGGACACTGAGCCACTGTCTCCTCTGGGTGGGCACTGTGTCCCTCCCCAGCCCAGACTCTTTGTCCTCCGGGCCTGCCCCTCCCCCGCCCCTGGGGCCCACTGTGGAGCACCCCCCTTGTGAATCCCACCCACTTGAGGCCCCGATGGGGAACCATGCACAGAGAGGTGAGGCCGACCCGAAACCCGCAGCACTGGAGGCAGAGCACCCTCCTGCGTCCGCCCTGAACACTGGAGGGATTTGGGTGGAGGTGAGGGACACCGGGAGATCGGAGCGTACGGGTGGGGATCTGGTGGCTCCCCTTAGAGCTCAGCTGGCTTTTGTGTTCCTGGGACCAGCTATAGGCAGGCTGGCAGGTCCCTGTGGGCCTCACCACCCTTTTTCCGCTTCTTTGCTTGTCTGTCCCTGCCCGACCTCATCTGTGCTCAGCTCCTCCTCCCAGACCCAAGTGAAGGGTCTTTCTCAGGGACCCTGCACGCTCTGGATCTTGCGGACGACCATGTGCAGAGCGGCTCTGGGCCCGGCGCAGACAGGGCCGGGCGCATCTGTCGGGGCGGGCAGGGGTGGGTGTGAGGAGAGGCCGGGGCGGCAGGAGCCGGAGGGTCGCTGATGCGAGGGTTGCCGATGCGAGTGTCGCCGTGGGCCGCAGAGGCCTGTGCGCTGCTGGACGGGGCACCAAGTGGCTGAGGCGCCCAGACGTGGGCCGCGGGGGGCTCCTGGGGAGGCCGCGGGGCCAGGGGAGCTGCGTGGGGCGGGGCTGGGGGACAGGGCTGGCATTGCGGCATCCCGGTACCGACCCGCTGGCCGCCCTTCCCCAGGGCTCAGTTTGCCTGTTCGCAAAACGGGCGTGGGTTTTTCTCTCCATCTGCTCCCGGCAGCTGTGGGGCTGTTTCCAGAGGCGTTCGTGAGTGGGTTCCCAAACCAGATTTTTTTTTTTTTAAGATTTTATTTGAGAGAGAGTACAGGCTGGGGGTGCGGGGGTGGTGGTGGTGGTAGGGGCAGAGGGGCGAGCAGACTCCACGGCGGGGCCCCATCCCAGGGCCCTGAGGTCGGGCCTGAGCCCGAGTCAGGTTTCACCGACGGCCCCCCGGCAACCCCCGAAACCTGAACATCACAATCTGTCTGGGTCCCAAGTTCTTTGATGTAGTCACGGAAATTTGGGGTGTCTGCCCTCCGAGTACTGCGTGGCCACTCCCCTGCTATGCCGGCGCCCCATTGTGCGCGGGGAGCCCGGGTCTCCTGTTTGCCGACATCCTGCAGCCCATCTCTGAGGAGGGGCAACCAGCGCTGCCTGGAAAGTGCCCTTTCCAGGGGGGATAGAGTCCCAGGGGGCTGTGGTCACATGCTCATTGCCTCACCAGCCCTGGGCCAGGCGTGGGGAGACCCAGGGCAAAGCCTGGCCTCTGCTCTGGGTCCCGGGTCTCAGGTGCTGAGGGGGTGTTTGGCGCCCGATGGGGGTGGGGTGCCTCGGGGGTCCCCTGACCCTGTAGCCGCGGCCGCTCCTGTGAGATGGAGGGATCGCGGCCCTGGCCGAGGTGCCCTGGGTCTTCTGTGCTTTGGGCAGGTGCACACGGTGAAAGGGCAAGGTCTGGGTCGGGCAAGCTTGGGGTGTGCGCCGCGTGCAGAGGCCCTCGGGCCGCCTCTGTCCTCCGCTCCCGTAGACCAGCGGGCTGATCCTGTGGGGAGCGGCTCTGCCCCACGCAATGGCCTGCTTCACTGTTTGGCCACCTCAGGTCGTTGCTAGATGTCACCTCGCAGGGAGGCATCACTGCCCCAGCAGCTGTCATGTGCTGTGTTTTCCTTTTATTTTTTTTAATTTTTTTAATTTTTTAAATTTTTATTTATTTATGATAGTCACACACAGAGAGAGAGAGAGGCAGAGACACAGGCAGAGGGAGAAGCAGGCTCCATGCACCGGGAGCCTGATGTGGGATTCGATCCCAGGTCTCCAGGATCGTGCCCTGGGCCAAAGGCAGAGGCCAAACCGCTGCGCCACCCAGGGATCCCTTTTCCTTTTATTTTTTAAAGATTTAATTTATTTATTCATGAGAGAGACACACAGAGAGAGGGAGAGAGAGATGCAGGCAGAGGGAGAAGCAGACCCCGGCTGAGCACAGAGCCCCACGAGGGGCTCGATTCCATGACCCTGAGACCATGACCTCAGCCGAAAACCAGTGTTGACGCTTAACTGACGGAGCCAGCCAGGTGCCCCATCGGTACTTGTAGGGTCAGGGTTTGGCTGCACCGTAAGCTCCAGGAAGGCAGGGGTTTTGTCTGGTTCCGTTTCCGTGTGTCTCCAGCAACATATCCCTAAGCCCCAGGAGTGGCTCATAGTGGGTGCTCACGTGTTTGTCACACACCTGTCTCCCGACATGAATGAGTTTGTACTATCTGGGGACCTCGCTTGGGCCCCGCATGTCTCTTGGGATCAGTGCTAAGCACAGAGCAGGAGCTCGGCCTCACGGCAGGGCCGTCCCCGTCCCAGGGAGCCTCGGGCGGTGGCTCAGCACGGCTCTTGAGTGACCCCACGCCGCGTCCCCAGGCCCGCCCTGCCCCACGCGGAACCATGAGTGAGGCCCGCAGGGACAGCGCGAGCAGCCTGCAGCGCAAGAAGCCACCCTGGCTGAAGCTGGACATCCCGGCCGCAGCGCCCCCGGCCCCGGAGGAGCCCAGCTGCTTGCAGGTAGGCCCGGCCGGGGGGGCTGCGGGGGGGCCCCCTCCAGCTTCCTCACTCTGACCCTGTCGCCCAGCCCCTGAGACGCCAGGCCTTCCTGCGGAGCGTGAGTATGCCGGCAGAGACCGCCCCCGTGCCCTCACCCCACCCGGAGCTCCGGCGGCTGGGGCTGCAGCGCCAGACGTCCATCACGCAGACCATCCGCAGGTACCAGTCGGCCTTGGCTGCTCCGCCGGTGGGGCTCGGGGGACAGAGGGCATACGGGGTCCCCTCCGGGTCCTGGGGCTGGGAAGGGGGCCAGGGTCCCCCGTCTCAGCTCCCTCCTCCATCTCGTGCCCCATGTCGCCCTGTCCTCCTGCTCTGGGGACACGCTGCTCTCACCTGCCGCCTTCTCTGCTCCCCTCCAGCACTCGCTCTCTCCTTCTCTGTCTCTCCCATCCCAATGCTCTGGCCCCTGAACAGCCGACAGGTGCGCTTTGGGCGTGTCCACACTCTGCCCCTCTTGGGACCCCCTGCTGCCCGTAGGGCTCTCCCCCAGCGCCGGTCTCTCTCTCGGTCCCTGCTCAGGTATCGGGGCAGGGCATGAGTGTATGGACAGCAGGCGGCGGGTGCATGGCTTGCAGTCTCTGGGGAGCTGCCACTGTCCTTGGTGTTCCCTGGGCGCTCCTAACAGCAGGTGCTGGTAGTGTTTCTCCGTGCATGTTCAAGAGCTGGGAGCTTGCAAGTGGCCGCCACCCGAGTTCTGTGGTGTCGCAGGTCAAGCTGCTGCCAAGGGCTGAGCTCTGAATGCCGTCTGTGGACTCGGTGCCTCCCCTTGAGCACCCGTCTCTGTGGTGTGTGGAGGGTCTGTGTAGGATACTCACTTGGGCAAGGCCTGCCATGCGCGGTTCTAGTGGGAATGTGCAGTTGGTTAATTGTGTAGGGGGGGGCCAGAGCCAGAACCTATTCATTCTCTTAATTAGGCCCAGCCCACCTGGAGCCTGGGCCCTGCAGTGATTGGAGGCTTGGGTTGGGGCATGTTGTCCAAGAAGAGGGCCTCTGAGGCCCCTGCCTGGGCCGGGGGAAGATCTGCCTTCCCCTTGCTGAGACCATCCCATGGCAGGGGCACAGCTGACTGGTTTGGAGTGAGCAAGGACAGTGACAGCACCCAGAAGTGGCAGCGCAAGAGCATCCGCCACTGTAGCCAGCGCTATGGAAAGCTGAAGCCTCAGGTCATCCGGGAGCTAGACCTGCCTAGCCAGGACAACGTGTCCCTGACCAGTACTGAGACCCCCCCTCCACTGTATGTGGGGCCGTGCCAGCTGGGCATGCAGAAGGTATGCCCATTCCCTGCTGCCTCCTCCCAGCTTCTCACTCTGCTCCCCTGGCCGGGCCTGGGGCCACAGCCACCTTGGACAGAGGAGATTCCTCGGAGCTCATGGTGTGGGAGGGTGGTCAGATGGCCCCATAAAGGCACCTAAGGTACTCTCCAGGGACCAGGGACCAGGGGAGGGGACAGGTCTTGGGATTGTACCGTGGGTCCAGTCTGGATGAGAGACCCTCCCAGGATGAAGAGCAGTGCAAAGGCCCTAGGTGAGGATGGGGGGACCCTTTTAGGTACCTACACAGCTGTCCAGGGACCCACTGGGGAGTGGGAGGGGTAGCGGCTCTAGGGGGGGAAGGAGCCCCCAGAGCGATGACCAGACCTTGACTCGTAACGTCTCCTTCCCTCTGCCAGATCATAGACCCCCTGGCCCGGGGCCGGGCCTTCCGCGTGGCGGATGACACGGCCGATGGCCTGAGTACCCCGCACACACCTGTCACGCCTGGTGCCGCTTCCCTCTGCTCCTTCTCCAGCTCCCGCTCGGGCTTCAACCGGTTCCCGCGGCGACGCAAGCGTGAATCGGTGGCCAAGATGAGCTTCCGGGCAGCCGCGGCCCTAGTGAAGGTGGGTGCTGGGGCTGGGGTGGGGTGGAGACTGTGCCGGCTGCCTCGCGGCATGCTCACCTCCTTGCTGGCAGGGCCGCTCTGTTAGGGATGGCACGTTGCGCCGGGTGCAGCGCCGAAGCTTCACTCCCGCCAGCTTCCTGGAGGAGGACACAGCTGACTTCCCCGACGAGCTTGACACGTCCTTCTTCGCCCGGGTAAGAGCACAGGGCCATCCCCCACGGCCCCTCTGCCTGCCTGCCCCACCCTGACCACGTGTGTTTGCTCAGGAAGGAGTCCTCCATGAAGAGCTGTCCACGTACCCAGACGAGGTGTTTGAGTCCCCCTCGGAGGCAGCGCTCAAGGACTGGGAGAAAGCCACGGAGCAGGGCGACCTCACGGGGGGCGCCCTGGACCGCAGCGAGCTTGAGCGCAGCCACCTGATGCTGTGAGTGCCGCTGCTCTGTGCGCAGTCGGGGGGCCGGGGGCCAGGCTCGGGCTGGCAGGAGCAGCTGGGCCCTGGGGTGCTGACGCCCTGGCGGGCCAGGGAAGGAGGTGGCTTGTGGATCATGAGCCCAGCTTGTGCACTGTGCTGGTGGGACCCGAGGCAGGGCACCGTTCAAGGCTCAGCTGCCCACCTGGGAGACAGGAACGTAATCCCAGAACCCCTGGGCTGGGCGGAATCCAGAGGGGAGGAGGAGGGTGCTGTAATGCATGTTTGTAGGTGCTCCAGGGACCCTCGTAAGGGTCAGGTCCCCCTGCTTCCGTCCCCACAGGGGCTCGGGACGGATTGTGCTGCTAAGCCGGAGGCTGAATGGCTGCGTAGGGCCCTCAATGCATGGAGCAGATCAGGGTGGGAAGGTCACCCTGGTGCTGCTGCTGAGGGCTTGCAGCAGGCGGGGGGTGACTGTGCCCCTCCCCCCAGGCCCCTGGAACGAGGCTGGAGGAAGCAGAAGGAGGGTGGAGCAGCTGCCCCTCAGCCTAAGGTGCGGCTGCGGCAGGAGGTCGTGAGCACGGCGGGTCAGCGGCGCGGCCAGCGCATCGCCATGCCGGTGCGCAAGTTCTTTGCCAGGGAGAAGCGGCCGTATGGGCTAGGCATGGTGGGCCGGCTGACCAACCGCACGTACCGCAAGCGCATCGACAGCTACGTCAAACGCCAGATCGAGGACATGGATGACCACAGGTAGGACGCAGTGGGAGTGCGGGGTGGGGCGCAGCTCGAAGCCGGCCAGCTCCAGGTTGGGGCCGGGTCTCTGGGTAGGGGTGCTGCCTCTGCTGACGCGCCGCCCCGCAGGCCGTTCTTCACCTACTGGCTCACCTTCGTGCACTCGCTCGTCACCATTCTGGCCGTGTGCATCTACGGTATCGCACCTGTGGGCTTCTCGCAGCACGAGACCGTGGACTCGGTGAGCCCAGGCACCCTCCCCGGCCCAGACCTGTGGAGTCTGGAGTCTAGGCTCTGAACTCCCTCCTGCTTCACTCTGGGAGGAGAGGGCCTGAGTGGGTTCTGTGATCTCTCTCCCCAACCTTGCAGGTGCTGCGGAACCGCGGGGTCTATGAGAATGTCAAGTATGTGCAGCAGGAGAACTTCTGGATCGGGCCCAGCTCGGTCAGGACAGGGCCTTGTGGGCATCGGGGGTGCGGGGGAAGGGGGGGACCCTGGGCTGGTAGGGGTCAGGGCTGCAGCAGCATATCCCATTTGTCCCCAGGAGGCTCTCATTCACCTGGGTGCCAAGTTCTCGCCCTGCATGCGTCAGGACCCGCAGGTGCACAGTTTCATCCGTGCTGCGCGGGAGCGTGAGAAGCACTCAGCCTGCTGCGTGCGCAATGACCGGTCGGGCTGTGTGCAGACATCGGAGGAGGAGTGCTCGGTGCGTGCCCCACCACTGTGCGTTTGTGCTTACTTTGGGACTTAAAGCAGAGTCCCTCCGCTCACGTTTACTCCTTGCCTCCCTCATCTCCTGCCTCTTCATGTCAGATGAAGTCTAGTCTTTGGTTTGGGTGTGTTCTTTCTACACGTGTCTCAATTTTGTGCACGTGTCTTAAGTTTACGCAAGTAGTATTCCTTATTCTTTCCACCGAGCCATTAAAAGAAACCCAAAAAACAAAGAAGATTCATCCAAAGTTTTTTTTCTTAATTGCTTTTTTAAGAAGTATTTATTGAGACGGCATAATTAGGGGTGGGGGTGGCAGAGGGAGAAGAAGACTCCCTGTTGAGGGCAGAGCCAGGTGCAGGGCTCAATCTCATGACCTTGAGATCAAAACCTGAGCTGAGGGACGCTCGGGGGGCTCAGTTGTTGGGTGGCTGCCTTTGGCTCAGGTCATGATCCCGGGATCCGGGGTCGAGTCCCACGTTGGGCTCCCTGTATGGAGCCTGCTTCTCCCTCTGCCTGTGTCTCTGCTTCTGTCTGTGTATCTCTCGCGAATAAATAATCTCAAAACAAACAAACTGAGCTAAAACAGAGTTGGATACTGATTGAGCCCCGCAGGCTCCTCTCATCCAAGTTTTTACTGCATCATCTTATGTGGAGCTGCTATAGTTTATACCAGTTCCCTGATTTTGGTTGTATTTTAAAGCTGATATGAATTCTGCTGTTGAGATCCTTTTAACAGTTTCCTAACATGCCTGTACATTCTGGAGTGTAATTTTTTTTTTTTTTGAGATTTTACTTATTCATTCATGAGAGGCAGAGAGGCAGAGGGAGAAGCAGGCTACACGCAAGGAGCCCATTGCAGGACTTGATCCCAGGACCCCGGGATCATGCCCTGAGCCAAAGGCAGATGCTCAACCAGTGAGCCACCCAGGCGTCTTTTATTTTTTTAAGATTCTATTAATTAATTATTATTTTATTTATTCATGAGAGAGACAGAGAGAGAGAGAGAGTGTGCACAGAGGGAGAAGCAGGGTCCATGCAGGGAGCCCGACGTGGGACCCGATCCTGGGTCTCCAGGATCAAGCCCTTGGCTGAAGGTGGCGCTAAACCGTTGAGTTCCCCCAGGCTGTCCAGATTGTATTTATTTAGTTGAGACAGAGAGAGAGAGACAGAGCACAAGTAGGGGGTGCTGGGAGGGGCAGAGGAAGAAGCAGACTCCCCATCAAGCAAGGAGCCTGATTCGGGAATCGATCCCAGGACTCTGGGATCATGACCTGAGCCAAAGGCAGACGCTTCACTGAGCACCCCCCCAGGCGTCCTTGGAGTGTTGTTTCATGGAGATTGGGTTGTGGGTAAGGGTGAGAGTCTCAGTGGTTTTGCTTTTAGTTCCTGCCTCCTGAGACTGCACTGGTCAAGGGGTGGGCTCTGACCAGGGGTTGACCCTGTGTCCTCCTACAGTCCACGCTGGCTGTGTGGGTGAAGTGGCCCTTGCACCCCAGTGCCCCAGACCTTGCTGGCCACAAGAGGCAGTTTGGCTCTGTCTGCCACCAGGACCCCAGGTCAGTCTTGCTGCGGGGGAGGACCGCCTTTGTCCATGGCTTCATGGGGTGTGGGGCGGGGGGAGAGGGCACAGCCCCCCTTGTTGTCGAGTTGGACAGGTGTGGATGCCAAGGAGACAAAGCGAGGTCTGACCACATACTGGCCTCATGCAGGGTGTGTGATGAGCCCTCCTCAGAGGACCCCCACGAGTGGCCAGATGACATCACCAAGTGGCCGGTGAGCTACAGTGGAAGGGTTGTTTGGGAGTCACCCTTGTCACGTGGGGTAGGAATCCACACTTCACCGGTTAATGATGCCAGAGCGATCCCCATCGTGGGACCACCCTGTATATTCAGATGCATGTTCCTGGCCTTTGCCTGTCTGCCTACCAACACCCAAGCAGGTAGCCAGAACAGGGGAACCAGGGGGAAGCTTGGGAGGTCAAGTGTCATTATTCCAACCTGACAGATGGCTCATTGGTCTCAGGGTGTGGCAGCATGCCTGCAATCAAGGGGGGCCGGTTCCCCACCCTAGGAGCCTGTCCATCTTTGCCCCAATCCCCAGGTATGGTGTGGGGCCCAGGGTTGGGAGAGGCCCTAACCCAACTCACCTGTTTGTAACCCAGATCTGCACCAAAAACAGCGCCGGGAACCACACCAACCACCCGCACATGGACTGTGTCCTCACAGGCCGGCCCTGCTGCATTGGCACCAAGGGCAGGTAGATGTGTGTTGCGCTGGGGCTGTGCCCTTCTCCCTCAGCAACTTCTGAAATAACCCAAGATTCCAAGGGACCTGGGTGGCAGTCGGTGCCTCTGCCCTTGGGCCGCAGCAGCCCCCTCTCCAGGTCCTCTCAACCCTGGCCTGACCTTCCAGGTGTGAGATCACCTCCCGGGAGTACTGTGACTTCATGAGGGGCTACTTCCACGAGGAGGCCACACTGTGCTCCCAGGTAGGCCTCCAGGGTAAGCGTCCCTCCCTGCTCCCTCCCAGCCACAGTGGGTGCTGATGGGCCACTCTGCACAGGTGCATTGCATGGATGACGTGTGTGGGCTCCTGCCCTTCCTGAACCCTGAGGTGCCCGACCAGTTCTACCGCCTGTGGCTGTCCCTCTTCTTGCACGCTGGGCAAGTGATACCACGTGGGTTGGGCGGAGGCAGATGGGGTGGGTGGTCCCAGGGACCCAGAGCAGCTGGCCAGAGATGGGAAAGGGGTAGTCGCTCTGCTGAGTGCTTGCCCCGCTCCCACCCATAGGATCCTGCACTGCCTGGTGTCCGTCTGCTTCCAGATGACCGTCCTGCGGGACCTGGAGAAGTTGGCAGGCTGGCACCGCATAGCCATCATCTACCTGTTGAGTGGTGTCACTGGTAACCTGGCCAGTGCCATTTTCCTGCCATACCGGGCAGAGGTAAAGCTGTCCCCCCGGGTGGGGACCATCCCGTGGGCACCCACTCTCCATCATAAACTGGGTCCATATCCGGCACCAAGTTTGGGTCCCTAGAGAGCCCAGCCTGGGAGCATCTCCTTTGGGCCCCTCAATCGTGATGTGCCCTGGGTCTCGGGAGGTGGGATGGGGAGACGGGGCCCAGGCTGGGGTGGCCTGCTGGGCCCCAGCAGCTCACAGCCACCCACGCTGTCGCCAGGTGGGCCCAGCCGGCTCGCAGTTTGGCATCCTGGCTTGCCTGTTCGTGGAGCTTTTCCAGAGCTGGCAGGTCCTGGCACGGCCCTGGCGTGCCTTCTTCAAGCTGTCGGCTGTGGTCCTCTTCCTGTTCACCTTCGGGCTGCTGCCCTGGATCGACAACTTCGCTCACATCTCAGGCTTCATCAGCGGCCTCTTCCTGTCCTTCGCCTTCCTGCCCTACATCAGCTTCGGCAAGTTTGACTTGTACCGCAAGCGCTGCCAGATCATCGTCTTCCAGGTGGTCTTCCTGGGCCTCCTGGCCGGCCTGGTGATCCTCTTCTACTTCTACCCCGTGCGCTGCGAGTGGTGCGAGTTCCTCACCTGCATCCCCTTCACCGACAAGTTCTGCGAGAAGTACGAGCTGGATGCCCAGCTCCACTGAGTCGGCGGGCCGCTGGGCCCGGGGCGCGCACCGGCAGGCCAGAGCTGCCCTGGCCCGCCCCGGGCCTTCTGCGCAGGGCTTGCGTCCTGCCTGCTGCCGGGCCCTGACCTCTCGTGCCTTGTTCACCCTGGTGAACTTATCGTGCTTCAGGGCATTTACTACACTAGTTCCCACAATTATCTTCTAACTAGTTTCTTGACGACCACTTCAGGTGGCCAATAAATGGACTGGGAGCGTTTTAGCTGCCACTAACTTACCGGAGCTGCCTCGTCTTTCTGGTTTCTGGCTAGGGCCATGGAGGGAGAGGTTCTTCAGGCCTCTGCGCGCAACACCCCCCACCTTACAGTTCCCCAGAACAGGGAAGTTAAGTGTGAGATATACCTCCCCGTGAAGTCCCTCAGCAGGGTGGACGGCTATCTCCTGCCCCCTTCCCCAGGGTGACCGGCAGCTGACAATGAGAGAAGAACCCACGGCTGTGCTGTCTCATTCCGCCCCCAACCCCCACCCCTGCCGCCTGGCACACGGAGAGGCACTCTGACCCCAGCCCTCCCTCTCCAGCCAGCAGCTCCAAGTTCTGCCCCAGGCCACCTCCCTTTCCAGGAGCCAAAGGGTGAAGTGTGTCACTATAGGTGAACCCTGTGAGCCACGGCTGGAGACCTCAGCCACATGCTGGTGGGTGCACGGCCCCCGTTTCTGCAGAAGCACACACAGAAAGCCGGCCATCTGCTTTTATTTCCCCTTGCTGTAGAAATCACAGTAAAAAGGTTTTATCGCGAGGGGATGATTTGGCCACAGGGCTCAAGTGGAAGCATTCTGGACCTTAGGACTCACCTGCACCATCCTCTGCCCTTGCCTCCCCTCTGTGCCTGGGCAGCAGCGGTCCCTCCTGCTCCAGGAACTGTGGCTTTTTGACTTTTCAAACTAAGAAGCAAACGATTTATTTTGTATACAGGGCCAGGTCCATCTGCCATGTGATTAGGATGTTTGGACCTAGGGCTTAGCTCTGTTCCAGCTGGGTGCAGGCCACCAGCACCTAATTGTCTTTCTGGAGGTTCATTTCTGCCTCAGCTTTTTGATGAAGGACACCTCATCCCGGTTCCGGATACCGTAACTAGAAAAGAAGAAGAGCTCTAGTGTGTGATTTGCAGAAGGTATGTGTGGAGCCTCACCTGAGACTTGGGAGGGTATTAAAAAAAAAAAAAAAAAAGGTAGGAACAGCTTGTGTCTGGGAAGGTGAGGAGTGGCAGTGGCCATCGTCTCACGGACCTAGGTCGTGCCAGCAGGCAGCCTCTCACCTTCCCACACACTGCCCTCCTCTGGCTCTAGGAAGCCCCGCTCTACCACTGGTGAGCAGTACTCACACTGCCCCCATGCCTCCCATTCCAGTAGGGAGAGCCCTCAGGAACCTCCCTGCAGGAGGGTGTTGGTTGAGCCAGGGACTCTCTTGGTCTTGCAAATTCTCCAGTGATTGATTTAAGACTCCTCCTCCCTCGGAAGAGGCCCCAGTCTTCTGGCAGAGCCTGGGTACTAAAGGGCAACAGACCAGGTGCCTCTCTGCAGCTCAAAATGTGGTGTGAACTTACTCTCGAAGCTTCTTCCTGTCCTCTGTGAGCTTCTCTCCTGCAGAGGTCAGGTAGTAGGTCCTCCACACATAGGACCTGCAAAATCCAGATGAGGATCTGGGTAAACCACAAGCAGGGTGATTGGGCAGCTGGGACGCAGCAGCTGTGTGTGAGATGGGCTCGGGATGCTCAGCTCTGGGGGGCCCAGGGCAGGCAGCCTCTTCTTGGCTTGTCCTGTACCCTGTACACACCAGGCCCGAGGTAGCTCGAAAGAGGCACCGCTCTGAAAGAGCCGTGTGGGGTGGCTGGGGGCCAAACACACCTTCCTAATGAAATAGGCTACAGCACGGAGACAGAGACGACCCATGCTGCAGGAGTGAGGAGACCACCCAGGGGAAGATGGGGTAGGGCCGCTGGCAGCTGCACCGTCTGTAACCAAGGAGACCACTTACGCTGGAAATGCTCCAAGGTGCCCCCATTTAAGAAGCCCAGTTGCCTGGGTGAGGTGATGTAGATGAAAGAGAACTGAGGCAGGACTCCCAGGCACCGTGGCACCCACCGCGCCGGGACGCTCAGGACAGGGAACTCCTCGGTGCTCTGTGGCACACATGCAACAGTGGCTCCACTTACCAGCTGATGTGCTGAATGCCCCCTTCACGCTCCTGCCTGAGCTGCACGTATCTCTGAATGGCCTTCTTCAGGTCCAGGACTGTGGCGTTCTGCACCACAACCACAGCTGCGGGAGAAGAGCCATGTTAGGATCCACAGCCACAGCCTAGGACGGCAGGAAAGGAACCAGAAGCTCTGTCCAGACTGTTTTGGACGGAGGCTCAAATTCAGGTGGGGTAGGCTTGTGGTTGCCCCGATGCCCTTCGACGTACATGGCTCTTGAGTTTCCCCTGAGCAGCCATGGCAGCGTCTTGTCTGCGTGACAGCTTGGACTGCAGGGTCCGCAGGGAGAGGGCGAGCACTTACGCATTATCTCTCCATCCATCTTGCACACGCGGACTGTCATCGCTTGGCCATATTCTAGTGCTATCTGGGAATTGACTTCTTCCAAAGTAACCTGCAGAAAGACCAATGGTGGAGGTGGGAGCCTTGGCTGCCTTTGCTATCCCAAACCACAAGACAAGACAAGCGGATAGCATCGGAAAAGCAGTGCCGTATCTTACGAAAGACGAGAGACAAGATTTCTTCTATGCTAGGGTTTCCCGGTTGCACCTACATTTTAAAAGTGTTTAATGTGCAAAGTGCATTAAAGCTCAGGAAAAGAGGAGCGCTGAAACAGGAGAGGGTGAGCGCCAGATCTGGGCTCTGGGGCTGGGAAGGAGGAGGCGCGGTCAGTCCGGGATCCAGGGCGACACCGGGCGGGGGGGGGAGGGGAGGCCGGTGTGCGAGGGTGACCGGGGCGCCCAACCCAGGAGTGAACGTCCTCGGGCGGGGCGCGAATCTCGATGCGGAGTCCCGGGGTGGAGCCGTTCTCCCCACTTGAGCCTCAACTACGGAAACGACCTTAGAACCTGCACCTGCAGCGCAGCCGCGCCCGGGGCGCCCGGGGCGCCGTCGGGGTCCGCCTTGGGACCGGACGACCGTCCGCCTGTCCCTGTCCCCTGCTGCCCCCGCTCGTGCTCGGGTCAGTGAGGTCCTTAAAGGACACGGGAGGATCGAGGCCCGCCGCATCGTCACCTCTGGCGCCCACAGGGGGAGGTCAGGCACCGAGGTCCCGCCGCGCACCTGGATCGGGAGGTCGCAGAGCAGCGGGTCCTGCACCACCATGGCGAGCCCCTCCTGGAACACGTCCACCGCCTCGGAGTGCGGCAGCGCCTCCTCTTCATCCTCCTCGGCCTCGGGCGCCTCGGGCCGCGCCGCCGCCGCCTCCGCCTCGGCCTCGGCCTCCGCCGGCTCCAGGGCGCCCGCCCAGCCCCGCGCTCCGACCGCGCCGCCGCCGCTTCCGGCCGCGAGGGGCGGGGCTGCCACGGGGACCGATGGGAGGCTCGAGGCGGCCTGCCGCAGGGGCTGCTGGGAGCGCCAACCCGGCCCGGCCATTGGGGCGGCGGCGGCCCGGGCCAATGGGAGCTCGCGACGGGCCCGACGCCGGCGCCCCGCGGCCGCAGGGGCTGCCGGGAGCGCGCGGGGCAGCCATGCTGCTCTTCTGTCCGGGCTGCGGGAACGGGCTGATCGTGGAGGAGGGACAGCGCTGCCACCGCTTCGCCTGCAACACCTGCCCCTACGTGCACAACATCACGCGCAAGGTGATCACCCGCCGCCCCCCGCCCAGCAGCCGACGCCCGCCCCGCCGGGGTGCTCCAGCGGCCCCGCCCCCGCCCCCCGCCGTATCGGGAGCGGCCTGGCCTCACCCGGCTCCCGTGGCGGCGTCCCCGGCGGCGGCCCGGGCGGCCTCGTCGGAGCCGTGGCCGGATCAGGCCCGCCCTGTGCGCTGGCGCGGCTGACTGCGGGTCCGGGCCGACGCCGCCAGCCCCCGGGGAGCAGCCCGCGCCGCGCACCGACACGGCCGCCGGGCCTTTGCACGTGCTCCCGCTGCCCTCCCCGCCCCGCCCGCAGCCTCGCCGTGTTTGGGTCGTGCCGAGCAGCGTGGCTCTGGCGGACTCGGGTCACCTGCGGACACGCCTCTACGGGACTTGCGTGCCTGGGGTCGGTGCTGCGGCCCCAACCCGGGCCCTGGACGGAGCCGCGGCGCACCGCCCGCCCCGAGCTGCCCGCGGGAGTTGGGGCCGCCGCCGCGACGCCCGGGACGGAGCCGGGGGCCTGCGCGGAGGGCCCGGGCCGAGCGTGGACGGGGTGGGGTGGGGGGTCCCGGCTGCATCCGCCTCTTGGGCCGGCCCGACGCTGGAGCCCCTGGACCCGGGCCGAGCCCTGCGCCGCGGGTGTAGAGACGCGGCTGCCCAGGATCGTGCAGCCCGCGGGGAGGAGGGCAGTCGGCGGCCGGGTCAGCACCGCGCCCCTACCCGCGGCCTGAACACCTGCCGCCTTTCGCCAGGTCACCAACCGGAAGTACCCGAAGCTGAAAGAAGTGGACGATGTGCTCGGCGGCGCGGCGGCCTGGGAGAACGTGGACTCCACCGCAGGTGAGAGCTGAGGCCGCGCTGCCTTTGAGGAAGGAAGCTCCTAAAAATAGCGTGTGTATTTTCTTCTTTAGTGATTTATTTCTTACACAGGCAATATTGGCATAAACCCCAGAGACGTACAGGTGTGGGTTAGTCTCAAAGCCACAGCCTCTTAACATCGCATGACCTTGGTGGCCTCCCTCCGTTGTGAGAGCGTGAAGGGAGCCCCGCAGCACTTGGCCTCTAGCGTGGTCCTCAAGTGGCGGCTGTGCGGGGAGCAACCGATGGCAGTAATGAAAGTCGGAGCCTAAGGAAGAGTATATGGTCCATTTGTTCAGTTGTGGATCTTTTTTAAAATTAATTATCTCTAAAAAATATTTTATTTATGTATTCATGAGAGACGCAGAGACAGAGACACAGGCAGAGGGAGAAGCAGGCCCCATACAGGAGCCCGATGTGGGACTCGATCCTGGGACCCCCCGGGGTCACACCCTGAGCAGAAGGCAGATGCTCAACCACTGAGCCACCCAGGGATCCCTGGTGTAGATTTTTATTTTTAATTAATTAATTTATTCATTCATTCGTTTGTTTGTTTGTTTGTTTGTTTATTTATTTATTTATTTATTTATTTTTCTTCCTGGTGTAGATTTTTAAAAGCTGATGGCAGAGAGCATTCACATGTTTATTTCAAGTCTTGTTTCCTGTCTGATAGAGGTAGATGTGACCAGGGAAGGAAAGAAGAGAGCCCTAAACACATCTGTGTTGAGCGGAGGAAGACCCAACTCCTGTTTAGTATTATCTTTTCTCCCCCATAGAAGAACATCTAAATCTGATATGGTAAAATTAGCATTGGCAGAATTTGCCAGGAAAGAAAAGAAGATGATTTTGGTACCTAATGTTCAAAGTGCTGTTTGTGAGTGTTTGAAGGCATTATCAAGCATAGGGTCAGTTTCCCGAACTGAAGTCACTTTGCCTTGAGGTATTTGGCAAAGGTGTGGGTTGTATGGTGAGGTCTTCATAAGAACGGCCTGAGGAACTGCTGCCGAGATGGATCCCTAAATTTAATGGGAAGTGGATTTGTCATCCCCTGGGGGCTCCTCCAGGAAGTTGAGAGGGCTTAGGTGATGGAGATGCACTTGGAAGAATCTGCCCAGAGTGGACCCCATCATGCACATGGTAGCCATAAGCCACATTTCATGTCACATTTCCAGCTAGTCTTCAACCAGATTTGAGAAGAAAAATGGGACTCAGGGAGGGGAGCAGGAGTGTTTTCCAGGGTCACAAGTCCCCTCAGTGTGAGAGTGTAGTGGGAATGATGCCACTAATTACAGCCTTTCAGTCATGGCGCAAGGTGCCCTAGGCAGGGGATGCCAGATGATTGGGGTCGGGGAGGGATTTGGTGTGTTAATACCTACCTACTTCTAGCAGGTGTGTTTGGTCATGAGCATAATGTGGGTCACTTGTTTTTCTCGTTGCCAGAGTCATGTCCTAAATGCGAACATCCTCGTGCCTATTTCATGCAGCTTCAGACTCGCTCTGCAGACGAGCCGATGACCACCTTCTACAAGTGCTGCAATGCTCAGTGTGGACACCGCTGGAGGGACTAGGGCCAGGATCCAGCTGTGTCATTGTCTGCCTACCTTGTTCCCTAGGGTGGATTCACAGCCAGGAGTGTGAACTGTTTGTCCTGAACTGTCTCTGCTGATGTGGCCAAAAGCTAACCCTTTCACGGGAGCTGGTCAGGGTACCAGCCCATCTGGCAGTCAGCGGATGAGCTCATTTATATCCAGGGGGATTGTGTGTGCAGGGAAGGGTATACATAAGTAAGTGTGTTCTTTTTAATATCCTGTTTGTGGATCTTGTAGGTATATTGGCTAATTGACATCTTTTCACCATTATCCTTCTTAAATATGCACTCTGATTGCACAACTAATAAAGTAAAATGTTATAATGTAGGACATTAGATGTATCTAAGTATTTAACTTAATTGTAAACTTATCACTATCTATTCTGAATATTTAATTAAAATGGAAAGTCTAATACTGCTTTTCTAGTGTTTATTTTTTTTTAATTTTTTGCCAAGAAGTATATTTTATTTTCGTTAATCATACAAATAATTTGCTATAATATCCCAGGGTAAACTGCAGAGTTTGGCAGTCTGACTGGGGCGGGGTGGGGGCTGGGGGGCGGCCCTCAGAGACCTGCAGGCTGGCAGCCTTCAGCGTGGAGTGCCTGGGTTCACAGCACAGCTTGTCACTCGTGGCCATCTCGCAGGTGGCTCTTCCTCTACATCACGACCCGGGTGTCTCGAAGATGTTGTGGGTGGGGAACCCTCTAGATGCTTAGGAAATTTTATTCCGTTTCTACTGCTCGATGGTCTCTGGTTGGCAGGGTGTTCTCCAGCGTCTCCATTTTCTTTAGCTTGGCCTTATCGAAGCTGGCGATTTCCCCCGTGTCCAGTTTGCTATTTCTTAAAGCGATCTGTGGAGTTCCACCCCGAGTCCAGTGCTGGGTCCTCCCACTCGTGTTGCTGCAGCAAGAGACCGCTTTCTCATTGTTTTGAGTGCTTTGAGAAGCAGACATCAAACAACTGCCATGCTTAGGGCTCTCCTGGTAACAGAATACTGATAACATGCTTTTCAATTTATCATTCTGTTCTTGTTTCCTAGGATTGCAATAAATTTATTAGGTAGACTATATTTATGCTTCCTTCATTTAAAAAAAAAAAAAAACTTATTTATTTATTCATGAGAGAGAGAGAGAGGCACACAGGCAGAGGGAGAAACTGGCTCCATGCCGGGAGCCTGATGTGGGTCTCGATCCCTGGTGTCCAGGATCAGGCCCTGGGCTGAAGGCGGTGCTAAACCGCTGAAACACCTGGGCTGCCCTTCATCTTTTTATTAGTAAAAGGAAAAGGACATCCTGGACTGGAGCGGGGTAGGATGTTAGTTTGTGGATAGTTTCGTTTTTTGCTCAGGACCTCAGACCTAATTACTTTTCTAAATCTCTTAATAATGAAGTCTCACTTGTGAAATCATGGGATGCAAATTTATACCTCTGATAGAAATTTTTACATTTTTGAGACGGTATCTTTTCCAGACATGAATAATCTTTAAGTTTGGCACGATGGTGATGGTTTGTTTGTTTTTAAGTAGGCTCCACATTGGAGCCCAATGCAGGGCTTGAACTCATGACCCTGAGATTAAGAAGTGAGCTGAGATCAAGTCAGGTGCTGAACTGACAGCTACCCAGGTGCCCCAACATGATGGCTTTCTTTTGCCGTAACATGTAGATCAGGTTCTGAGCTCATCATCTCTTGGTTTGGTTATTTTCCAAAACAGTTTGTTATGGTGATGATGAAATTTTACAATGTGGGTGTTTCCTTTAGTATGTTCTGTTTATGCCATCAATTGGTTGATGTGTGCATGTGTGCACTGTCAGTTTTATTTCCTCAGATTTTTTTTTTTTTAAGATTTTATTTATTTATTCATGAGATACACAGAGAGAGGGAGAGAGAGGCAGAGACACAGGCAGAGGGAGAAGCAGGCTCCCTGCAGGGAGCCCGACGTGGGACTCAATCCCAGGACTCCAGGATGATGCCCTGAGCCAATGGCAGGCGCTAAACCGCTGAGCCACCCAGGGATCCCCTCCTCAGATTTTCTGTGTTTGCTGTTGGTCAGTGGTGAAGATCATGCACTCTGAAGTTAGCCTACATCTCTGCTTCTCAGCTGGGAGACCTCAGTCAAATTGCCAAACCTCTGCCTTCATTTCCTCACATATAAAGTGGTGATAACAATTTCAGGGGTCAAACTTTCTGAAAAGGGCCAAATGGTAAATATTTTATTTATTTATTTTTTAAATTATTTATTTATTCATGAGAGAGAGAGAGAGGCAGAGACACAGGCAGAGGGAGAAGCAGGCTCCATGCAGGGAACCCGATGTGGGACTCGATCCCGGGACTCTGGGATCTCTGAAGGCAGATACTCAACCACTGAGCAACCCAGGCATCCCAGATGGTAAATATTTTAGACTTTCGTGAGTCAAGACTCAAAATCTAGAACAAACTTTCACAACTTTTTGATAGATAAAATTCAGAATGTAATCATAGTAATTGAGTACAGCATTTTGTAATGCGGGGTCTGTTGAAAATAATGGATATCGGGGTGCCTGGGTGGCTCAGTTGGGTGTCTGCCTTCAGCTCAGTGTGTGATCCCAGAGTCCTGAGATCAAGCCCCATGTTGGGCTCCCTGCTCCCCATCCCCCCACCTTGCTATCTCTCTCAAATAAACAAATCTTTAAAAAAAAAAAAAAAAAAGAATGGATATCATTTTGCTTAACTGGGGTTCAAAGTGAGCATTTCTTATCAAACTAGATTGCAAATATGCATCTGTTAACGCTGGTTAAGTGCAAGAGAGCAAATGAAGTTAACTGTTGCCATTACCAATAGATTGAATGGAGCCAACACTGATGACAGATGCAAATAATTTCCACAAAGAATTTCCTGTAACCTGTATCAGCAGATTCCAATCCATGGTCTACTGAAATAGTGTTTTCTCAGCTTTGAAAATATTCTTGCCTGCGGTTGTTGCTTGTTCTACGCACACCATGCATACAGGCTAATTCTTCAGTCACTTCCCAGCTCAGTGCTGAGGCATTGACTTTTCAGAGAAACAGTTGAACAGTCTCAGTAACATTGGTGGATTCATCCAGATTCAAGGAAAATCAGTTCAAATCATTCGCCTCATTTTTAACTATTGATGTTGCTCCCAGTGTCCTTAGCTTTTAGAACCGTTCTCTAAAAGGCACAGTCATATTTATTTTCTCTGGACACACTTCTTCAGCTGCTCTAATTAAGCACAAGTCACCATCATAAGTGGCTTTCCTGGCTTGTTTAACGAATCAGCCACCTGGAAATTTAATTTGATTGCTTCATTTTCATATTTAAGTTTTTTGAAGAAATTCTGTGGTGTGTTGAGAATAGTGCCAGTGGCTTCGTGCGTGTTTGGATAACGGTCTGCTGCAGTGTCATTCCATAGTAACCAGTCCTTTGCCATCCAGTTTGATGATGCAGTAATCTATGCTGTGCTGTAAAAAATGTTACATTCAGGGTCCACTTTTCTTGTTTTGTCACGATGGGTATGCACTGGTAATAGGTTAAGGGGAAAAAAACCCCCACATATGTATATATTTATATGTCTGCTTCATATTTAGAACTGACTAGTCATAGTGATTTTCCAGGACTCTCCCTGGCTCCCTCCCATCACCCAGGAAGGGCACTGGGTTAACTTCCACAGATGTCCTCTTAGGGGTTTTTCTTGTTTTCTGCACTATTATGATGTATCCTTTTTATTTAAGATGCTGTGTTTTTCTCATATATTTTCCTTTTAGTTCTTTTTTATAGTGTGTATCTCTCCTCCCATATTTCCCATTTCTTCCTTGGGAACATATTTTCCTTTACATCTTTGAGCATAGTTAGAGTAGCTACTTAAAAACCTGTGCTGTTTCCAACCTCTTAGTCCTGGGAGTCTTGTCTATCGATTACCTTTCCTCTTAAGTGTGGGTCACCTAGTTCTGTTTATTCACATGTCTAATACTCTTAGATTTATTTTGGCAATTGTGAATGATACAGATTGTAGATACTAGATCCTGTTAGGTTTCTCTGGAGAGTGTTGACTTTTTATTTGTATTTAAAGCAGGCTGTAAACTCTGTCTCTGATATAGGCAGCAGCCCAAACTTCTGTTCAGGTGGTTTAACCTTAGCTGGGTTGCTTGGAGTTGGCCTATACACATGTAGTTCAGAAGTCATCCAGAGACTTTGGTAAAGTTTGTTTGTTTGTTTATTTTAGGAAGTAGAGTTTAGATGTAGAATTTGGTGCGCTCCACCCCTTTGGGATTTCCTCCCTTTCCAGCCTTTGTGGTCGTGGTGTGGGTTGTGTGGTCTGGGGGACTTAAGGTAGTAAATTCTAGTTTCAGCCTCGGGTGCTCTTCACTGGACATGGAGCCTGCTTAAGGTTATTGCTCTCCTTCTGCCCCCTCCCCCTCTCAAAAAATAGATGTGTGATTTATGTTTCTGGCCATTCCTAAGTTGTTTCATGGGCTTGAACTTTTGATTTCATCTCTCTGTGGGTCCTGGTTGTTCTCAGACTCCAGAGCTGTAGCTCTGGGGTATCCAAACCTTACCCCAGATGTTTTGATGCACAGAACACACACATGCACCCTGAAATGTGACCTTATTTGGTACCCTAAAGAACACACAGCCAATAAGTAAATGAAAAGATGCATATCTTCACTAATAACCAGTGAAGTGTAAATGAAAGCAACACTGAAATATCTTTGCCTATCAGATAGGCAAAGATTAAAAAGACTGATAAGATACATTGTTGGTGACTTCTGGTGTAGACGGTGGCATGTTCTTGGAGTGCCACTTGGTAGTACCTGTATTTTAAAATGCTGAACTTTGGGTCCCACAGTTCCATCCCTAAAATTCTTTGTGCAGAGATACTCATTCTGCTGATTAAAGATCCATGACCAGAACTGTTCACTAAGTTGCATATATGCACCGGAAATTAACATAATGTTATATGTCATATCTCAAAAAATAAAAATAGCATATAGAGGCAGCAATCCAAATGTTCATCCGTAGGTTTATTGAACCGTGGCACGTACTACCATTAAAGGCAAAAAACAGGTTTTAATGTGCTGACCTAAAGGATGTTGAAAATAGCCAGAGGAACAAGGAGTCTGCAAAGCTCAGCACAGTGTGAGTCCATCAAAAATGTGCATTTGTTTGCACATCTTTGGAAGGATTTGGCCCAATTTCTCACAGAAGCTCGCTCTGGGGTGAGATAAAGAGGACTCATTTTTATATTTTTCCTGTATCATTTGTTTTCTTTAAGAGTGCATCACTTTTGTGCTTAGCACCCTCTCCAGGGGAGTTTGTCGGAATGAATTTAACAGACAATCTGCCAATCAATGGACAGGTCATCAGTGTCCATGTTTGGCAACCTTGGGTGTTATGGGGAATGAAGGGTCATCCCACCTCCTAATTCCCAGGTTTATGATTACTGGTGGCAGTCGTCTGTCAGCCCCACTTGGGACAGCTGCTCTGTTCTGCATCGTGGTTTCAAATGTGGGCGGCCTGTGTAAGCCCGCCGTGGGAGGCTCACGTCACTGCTCACTGCACTTATATCCTGAATCAGGCTGAGAGGCTTCACTGCAAACACAGGAACGGTCACCTCCAGGTCTGGAGGGTTGGGTTCCCTTCAGACTTGCCATGGGACCCAGCAGACGCATCTGGGAAGGTGAGTCTGGCAGTCAAGTCAGCATGAGCTGATGGCAGAGAGGGGCAGGCAGCCCGGGCCCTGGGAGGAGCCTGTGGATGAACCTTGGAAGCAGTGGGGAGCATCACCCTAGTCTTACCTCCTCCAGTGTCCTGATCTTGGGTGCCTCCCAGAGACAGCATTTTGGCAATATTTGCTAAAGAATGACAGGCTGTCACTTCCAGTCCTGAGTATTGCTGGGCAGAGGGAAGAGTACTGAGTTTGTTAGGCAGAGTTTTTAGGTGTGGAAGAGACTTTTCTTCCTCAATAGCTGAGCTAGGGGTTGTTCTGGGGCCAGATGGTCTGAGCTGTAAGGACCATGAGTGGAGATGAGGTCCCGGTCTTGGGGTTGGCAAAACACCTTAAAACCCTATGTCCTGGGAGGGGGGGCCTTCGGGCAGAAGAGGAGCCAGAGTCTGGGGATCTCCCCTTGGAGCTGTGGGCAGGCAGCGGGTGAGGGTGGGATCCCAGAAGGAAGGTCAACTTGGCCAAGCAGAGGAAGGGGAGGTGAGGGTTCGTGCTTAAGTCATGTCCCAGAGCGCTCTTCCCAGGGGTCTGAAGCATTAACACCATCGAGAGGCAAGGTCAGCATTTCTTACCCTGTTGGGGCACAACATGAATCAGACAGGTCTCCCCCTGGAAGAGCCTGGTGTAAAGAGGCAGCATAGCTACGAGCTTTGCTGACGTGCTTACAAAGGAGCTATGAGGACATTTCGGGACAGAGAAGGTCAGTGTTAACTGTGGGAAGAGCAGGTGCATCATTTTCCTCCCTTAGCCCCCAGGTCCCCCAGAACTGTGTCAACACCCTTACTCTAGACCTTTCCCCCAGCACTACCTGCTTCCCTGCTCCTGCCATGAGCTGACTGGCCTCACCTGGGGGTGTCTTGTCTGGCCAGAGAGAGCTTTGTGAAGGAACAGGCACACGATGCTAAAGGAAGTCAGGCAGGGGGTATAGTGTGAGGTGGGTTAGGCCAGCAGGGGACCCAGAGTGAGCTCCCCTGGCCCCCGTCCGCCTGTGCCCCTCAGACTTCCATCCTCATCTCCCTTCTTCCTTCTGCTCTGGGTCCCTCCCCCTGTCCATGTCCACCTGAGGCCGGCCTGGGCCCAGCTCGTCTGTCTCCACAGCTCCAGCCTGGTGTTGCCACGGCTCCCAGACATGCACCTCCCAAGACCCAGATACGTGAGGGTTTCAATTGCTTCCTCTTTCCCCAGAAGAGGGAAGAAAGTGCTAGATAAATGTCCACTGAAATAGCAACCTCCGTTCCTCTATGTCTGCCAGCTTTCTGAGTGGGTACGCAGAATGACAAGGATAGCACTCCGTTAAAAGTGAATACTCTAAAAAAAAAAAAAATGAAGACTCTGTGTGAGAGGGGACAGTAAGTGGACCGGGTGGAGCCAACTTGGGAGGGTGTGTCTCCAGGCACCGGGCCCTGGGGGGATTCCCCTGGGGGCCGGGGTGGGTGAGGGGCTGTGTCTGTCTGGAGACCTGCCCCTGGGTCTGACAGTGTGTGTGGATTCTGAGGCAGGGGTCCCCGGCTTCATGGTGGGCCAGGAGAGCAGGGTAGGAAAGCTGTGAGGCCCCAGCAGTCAGACCTCACGGGCTGGACCTTGGCCCTGAGGTCATGGAGGAGATGAGTCCTGAGAAGGGAACAGAGTGCTCATGGGCTGGAGGCAGTGTCCTCAGACCTGGTGGGACAAGGGCAGCGCCAGGTGGTGGCATCAGCTATGCTGCGAGATGGTCTAGTGTTGTCTGAGCTGTGACCAGATCTCCCGGTGTCCTCCCACTGCCTGTTCCAGGACTGGGGAGTGTGCGGGTGAGGGTTTCTACAACGCCTGGCCCAGTGTCTGTAGTCAGAGGCGTGGGTAGCCCCGAGGGGAGACAGAGCAGTATGCGTGCGCTGGGCACGGTGGGCAGCTCCCAGGCTGTGTGGACCCTGGTTGAACATGTGCCGAGCACAGAGTTACCAGGTGCCAGGCGTTGGGGAAGAGCTGCTGCTGTCCCTGGTCTTGGCTTCTGCTCCTCTCAGAGGGTGGCGGCCCCGCCCCAGCCAGCTCGCTGTGTAGACAGAAGCGTTCTCTGTGGAAAGAGTTCTCAGGGGACGAGCAGGGACCATCCCCCCGTGTAGGTCTCTGCTGCTCGCCCAGAGTGGGTCCTGGCACTGGCAGCTCTCAGCTGTCCCTGCCCTGGGGTCTGCGGAGCTTGGAGCCTCCCCACCCCATGCTCCCGAACCATCTGCTTCTGGGTTGGCCTGTGGCAGGGCTGGCCCACTTCTGCACAGACGGAGGGGTGCCTCCACCCAGGGACCCCTCAGCTGGGCGGTGGCTGCTGTGCCTCAGACCCTGCAGATCTCGGTGCTCAATCTGATCCTGTCATCACCATCCTGACCGTGGGCTGTTGTAGGCTGCTCCCCCATCTCCACCCTGTCACTGCGCAGGAGGGGACAGATGCTGTTGGGGTAAGCTTGCTACGGCCTCCCGTGCTGTGGCTGCTGGTGCCTGGGGATGGTGGTGCAGTCTTCCTGAGCACGGATCTTAACAGGGGTCTGTCCTGTGGGCACCTGGATGTCTCCTGGGCCGTTGGCATGGCGTCTGCTGCCTGAGCACGTGCAGGCTCCTGGAGGGCTTACGTGCTGTGGTCTGTGAGCGCATCTGCTGCTCTTTGCCTCCTTATCAGCCATCGGGCTTGCATAACCAGGCTGGCCCTGCTTCCTGCTTAGGAACTATCAGTGCACCATCTGGAGCTACAAATGGGGTGACAGGACGTCAGCAGCCTCCCCGCACCCAGGCGCTTCCTAGCAGAGCCCCTGTCCCCAGCTAAGCTCCCATCCCCCCAGGGATTCTGTTGCCCAGGTGGGCCCCCGCACTGAGGGCCCTGCTCTTCTGAGGCGCTCCCTTTGCAGGGCGGGTAGCTCAGAACAGGGGCACGGCTGGCCGAGCTGGCGGAGGGGCAGTGCACGGCCTCTGCAAGTGGGTCTTTATTTGTGGGTCCAGCAAGGGAGGGCATGGGCAGATGTTGGCCGCGTGACCTGGGGCAAGGCTTTCCCCGCCCCGGGACTCGCCTGTCGGTAAGTAGGGACAGTGAGTCTACCCCACGGGGCTGCTGGGGGGACTCAAGTGTTCCACTCGTGCTGCGCCGGGCCCGAGGTCGCCCTGCCCCAGCTGCCCTGTGCGATAGGGACGATAGGGATGGGAGCCGTGCCGGCAGGGGGTGCCCGAGCCGAAGAGGACGCTTCTAGGCACACTCAGCCACGCAGCGGCTCAGAGTCCAGAACCCTTCAGAAAGAGCCGTGGGCTTGAGGGCAGGGTGGCCATGAGTCTGCACTGTGCCCAGCGGTGTCTCGCAGCGCCAGTGTCTCCGGAGCACAGCTGGGGCGGTGGTGCCCCATCTCTGCACGGCCTGTGGTGACGGTGCAGGCAGTGACCCGCTCAGAGCTCATGGCCAGGAGCATGCCCCACGGGGGGCAGCCCTCGGGGTCTCATGGGGAGCATCCCGTGGGGAGCGCTCTCAGCCCAGTCCTTTGCAGGCTGGTCCCTGGAGAGTGAGGCCCTGCTGCCAGAGTGGAGCACCTGGCTCCTGATCTGCACCTGCGTCGGCACCTGGGTTGGGCCCGGAGCCTCTGTCCACGGGGAAGGAGGAGGTGAGGGCTGGCACCCGTCTCTGTGTGAGGTGGGTTGGTGGAGAGCTTGGTGGGCAGGGCTGCCATCTCTCTCACCCCACAGGGAAGGGTTTGGCGGGAAGGGTGCTGGGCGTGTCCTCAGGGACCTGCCTGGACTTCATTCCCGCCCATGCGCCGGGGCTCAGAGCCCATCACCTCCCAGCCGTGCCCGTGATGCCTTCTCTTGGCATCATTCTCGGGGGACTGCCTTGTCAGAGTGTCAGCTGCCAGGCCCTAACCCTGCCCGGAGGCAGCCACGGGGGGCTCCAAGCCATCACTGTTCCCAGGGCTCGAGGCTGGATCTTTCACCTGCCTCAACAACAACGTCCTAAGGATTGACTGCCACTGGTCTGCCCCAGAGCTGGGTCAGGGCCCCAGTCCCTGGCTCCTCTTTACCAGGTGAGTCTGGAGGGCCAGGCTCCATGAAGGCCATGATGGTGGGATTCCCGCGGGGGTAGCAGCAGGCCTGGGTGGGTGCGGTGGGCCCTTGGTACCGACCTCCTCCCTTTCCAGCAACCACGTGCTGGGCAGCAAGCATAGATGCGTCTTCCGGGCCAGCAAGTGCACTGTGGTGCTGCCGCCCGAGGAAGTGCTCGTGCCTTCCGACAACTTCACCATCACTTTCCACCGTTACGTGTCTGGGAAGGAGCAGGTCAGCCTGGTGGACCCACAGTACCTGCCCCGGAGACACGGTGAGGCCTGGGCTGGGTGCCTGGACAGGGAACATCCTGGCTTCAAGGGGATTGGGAGGCAAGATCCCATTGCTCTTAACCTTCATGGCCCAGCGAATGTTCTCCGTCCCTGCTAAGAGAGGCCCAGGGCTGGGAGCAGGCTGGGCCCCTGGGAGGGCAAGAGCCCACTGCTTACCGGAGAGGCAGGGCTTTGGAGGAGGATGAAGATGTAGTGCTTCAGGTTGGGGTACAACTTGAGTCACCTGAAATGCACTTCAGTCATAGCAGGAAGGACTCCAGTAAGACACTGGCCGGCACTTCCGGCAGCAGCTTGTGAAGGAAGATGCGGGCAAGATTTGAAATCACCTTGTCTGGCTGCAGGGGCTGGAGGAACGCACTGTCCTCGTGTTGCACCTGGGCCCTCCCTGGGGGAGCTGCCTCCCAGTGAGGCCAGTGATCTGGGAGGGGAGGGCTTCGACCATGCCCCCACCCTCCCAGCATCTTTCAGACCCCCCAGTCCTGGGCATCACGACAGACATGCCCTCATGTAGCCTCACTGTGTTTCAGTGAAGTTGGACCCTCCCTCGGACTTACAGAGCAATGTCAGCTCTGGATCCTGTGTCCTGACTTGGGGCGTCAGTCTTGCCTTGGAGCCTCTGGCCGCCATCCTCAGCTACGAGCTGGCCTTCAAGAAACAGGAGGAGGCCTGGGAGGTAATGCTGGGCTGACACTCTCTCCTGGGAGCAGCAGCTCAGTGCACCTGCGTTTAGTGCTTGTAGGCCCGTGTGCTGTGCATGTGTACCCGTGCCCATGTGCGTGTGCACGGTCACGTATATGTGTGTGTGTGGGTTCTTGAGGGTCAGTGGACCCTGTCTCACCCTCAGCGCCTGCTAACTGTCCTCTGCCCCACAGCAGGCCCGGCACAGGGATCACATTGTCGGGGTGACCCGCCTCACCCTTGAAGCTGTCGAACTGGACCCTGGCTCCAGCTATGAGGCCAGGCTGCGTGTCCAGATGGCCACACTGAAGGAGGAGATGGGGCAGGAGCAGCACTATGAGGGCCAGTGGAGCGAATGGAGCCAGTCTGTGTGCTTCCCATCTCCTCAGAGCCCTGCCCAAGGTGGGGTCTCCCTCCCAGAGGGCCTCCCCTCACTCGTGCATCGCACCGTTCCACCCTCTCGCCCTCCTGGAACCCCCTCCCTGAGGCAGTCATGCCCCAGCTGACCACCCTCCCCTGGAGACAGGAGAGTTTTAAGGAGGAAACAATCACCTGCCAAATGTTGGGCCTCTCGGAACCTGTGGTTGTTGTCTGTCGCTGGTGTGAGTGTGTCCCCGGGTGACACTCCGGGCCTGTGCTTCTGTCTCTGGAGCCTGGATGTTGTCTCCTGTCCCAAGGGAGGGCAGGGCTGACCCCTGTGAACTGGTGGGAAGGGGTCTGACCCCGATGAACTTGTAGACGGAGGAGATGAGGGCCAGGGGCGGGCGATTCATTAGCAGGTGCAACACAATCCCTGTGGCCTATGAGCAAATTTCCAGTGTGGCCCAGGGCACTCCTAGGGGTGCTTTGCCATATGGAATTGGGGGAACGTCCTGGTGCCAGAGAGGCTCACAGCCCTGGGCCCTTCCTTCCCGTAGGTTCTCACCTGTTCTTGCTTCGGGGACAGCCCGACAGCAGCACCCTTGTTGCTGTGCCCGTCTTTCTGCTGCTGACCAGCCTGACCTACCTCGTCGTGTTCAAGCTTTCACCCAGGTCGGTAGCCAGGGTGTGTGTGTCTGTGTGCACACATGCTATTGTGCTAGCATGTCTCTGTGTGAGTTTCTGTGTGCATGTCCATGTGTGTGGATGTGAGTCAGTGTGTGCACGTGTAGGTGTGTGGTAGGTGGGGCATCTTGGGCCAGACCGGTCATCCCTCCCCACCGTCTGGTCTTGGATGGGGCGGGGGTTTTGAAGCCTCTGCCCTGGACCCATGGAGAGCTCCCCAGTTGCCGGGTGTGTTGGGGGCCCTATGGCTCCAAAGAGGCTCAGAAGGATCCAAATTCATCGGGCCCAAGCCACCCAAGAGCCTCATCTCTGGCCTTTGGAGGTGCTCTGTGGTTTGCTCATGTTTAAATGCATTCTACGAAAATGCAGTCTTGGGAATCTGCTGTGCTCGGAGCCCTGGTGAATGCCCCAGAGAACAAAACAGGCGCGGCCCCGTTGACAACCATCACCCCTGTCAGGTCATGGGAGGGGGCCCATAGGAGATGGACCGGGTGTGGACTGGCAGCAGGAAGGATGTGAGGAAGTGGGAACAAGAGAGTGGGGTGTTGGGGGGGAGGGGGTCGGGGAGGAGATGCTGGGTGGGCCGTGAAGGCCAGACTTGACCTGGGAGCACAGGAAAGCTCTTGAACCACGAGAAACTATGTGACAAGGCCTGGTTTGTATTTTGAGAATAGATTTGAGCGGGGCGGGGAAGGACCCACCTGGAGGCCTTGGTGGTGTCCAGAGGGTGGCTATTTGCTTGGAACCGGCGGGAGAAGCAGAGAGGGAGCCATGTAGAGGGAACTGGCAGGCCTTAGGAAGAGAAGCCGAGGGGGCGGATGAGCTGTGACCGTGGGCCCCTGAGGCGGGACTTGCTGTGTCCTGAGCCACATCTTTGTGGGGGGCCAGTGGGCCTGTTGCTCATGGAGGAGTCAGGTGGGGCAGCGGGCTGCCTCCTGGCTGCTAGGGGCACACGTGTGGCTCCCTCTGGGAGGAAGACGCCAGGGCTCTCCCTGTGGCCTTAAACCCACCTCGCAGCTCACCCTGTAAGGACACGTGTCTTGGTGTAAGGAGACCTACGGGGTCATGGGCCGGGGAGGCCGCACGGGCACGTGCTGGGTCTTGCCCCGAGAGCAGGTCTGCGCCCGGCTAGAGGCGAGAGAGGCAGCAGCGCAGATGACACAGGGCTGCCTCTGCTGCAAGGGAGTGGAGCTCCCACGGGACCTCAGGCCTCCTGAGCTGGGGCCTCCGAGGACCCCCTCCCCCAACCCCTTGGGTGTGCGTAGGCCTCCAGCTGTCCTTTCCCGGCCTCAGGATGAAGAGAAGCTTCTACCGGGAAGTACCCTCTCCGGCGCCCTTCTTCCAGGCCCTCTACAGCGTGCACTGCGGGGACTTCCAGGTGCGTGTGGGCCCGCAGCAGGAGTGGGGGCGGGGCTGGGGTCACCCACGGGCCTGGCCTGCCCAGGATGTGGGCTTCGGTGAGAGTGGGGGCTAGTGTGGGGGCCTTGTCAGTGCTTTGAGCTTTTTTGGTATACGTAGTGGGTTTAAATTTACACGCTGTGTCTCAAATGCATCAAAACAATTAGCTGTATTCTCTATTGCGGGTTTCTTTTTCTTTTGCGGGGAGCAGCTTCTGGGAGGTAGATGGTCATTCTGTGGTGCAGACTATGGTGGTGTCTTGCAGCTGCCACGTGTCTTGTGCCTGCTTCTTCTCTGAAGGTGTCTGTGGGGAGGGCCTGGTGCTGGTGCTGTCCTTGGGGCCCTTGGTGGTCTGCAGCTACTGCTCTGGTGGTCGATGGGGAGCGCCTGGCCCTCCCTTGTTCCCCTGGGTAGCGTGCTGGCACCCTGGCCACTGAGCACACTCCACATCCCCCCCTTTGTAGTGCCCCGGTGAGCGCCACCAGCAGGGTCTTCGCATCAGACCCCTTCAGTTCCCTCTGGCCTGGGGGCTCTTGCCCTCTGGGCTCCAGCAGGTGGTTTCAAGTTCCCTACTGCGGGTGGAGGATGGCATGTGATGCTTCCTGGGGTTCTTGGGCCTGCTCTTCCCCGATCCCCCTGCCATTGCTGGGCTTCCCTCTGCCTTATCATTGTGTCTCTAGAAAGGGAGCCCAGAAAACAAAATTTAGAAAGGGAGTCCAGTTTTCAGTTTCGGATTGTTGTCCAAGAGTATAACTCGAGGCTTAAAGTGGAGCATCTTGTCTTTGGTGGAGGCCACCTCCTTCTCTCGGGTAGTGGCCGTCTCTGTCCAGACCCCTGAGGTCATGTGGGCTGCACGCACCCAGCTCTCCTCTGGAGACCCATGTCACCAGCCAAGTTATTTAGACCCCTTGGGGGTGGGGTGGGGGTGGGGGTGGTCTGGAGCCATGGGTGGGCTCTCCAGGGAGCAGGGCAGTAACAGAGGGCAAGGTATGTGTGGTCCATTTGGTGGTGGCTCCTGGTCTCACCTAGGACATACTTCCCTTTGGGAGGTGGGGGCCTCTTGTGGCCCCACGGAGGGGTCCAGGTCTGCTGCCCTCAGCCCAAAGGTGCCGTTCCCGACAGCGTCTCGGTGTGAGTGTGTGAGTATGTGGGTGGGGGGTCCAGGAGAGGGGCGCAGTCTCTGTAGCCCATGGAAGCGCCTGGAGCAGCAGCCAGGGACTTTCTCTGTCCTTGGCACCTGTCACTACCTGTACCCTCTTTCGGGCTGCTGTGAGCACCGTGCGGTGAGGTGGGGGATTACTGAGGGTCCTGGGCTACGGATACGCTGGCATGTGGAGGTAAGATGGAATGTTCTGAGCACAGGCATTGTTTGGACTCTAGGCGAGGATTTCAGGAGAGCTTCTCGGAGGAGGAGGGAAGGCTGCTTCCAGGGAGAGTCCTGAACATGCGGCCTGAGCCCTTCCCCTACGCACACCCCATGCTCTCTGTTCTAGACCTGGATCAGGGCTCACAGAACTGGCCTGCTGCCGAACCCGGACCCTGTCGGTCCCCCACAAGGAGCCTCGGAGTCCAGCGACCAGGAGGCCATTGCGTGGCTGACCTATGACCCAGTGGATCCCTGGCAGTCAGTGGTCCCAGAGGACGAGGAGGAGGGCCCTGGCGCCGGCCTCCCAGAGGCTGTGCTGAAAGCAGGGCATGTGCTACAGGGAGGGCAGCCGCCTGCCTATCTGCCGCAGGAGGACTGGGTCCCTGCGAGCGCCCCCAGGCCAGCTCCCCCACAGTCAGAGGGCAGCAGTGGTGACTACTGTGCCCTGGGCTGCTCTGGGGGCTGCCACCCCTTTACCTTCCCAGGAAGCACTTGGAGCTCTGGGCCCAGCCCGGTTTTGGCCCACGGCCTTTCTGGTGACCAGCAGAGCCTGGATGCCTGGCGAGGAAGTACCTGTGTGGGAGTCGGTCACGGTGAGAGGCAAGACCCTGCTGAACGGGTCGCATGAGGACCTCAGGGTGTTGGCCTCGCTCCTACCCTCTGCAGTCACCGGGGTTGATCTAGAGCCCGGACTTGGCCAGCTGCATGATGTCCATTTTGCGGAAAATGGACCAAAGTCTCTCTGAGAACGGAGCCCCTGCACAGACATCCTGTCCGGACGGAGGCCAGCGGGTGACCCCCACCTCCCTCCCCTCCCCTCCCCTCAGCATCCTGCCACTCAGCACCCCCTCCCCGGCCACCACTTCCCTCCCTGCTATCTGGCTTCACTCGGACCCCTCAGAAAAGAAGGGTGTGGGCCCACAGCCTGTTCTGCCCTCACCTCTTTAAAGGGTCCACCTGCACCCAGCAGATGCAGAGGAGGTGCTATGACTTCTTTCTGTGCCTTCCTGAGGTCCCTCTCCTCCTGAGATTAAAAGGGGTCCAGTGGGTCTTTCAAACCGCTGCTGGCTGGGAGAGGGGCCGGAGAAGTGCGAGGGGATGGGGCCAGTCTATTCTCGGGCTCTCTGGGGTTGGAGGTGCTGAGGTTTTACAGGTAGGGTCAAGTGGAGGAGGAGGTGCCAGTCCCTGGGGCTCTGGTGACCCCTGTGGTCCACGCAGGAGAAAGCACTTGCAGCCCCAGGCTCCCAAAGGCACAGGCCCCCCTGCCTCAGACAGGCTTCCCCCTCCCCTCTGCATGCCACTGGCGCCCCCGGGGTTTGTGGGGAGCCTCAGAGGAGCCAGATTGTGGTCAGCAGCGGGGAAGCAGGACCCAGAATGTATTTTTAGCTTGTAGAGAGCGGGAAGGGTGTGGACGGAAGTGAGGTGCAGGCATCTTTAGTTCTAACCAAGGATAAAAAAAAATAGCTTGAATCCACTTCCTGGAGCCGACCCCTGGGGAGCGCTGGCCCGGTATCAGAGCAGCATCTGTGTGGCCCCCGTGGCTTCCCAGGGAACCTGCATGTGACGAGTGACCCCCACAGCTGGGACGCCTCCTCTGCGCGGCCGGAGACACTGTTTCTGTGGATCACATTTTCTCTCAGTGACACGCAGAGACCCAGCTTTGGGCTGGAGCTTGAGCATGCAGCCCCTTGGAGGCTGCGTGACCTGCCCCTTCGGCCACATTGCTCTTAGTTCCCCTGAGCGAGTCGCCTGCGCACCTCTGTGCCCAGAAAACTCTGGCTTCCCTCTTTGGAGATGAGATGACCCTTGGACACTGTGGCCCCGAGGTCCAGTTCACAGCAGAGCCAGGTTGGGAGACCTTGGGAGGAGGAAGTCGTTGAGCACCGGGTTCTGAAGGAGTCGGAGGGCCAGGGGCCGGAGCTCCAGTCCTGAGCTGCTGATTCCAGGGGGTTGGGTGCGCGGCGCCGCTGGAGCTCGAGGGCCCCACATGGGGCTGGCTGGACCGTGGAAGGCCCGGAAGGCCAGACTGAGGGCAGCGAGGGCAGGGGACTCTCCCTGACGCGGGAGGATATGCAATGGTTTCTCTTGGTTTGTTTGTTTTTAAGATTTTTTTTTTGTTTGAATTTTTAAGCCATCTCTACACCCAACGTGGGGGCTGAACCCACATCCCTAAGATCAAGACTTGCATGCTCCACCGACAGCCAGTCGGGCGCCCCGCTTTCTTGGTTTCCAGTGTGGTGAAATCCACATAGTCCAACCCTCTTTCAACGTGTGCAGTTTGGTGACATTCAGTACATGCTGATGTCTGACGTCGTCACTCCCACAGGAAAACCCCTGCTCGTGAAGCGGTCGCTCCCCCACCCCACCCCCCCGGGCTCTCTGGAGCCCCTTGCCTGCTCCCCGTCTCCATGGATCGCCTCTTCTGGGCATTTTGTAGAAATGGAGTTACAGGGTGCGTGACTTGCCCTACGGCCTTATTCTTCAGTGTAGTGTTTTCGAGGTTCGCCCACTTCGCGGCATCAGTGGCCTCACCCTTACTGTGACCCTTGCGCTGTTACCAGGTTTTCCTTGTTGCAAGCAGCACTGCTATGAACATTCATGGAAAAGTTTTTTTGGTACCTGTTTTCTCTGTTTCTGTGTGTATTCCTAGGAACGGAATTGCTAGATCACATGGTATGATCATATCTATGTTTAGAATTTTTGAGGAACTGCCAAACTGTTCTCCACAGTGACTTCAGCATTTTACATCAATGGTGTACTCGGGTTACAATTTCTCCACATCCTCACCAACTGTTGTTAGTGTCCTTTAAAAAAATATATTTTTTAAGCTTCTTAATTTAAATAATCTCTGCATCCAATGTGGGGCTTGACTCACGACCCTGAGATCGAGAGTCCCATGCTTGGGGTGCTTGGGTGGCACATTCGATTTTAAGTGTCCGACTCTTGGTTTCTGTTCAGGTCATGATCTCGGGGTCACACGATCGAGCCCCGTGTAGGACTCAGCACTCGGTATGGCATCTGTTTGGGATTCTCTCTCCCTCTCCCTCTGCTCCTCTCGGTCATTCTAACTCTCTCTAAAATAAATAACTAAATCCTAAAAAAACAAAACAAAACAAAACAAAACAAAACAAAAAACAGTCACATGCTATTCCAACTAAGCCAGCCAGGCATCCCTTAAATCACTGTTCTGGGTATAAAGTGGTACCTCAGTGTGATTTTGATTTACATTTTCCTGATGGTTGGTGATGTTGAACATCTTTTCATGTGCTTCTTGTGTGTCTTCTTTGGAGAAAATCCTGTTCAAGTCCTTTGCCTTTTTTTAAATTGGGTTGCTTGTCCTTGTGCTGTTGAGCTGTAGGAGCTCTTTATATATTCTGATACCAAAGTCATATCAGATATTCCATTTCCAAACATTTTCTTAAATTCTGCATGTTATTTGGTGCCATATACAATAAACCATGGCCTAATCCAAACCCAACAAACACATGAAAAGATGCTTAACATCCTTAGACATCAGGGAAATGAAAATGAAAACCACACTGAGATGCCACTTCACACTCAGGGGATGGCTGTCATCTAAAAAATGGAAGTTAGTTTTAGCAAGGATGTGAAGAAATTGAAATTCTCATGCCCTGTGGATGGAGTTGAGAAACAATACTGGTGAGGGGTACATATCAATGTGAATATTCACTTAAAAATGTTGAAAATGGGATGCCTGGGTGGCTAAGTTGTTGAGCGACTGTCTGCCTTTGGCTCAGGGTGTGACCCCAGGTTCCTGGGATTGAGCCCCATATTGGGCTCCCTGCAGGGAGCCTGCTCCTCCCTCTGCCTCTGTCTCTGCCTTTCTCTCTGTGTCTCTGTTGAATAAATAAATAAAAATTTAAAAAATATGTTGAAAATGGTAAATTTTGTTATGTATATTTTACCATAATTAAAAATAAAAATTAAAGAGAGAAAAATTTTATGTTATACATGTTATCACACCCTCAAAAAAAATCTCTGTAAGGATTGGTCCTGCAGGACACCTGGGTGGTTCAGCGATTGAGCGTCTGCCTTCAGCTCAGGGTGTGACCCCGGGGTCCCGAGATCGAGTCCCACGTCGGGCACCCTGCAGGGAGCCTGCTTCTCCCTCTGCCAGTGTCTCTGCCTCTCTGTCTCTGTGTCTCTCATGAATAAATGAATAAAATCTTTTAAAAAAGGGGGTTATCTTGGATATCTGCATTGAGGCAGAAGGATGGGGATCTTGAATGGGATGATCCATTCAAGGAGACTCATTTAATCCAATTTACTGAAGCTGGTATCCCTCATGGACCGACAGAAACTCTGGCAGCACCTGTTGAGGCAGTATTTCCGGGTCAGACTGCATGGGTTTGAGCAGAGGTGGAAGAAAGGAACCCTGACCCAAGTTCCTCGGATGGCTCCAGTGCAGCTGCTGGTGAGCCATCCTGCTCTCTCTTGGATGCAAGAGGCAAAAGGCGCATTTATTTATATGTTATTTGATTTCTCTCATCTGTGTTTTAATGTTTTATGAATATTTTTATGTACATTGTTAGATTTATACCTAAGAACCTTAATTTTTGTGCTGTAATTTTTTTTTCATTTCACGTCCATTTGTTCTGTATATCATTGCTGATCATCTCAGTTAATTTAGGCTGCTATCAAAATATCACAGACCAGGTGGCTTATAAACAATAGACATTTATTTCTTTTTTTTTTAATTTTTATTTATTTATGATAGTCATACAGAGAGAGAGAGAGAGAGAGAGAGAGGCAGAGACATAGGCAGAGGGAGAAGCAGGCTCCACGCACCGGGAGCCCGATGTGGGAATCGATCCCGGGTCTCCAGGATCGCGCCCTGGGCCAAAGGCAGGCGCTAAACCGCTGCGCCACCCAGGGATCCCTAGACATTTATTTCTTACAGTTCTGGAGGGTGCATGTCTGAGATTAGGATATCTCTGGCAGCAGACTTGTTTTTTTTTTTTTTAAGATTTTATTTATTTATTCATGAGAGACACACAGAAAGAGAGAGGCAGAGACACAGGCAGAGGGAGAAGCAGACCCCATGCAGGGAGCCCGATGCAGGGACTCAATTCCGGGACCCCGGGACCACGCCGCCGAGCCAAAGGCAGGCGCCAAACCGCTGAGCCACCCAGGGATCCCCCAGCAGCAGACTTGTTGTATCCTCACTTGGAGGGAAGGTGCTGGGGTCTCTTTTACGAGGAGACCACACCCTTATGACCTAATAACCTGTTCTAACACCATCACACTTTTCATTTGGATTCTAACACTGAATTTGGAGGGAACACAAACACACCATAGTCTTCATGTCAATTGACTTGTACATTGACCTTGTAGTTTGTTTTCAGTTGGAATTTCCAAGTTATGACACTGAATACACAGAACTCTAAGTTTCAGAGATTCCCCAGGCTTTTCCTAAGTGGGTGAACTGGCCACAGCTAAACTGTGAGCTGGTGGTGGGGATGTCCAGACAGTTTGGTGTTGTGAGGACAAAATAGGGAGACGGTCCTCAGGGCGGCTTCCCCAGTGATGTGTCATCAGTAGGCGAGCACAGAAACCTCTGTTTCTGACTTTCTCACGGGTTTATTTGTACTTTCTCCTGTAGCATTTCAGCAGGACATATCTTACAGACGTGTCCCTTCATCAGGGCTTTGGCCTTTCATAGCCATGGAACACCATAGTACTTTTCACAGATTCTGCTTCTTGGAGAGGAGAACCTCTGAGAGCATCTGGCTGCAAGTGTGAGTGGGGCCTGAGTAGGTATGAGTGGGGTGGCTGCCTGGCTACCCTGGGCCTCACATGAGGTCCTCTCTCTTCCGATGTTGATAGTTTGACAATTGTCAATATGACAATTGGATGCACATTGAAAAGTTGCTGTGTTGGGACACCTGGGTGGCTCAGTGGTTGAGCATCTGCCTTCAACTCAGGGCGTGATCTTGGGGTCTGGGTTTGAGTTCCATATCTAGTCCCACATGGGGCTCCTTGTGGGGAGCCTGCTTCACCCTCTGTCTGTTGTCTCTCTGCCTCTCTGTGTCTCTCATAAATAAATAAATAAAAACTTAAAACAAAAAAAAAGTAGATGTGTTACAAACTACAACCTTATTTAAGGTTAAATGTATTATTTATTCCAAAACTGAATTTTTAAAAAATTAACTTTTCTGATTTTAATGGAAGTAAATTCATTGATCAGTTTTTTTTTTTCTTTTATTGAGAAAGTCACAGTCAAATTGGCAGCACCTTTGTCATGGTACATAAAGTAGTGTTTACTTTGGAATCACTGGGCTCCTACATTAGATGAACCATATACATATATCAAGCTTTCATACTATAACCAGAACACTTGGGTGTTTACTATGAACTTACTTGTTCCTGGGGACTTTTCCAATGGGAGATTTCCAAGCCTTACTGTGACCTTTTCCTGTTCATTGGTCTGTTTCTGTTTTCATCATGTCAGGGCCCATTTTGTTACTGTGTGTTTTTACTTGGAAGTTACCCATTTTCTCTAGGCTTCCAGTGTCCTCTTATTAGATTTTAAAAATATTTTAAATTTTAAAAAAAGATTTTACTGATTTATTCACGAGAGATACACTGAGAGAGGCAGAGACATAGGCAGAGGGAGAAGCAGCCTCCGTGCAGGGAACCCGATGTGGGACTTGATCCCAGGACTCCAGGGTCATGCCCTGAGCCAAAGGCAGACACTCAACCACTAAGCCACTCAGGCATCCCAATTTTAAAGATTTTGTAAAAATTAGATAAAGGAAACCTTGCTTAAATTGGAGCCAGGAAGCCTGAAGGGGGAGCTCTCACACACGTGCCACTGGTTGAACCACAACCAGCAGAAAGAACTTGGTCTAAGTGCTGCCATTTTTCTTTTTTTTATTTTTTTAATTTACGATAGACACACACACACACAGAGAGAGAGAGAGAGAGAGAGAGAGAGAGAGAGAAAGGCAGAGAGATAGGCAGAGGGAGAAGCAGGCTCCATGCACCGGAGCCCGACGTGGGACTCGATCCCAGGTCTCCAGGATCGCGCCCTGGGCCAAAGGTAGGTGCTCAACCTCTGCACCACCCAGGGATCCCCCTAAGTGCTGCCATTTTTTAACGGTGTGCAACAATACTCCCTAATTTCCTATTTAAACCCAACACAAACTGACCTTTCCTTTGTCTTTTGTTTGTTGTCCTGAATTGCAGTTCTTCAGCTATTCCCAAAGCAACTCATTTTGCTGGTAAAATAACTGGCAATTCTATCTTTGAGGTTGACAGTTTCTCTGTCGATTGTATCCACATTAAACTAAGGATGAGTTTATATTGATGTCTCCAACTGCATCCACCATCTCATGGATGTTGTAACCTTTCTTCTTACCTGTAACTCTAAGGGTGGGTGATAAACCTGTTGTTAAGAAACTAAATCCAGGGCAGCCTGGGTGGCTCAGTGATTTAGCGCCACCTTCTGCCCAGGGCCTGATCCTGGAGACCCGGGCTCCAGTCCCACATCGGGCTCCCTGCATGGAGCCTGCTTCTCCCTCTGCCTGTGTCTCTGCCTCTCTCTCTGTGTGTCTCATGAATAAATAAATAAAATCTTTAAAAAGAAACAAAATCCACCTGAGTAAACTGAAAGATCCGGGTGGCTTTATTCAATGATTCATGAGTCTGGCAGTATCGTATCTAGCAAATAGATGGCATCTCCATGGAGTTGTAGAAAAGGAAAGGCTCTTTAAGGCAGAGAGAGAATGGAAAAGAAGATATTATTAGCAACGAATATGTCCTTTTAGGCATCTGTATAACTTCTTTGTGCAGATGTGTGTTCAGATATACCTATTGTCAGGTTATTTGTTTTCTTATTGTTGAGTTCTGAGAGTTTTTTGTATAGTTTGAATACAAATCCTTTATCAGGTATGTGTTTTGCAAATATTTCCTTGCAATCTGTGGGTTGTCTTTTAGTTCTCTGAGCAAGATCACTTACATAGTAGGAGTGTTAATTTTATGAAGTTCACATTAACAATTCTTTTTTACTTTTGTAAAATTTGCCTGTGTCTCTGCCTCTCTCTGTGTCGCTCATGATTTTATTTATGAGAGACAGACAGAGAGAGAGAGAGAGAGAGAGAGGGAGAAACAGACTCTGCACTGAGCAGGGAGCCCCACGCCAGACTGGGTCCCAGGACCCAGGGATCATGATCCCAGAGGCAGGCAGACGGTTAACCGACTGAGCCACTCAGGTGCCCCATACTTGTATATTTTAAATTTATGTATAATAATTTCACTGTAAGTTATAAAGTTTTTGTCTACATTTTATTCTATATCCTTTCCTTTTTTTAAAGAAGACTTTATTTATTCATCTGACACAGAGAAAGACAGAGCACCAGCAGGCAGAGCAGCAGACAGAGGCAGAGGGAGAAGCAGACTCCCCGCTGAGCAAGTAGCCCCGTGCGGGGGGACCCCAGGGCCCCGGGATCAAGGCCGGAGCCGAAGGCAGACGCTTAACCGACTGAGCCACCCAGCCGCCCGCATTCTATATGCTTTCCAGGTAATTGTTCCTTAGGTATTTCTGGAGAAGCTGGGATATTGTACTCCATTTCACTGAGAAAGTTCTGGCATTTATTGGATTCAGCTGGGCCCTGGGAGGGGCGGGCTCTTCCCCTGAACTGAGTGCCCTCGAGTCCTGCACCGCCCCCGCCCCCTGGGTGCCCCGGCCCAGCTCCCGACCAGACCAGCGCAGGGCTGAGGGCGAGCTCCAGAGGCCTAGTCTCTGCCTGCTGTGTGGCAGGAGCCCCGCCTTCTCCGCCTCCGCCGCGGAGGTGGGGCCGCGTCCACACTGACAGGAGCCTCCTCAGGACCCGCCGCGGAGGAGGTGGGTGCGCGTCTACGCTGACAGGAGCCTCCTCAGGACCCGCCGCGGAGGAGGTGGGTGCGCGTCCACGCGGGCCGGAGCCCCCTCAGGACCCGCCGCGGAGGAGGTGGGTGCGCGTCCACGCTGACAGGAGCCTCCTCAGGACCCGCGGCGGGAGGGGCAGGTGAGGAGACGCCGCGGAGCGGGGCTGCAGGAGGCCGTGCTCACAGGACCCGCGGAGGATGGCGCGCTGCACCGACGCGGGGGTTTCCGGGCGGTGTTTGCGGTGACCTGGGGTCCCGCGCGGGGCCGTGCCCCGGGCTGGGGCGTCCCCCCTTTCTGGGCTCGGGATCCCCTGGGCTGCGCTGGGCCGTGTTAGGCACCACACGGATTCGGGTCCTGCGGCCCCTCAGGCCGTCTGCAGCCGGGGAGCTCCCGCCGCCTCCGCCTGCAGGGTCATCCCGTGTCTACACCGCTTCGGGGCTGTTGGCTCCGTGCGCGTGACCAGGCCGCTGGGAGGTCGGAAGGACTGCGCTGTGTAGACGGCCTCGGGGAGCGGTATTTTCACAGCATCGGGTCTTCCGGTTGCTGAGCATGGAGGGTCCCCGTGGCCCTGTGTCGCCCTGGGTGTCTCCGGGGGTGCGGGGTCGGGGAGCAGGCCTGTCACCTGTTCATTATTCCCTGGGGAGGGAGGCAGCTGGGCGGCTGTGTTGGAGGAGCGTCCTGGGAGCAGCAGGTTCCTCAGGGCAGGGCTGCGGGGGTCAGGGTCTCGTGGGGGACCCCGGCTTCCCCTGCTGGGGCCTGTCGCCAGCGTCTCTCCTTCGGGGTCCTCCTGCTGGGGCCTGTCCTGGACACAGGGCGGGCTCCCCTCCAGCCTCCTCCCCAGCCTCCCCCCCAGCTCCCCCAGTTCCCCCTCCAGCCTCCCCTCCAGTCTCCCCGCCTAGACGCCCAGTGCACTTACTGTGGGTTCCCCTCATTCACTGTCACACTTGTCACGAGGTTTTGCTGGAGGGCTGTGGAGAATTGGAAATCCGAGTCCCCTGCCTCTTCTGCGCCACAGACACAGGGGCCTCTGGGGTGACCTCGCGCGGGCCTCTGGGTGACAGGCAGCCTCCCGCTGCGGCTGAGCTGGGTGCAGGTGGCACTTGGCCTTTGTCACAGAGCTGGACGTCCTCTGCTCCTGGCGGGGTGCTGACGTGGGTGCGGAGTCACCGACTCTGCCGAGATTTCAGACCTGCAGGAAACCTGTCTCCGCAGCACAGACACTCTGTACACCAGCCCCCAGACGCCCCGGCCGCCGTCTCCTCACCTCGGCTGCCCCTTCTCAGCCAAACACGGGACGCCCTCCGCAGGACGCAGCACACAGCCCTGTCGGAGGAGATGCCACAGATGACGCATCCTAACCCGAGCACAGCTCCCACCTGTGTCCACCTGCCCACTGTCTAAAATGTCTTTACCATTCAGATCCAATTTTCTTACTGTAGTTAGGATTATGTTTAGGTTTAGGAATTGGGGATTAGGATTACGGTATAGGGCAAGATTTGGTGAGGGTTAGAGTGAGGATCAGGCTCACATTTTGTACTCCGGGGGCATTAAACGAGCACATGGGCTTAGGTTTCCTCCAGATTTCTTCTGCTCTGCTCCTTGCCAATCTCCAAAAGTCACATTTCCTACTGTGTTGGAGGCCAAGTCTTCCGGTGTCATTCAGGTGTCTGAAATCTCTTGGGGATCAGAGCCAGGCTCTGGGACTGGGTCAGATCAGAACCCAGTCTAGGGTTAGGGCCCAGGAGCTTTGGAGGGTCCTAGGTGGGGGTAGTTTCGAGATCTGCCTTGAGAGCTGAGTAGAGGGCGAAGGTGAGGATGAGGCTCAGGCTCAGGGTTTGTGTTCAGGGGGACACTGAACGTGGGGCTTGGCTCGGGGTTAGGGTTAGGGTTTGGATTACAGTTAGGGGTTAGATTACTGGTAGGGTTAGTGTTACTATTTAGGGTTAGGGTTATAGGTTATAGTTATGAGTTAGGGTTAGGGTTACAGATTATGGTTTAGGTTACTGGTTAGAATTAGGGTTACTGGTTATAGTTAGGGTTAGGGTTATAGTTGGAATCAGGGTTAGGTATATGGATTAGGGACTAGGGGTTAGCGTTTGGTTTTTGATTACTGATAGGTCTAGTGTTAGGCTAGGTTACAATTGGGGTTAGTGGGGATCCCTGGGTGGCTCAGTGGTTTGGCGCCTGCCTTTGGCCCAGAGTGCGATCCTGAAGTCCCGGGATCCAGTCCCGCGTCGGGCTCCTGGCATGGAGCCTGCTTCTCTCTCTGCCTGTGTCTCTTCCTCTCTCTCTCTCTCTATCATGAATAAATAAATAAATCTTAAAAAAATAAAATTAGGGTTAGGGTTATTGTCCGTATACAAGTAGAGATTGTATCTGGTCATGTGCTTGACACTGGGACTCCCAGTATCTTCAGTGGGTTAGTTTTAAGCGTTATAGTTATGTTTTGGGTTAGCGTATGTGCCTAGCACCCATCCATTCAGAGGCCTCTGCAGAGAATCAAACTCAAGGCCTCTGCTGAGGTGACAATAGCCATGGCAGGCATCTCCTGAGCTGGGATCAGGAGGGGATTTGTGGCTCTAAATACTCTTTATTTGGATTTTCAATTTCCTTTTTGTTTTTATCTCTTGTACGCATCCATTATATCAATACTAACAATTGTTATTTTATAGTTTTAATTGAATTCCCATTTGTTAACACAGTATAATATAGTTTCAGGTGTACCACATAGTGATTCAACTGTTGGCTACAATGCCTGGTACTCATCACAGATGCCCTCCGTCATCCCCATCTTCCGATTCCCCGTAACCCACCCCCCCCCCCCCCGCCCCACTTCCTCTGGTATTTTTTTTTTAATTTATTTTTTATTGGTGTTCAATTTACTAACATACAGAATAATCCCCAGTGCCCGTCACCCATTCACTCCCACCCCCTGCTCCCCTCCCCTTCTACCACCCCTAGTTCGTTTCCCAGAGTTAGCAGTCTTTACGTTCTGTCTCCCTTTCTGATATTTCCCACACATTTCTTCTCCCTTCCCTTATATTCCCTTTCACTATTATTTATATTCCCCAAATGAATGAGAACATATAATGTTTGTCCTTCTCCGACTGACTTACTTCACTCAGCATAATACCCTCCAGTTCCATCCACGTTGAAGAAAATGGTGGGTATTTGTCATTTCTAATGGCTGAGTAATATTCCATTGTATACATAAACCACATCTTCTTTATCCACTCATCTTTCGATGGACACCAAGGCTCCTTCCACAGTTTGGCTATTGTGGCCATTGCTGCTATAAAAATCGAGGTACAATTGTCCCGGCGTTTCATTCCATTTGTATCTTTGGGGTAAATCCCCAACAGTGCAATTGCTGGGTCATAGGGCAGGTCTATTTTTAACTCTTTGAGGAACCTCCACAGTTTTCCAGAGTGGCTGCACCAGTTCACATTCCCACCAACAGTGTAAGAGGGTTCCCTTTTCTCCGCATCCTCTCCAACATTTGTGGTTTCCTGCCTTGTTAATTTTCCCCATTCTCACTGGTGTGAGGTGGTATCTCATTGTGGTTTTGATTTGTATTTCCCTGATGGCAAGTGATACAGAGCATTTTCTCATGTGCGTGTTGGCCATGTCTATGTCTTCCTCTGTGAGATTTCTCTTCATGTCTTTTGCCCATTTCATGATTGGATTGTTTGTTTCTTTGGTGTTGAGTTTAGTAAGTTCTTTATAGATCTTGGAAACTAGCCCTTTATCTGATTAGTCATTTGCAAATATCTTCTCCCATTCTGTAGGCTGTCTTTTAGTTTTGTTGACTGTATCCTTTGCTGTGCAAAAGCTTCTTATCTTGATGAAGTCCCAATAGTTCATTTTTTATTTTCTTTTGCCTTCGTGGATGTATCTTGCAAGAAGTTACTGTGGCCGAGTTCAAAAAGGGTGTTGCCTGTGTTCTCCTCTAGGATTTTGATGGAATCTTGTCTCACATTTAGATCTTTCATTCATTTTGAGTTTATCTTTGTGTATGGTGAAAGAGAGTGGTCTAGTTTCATTCTTCTGCATGTGGATGTCCAATTTTCCCAGCACCATTTATTGAAGAGACTGTCTTTCTTCCAATGGATAGTCTTTCCTCCTTTATCGAATATTAGTTGACCATAAAGTTCAGGGTCCACTTCTGGGTTCTTTATTCTGTTCCATTGATCTATGTGTCTGTTTTTGTGCCAGTACCACACTGTCTTGATGACCACAGCTTTGTAGTACAACCTGAAATCTGGCATTGTGATGCCCCCAGATATGGTTTTCTTTTTCAAAATTCCCCTGGCTATTCGGGGTCTTTTCTGATTCCACACAAATCTTAAAATAATTTGTTCTAACTCTCTGAAGAAAGTCCATGGTATTTTGATAGGGATTGCATTAAACGTGTATATTGCCCTGGGTAACATTGACATTTTCACAATGTTAATTCTGCCAATCCATGAGCATGGAATATTTTTCCATCTCTTTGTGTCTTCCTCAATTTCTTTCAGAAGTGTTCTATAGTTTTTAGGGTATAGATCCTTTACATCTTTGGTTAGGTTTATTCCTAGGTATCTTATGCTTTTGGGTGCAATTGTAAATGGGATTGACTCCTTAATTTCTCTTTCTTCAGTCTCATTGTTAGTGTATAGAAATGCCACTGATTTCTGGGCATTGATTTTGTATCCTGCCACGCTACCGAATTGCTATATGAGTTCTAGCAATCTTGGGGTGGAGACTTTTGGGTTTTCTATGTAGAGTATCATGTCATTGGCGAAGAGGGAGAGTTTGACTTCTTCTTTACCAATTTGAATGCCTTTAACGTCTTTTTGTTGTCTGATTGCTGAGGCTAGGACTTCCAGTACTATGTTGAATAGCAGTGGTGAGAGTGGACATCCCTGTCTTGTTCCTGATCTTAGGGGAAAGGCTCCCAGTGCTTCCCCATTGAGAATGATATTTGCTGTGGGCTTTTCATAGATGGCTTTTAAGATGTTGAGGAATGTTCCCTCTATCCCTACACTCTGAAGAGTTTTGATCAGAAATGGATTCTGTATTTTGTCAAATGCTTTCTCTGCATCTAATGAGAGGATCATATGGTTCTTGGTTTTTCTCTTGCTGATATGATGAATCACATTGATTGTTTTACGGGTGTTGAACCAGCCTTGTGTCCCAGGGATAAATCCTACTTGGTCATGGTGAATAATTTTCTTAATGTATTGTTGGATCCTATTGGCCAGTATCTTGTTGAGAATTTTTGCATCCATGTTCATCAGGGATATTGGTCTGTAATTCTCCTTTTTGGTTGGGTCTTTGTCTGGTTTTGGAATTAAGGTGATGCTGGCCTCATAGAACGAATTTGGAAGTACTCCATCTCTTTCTATCTTTCCAAACAGCTTTAGGAGAATAGGTATGATTTCTTCTTTAAATGTTTGATAGAATTCCCCTGGGAAGCCATCTGGCCCTGGACTCTTGTGTCTTGGGAGGTTTTTGATGACTGCTTCGATTTCCTCCCTGGTTATTGGCCTGTTCAGGTTTTCTATTTCTTCCTGTTCCAGTTTTGGTAGTTTGTGGCTTTCCAGGAATGCGTCCATTTCTTCTAGATTGCCTAATTTATTAGCGTATAGTTGTTCATAATATATTTTTAAAGTCATTTGTATTTCCTTGGTGTTGGTAGTGATCTCTCCTTTCTCATTCATGATTTTATTAATTTGAGTCTTCTCTCTCTTCTTTTTAATAAGGCTGGCTAATGGTTTATCTATCTTATTAATTCTTTCAAAGAACCAACTCCTGGTTCTGTTGATCTGTTCCACAGTTCTTCTGGTCTCGATTTCGTTGAGTTCTGCTCGAATCTTTATTAACTCTCTTCTTCTGCTGGGTGTAGGATCTATTTGCTGTTTTTTCTCTAGCTCCTTTAGGTGTAAGGTTAGCTTTTGTATTTGAGTTCTTTCCAGTTTTTGAATGGATGCTTGTATTGCGATGTATTTCCCCCTTAGGACTGCATCCCAAAGATTTTGAACGGTTGTATCTTCATTCTCATTAGTTTCCATGAATCTTTTTAATTCTTCCTTAATTTTCTGGTTGACCCTTTCATCTTTTAGCAGGATGGTCCTTAACCTCCACGTGTTTGAGGTCCTTCCAAACTTTTTGTTGTGATTTAGTTCTAATTTCAAGGCATTATGGTCTGAGAATATGCAGGGGACGATCCCAATCTTTTGGTATCGGTTGAGACCCGATTTGTGACCCAGTATGTGGTCTATTCTGGAGAAAGTTCCATGTGCACTTGAGAAGAATGTGTATTCAGTTGAGTTTGGATGTAAAGTTCTGTAGATATCTGTGAAATCCATCTGGTCCAGTGTATCATTTAAAGCTCTCGTTTCTTTGGAGGTGTTGTGCTTAGAAGACCTATTGAGTATAGAAAGCGCTAGATTGAAGTCACCAAGTATAAGTGTATTATTATCTAAGTATTTCTTCACTTTGGTTAATAATTGATTTATATATTTGGCAGCTTCCACATTCGGGGCATATATATTGAGGATTGTTAAGTCCTCTTGTTGGATAGATCCTTTAAGTATGAGATAGTGTCCCTCTTCATCTCTCACTACAGTCTTCGGGGTAAATTTTAGTTTATCTGATATAAGGATGGCTACCCCTGCTTTCTTTTGAGGACCATTCGAATGGTAAATGGTTCAACCTTTTATTTTCAGGCTGTAGGTGTCCTTCTGTCTAAAATGAGTCTCTTGTAGACAGCAAATAGATGGGTCCTGTTTTTTTATCCAGTCTGAAACCCTGCGCCTTTTGATGGGGTCATTAAGCCCGTTCACATACAGAGTTACTATTGACAGATAGGAGTTTAGTGTCATCATGGTATCTATTCAGTCCTTGTTTTTGTGGATTGTTCCACTGGACTTCTTCTTAAAGGGGAATATTAAGAGTCCTCCTTAAAATTTCTTGCAGAGCTGGTTGGAGGTCACATATTCTTTCAGTTCCGGCCTGTCTTGGAAGCTCTTTATCTCTCCTTCCATTCTGAATGAGAGCCTTGCTGGATAAAGTATTCTTGGTTGCATGTTCTTCTCATTTAGGACCCTGAATATATCCTGCCAGCCCTTTCTGGCCTGCCAGGTCTCTGTGGAGAGGTCCTCTGTGACCCTAATACTCCTCCCCATAAAAGTCAGGGATTTCTTGTCTCTTGCTGCTTTAAGGATCTTCTCTTTATCTTTGGAATTTGCAAGCTTAACTATTAAATGTCGAGGTGTTGAACGGTTTTTATTGATTTTAGGGGGGGAGGGATCTCTCTATTTCCTGGATCTGAATGCCTGTTTCCCTTCCCAGATTAGGAAAGTTTTCAGCTAGGATTTGTTCAAACACATATTCTGGCCCTCTGTCCCTTTCGGCGCCCTCGGGAACACCAATTAAATGTAGGTTTTACTTCCTCAGGCTGTCGTTTATTTCCCCTAATCTATCTTCATGGTCTTTTATTTTTTTTATTTATTTTTTATTTTTTTATTTTTTTTTATTTTTTATTTTTTTTAAATTTTTATTTATTTATGATAGTCACACAGAGAGAGCGAGAGAGGCAGAGACACAGGCAGAGGGAGAAACAGGCTCCATGCACCGGGAGCCCGATGTGGGATTCGATCCCGGGTCTCCAGGATCGCGCCCTGGGCCAAAGGCAGGCGCTAAACCGCTGCGCCACCCAGGGATCCCCTTCATGGTCTTTTAATTGTTTGTCTCTTTTATCCTCAGTTTCCCTCTTTGCCATCAACTTGTCTTCTATGTCACTCACTCGTTCTTCGACCTTGTTAACCCTCGTCGTTAGGACTTCTAGTTTGGATTGCATCTCATTCAATTGATTTTTAATTTCTGCCTGATTAGCTCTAAATTCTGCAGTCATGAAGTCTCTCTTGAGGTCTTTATGCTTTTTTCTAGAGCCACCAGTAGCTGTATAATAGTGCTTCTGAATTGGCTTTCTGACATTGAATTGTAATCCAGATTTTGTAACTCTGTGTGAGAGAGGACTGTTTCTGATTCTTTCTTTTGAGGTGAGGTTTTCCTTCTAGTCATTTTGCTCAGTGCAGAGTGGCCAAAAGCGAGTTGTATTGGGAAAAGGAGAAAAAGAGAGGAGAGAAAGAAGGAAAGAAAAGAGAAAGAGAAAAAAGAAAAAAGGAAAAAAGAAAAAAAAAAAGAAAAAGAGAAAGAAAAAGAAAGAAAGGAAAAAAAGGGTGGGGGAAGGAAACAAATCAAAAAGCAAAAGAAACCGAAACAAAACGAAACAAAACAAAACAACAACAACAACAACAACAAAACCACCGGGGAGTATCTTCTGATTCTGTATACTTTAAGTCCCTTGACTTCCCCTGGAACTTGTCCTTCTAGCTGGTCTTCTGGGGGAGGGGCCTGTTGTGCTGATTTTCAGGTGTTAGCCCTTGGGGGAGCTGCTCTGCCCCCTGCCTGGTGCAGGGCTCAGTGTGGGTTGTTTACCCCGTGAGGCGCCGGGAGGAACAGCCCCAGTGGAGGGGCCAGCTCTGGAAACCTGGATTCAGCTCCCACAGTAACTACGGAGCTCTCCTCTGCAGGGCCTGGAGGCTCCGGGGCGGGGCCGCTGATCTACTCAGCTCGGAGCAGGAGCGTCATTGCTGTCCTGGGCCCTCCTGGCCTCTGCCTGTCCCGGGGTAGGCCGGATCCTGGCTGTGTCCCGGCGCCCAGTGCTCCGGGTCTGCGCTATTGGATTCGCGCTCCCGGCCGGCAGCCCCCTCCGCGGAGCCGCCCCCCGAGCCCCCCCGAGCTGCTCCCGCCCCGCAGCCTCCTCCGCGGAGCCGCCGCCCGAGCCCCCCCGAGCTGCTCCGGGTCCCGCCGTGCGCGCTGCAGCCCTTAGGGAGCTCGGCGCATCTCCCGGGGCGCAGGTGTCTGTTAGTGTCCCAGGGAGCCCGAGGGCATCCCCGCCCTCCTGGGTCCTGCTCCAACTCCCTGCGAGCCCCTTTCCGCCCGGGAAGGTCGGTGCAGCTCCTGCTTCTCCGGGACGGGGCTCTCCTGTCCTGGGGACACTCGCCCCGGCCTCAGCCCGGCTCCTCGCAGGGCTCCTCCCCCTTGGAGGCCTTTTGTTTCTTTATTTCTTTTTTCCCGTCTTCCTACCTTGGTAGAAACGCGAACTCTTCTCACTGTAGCATTCCAGGTGTTCTCTCTTTAATTCTCAGGCCGAATTCATAGATTTTCAGGAAAATTTGAAGGTTTTCTAGGTAATTTGGTGGGGACAGGTGATTTGGAGACCCTACTCTTCCGCCTTCTTGCCCCTCCCCCTCTTCTGGTATTTATTAGTTTATTCTCTATGGTTAAGAGTGTGTTTCTTGGTTTTCTTCTCTCATTCCCCCACCTCGCCCCTTTGCCAGTTTCGTTGGTTTCTTAAAATCCACATGTGAATGCAATCGTATGGTATTTGTCTTTCTCTAACTCATTTCATTTGGCAAAAGTCCTTTCCGCTTCTCCCACGTCATTGTAAATGGCTTCATTTCATCCCATCTGATGACTGAGTGATGTCGCAGTGTGTATATTTATCCCATCTTCTGTGCCCATTCATCTGTCGGTGGACACCTGGGCTGTGTCCCCAGTTTGGCTGTTGTTGATAACGCTGCTACCAACATTGGGCTGCGTGTCCCCCTTCGAATCTGTACTTTTGTATCCTCGGGGTAAATACCTCGCTGTGCAATTTCGGAATCATAGGGTAGCTCTATTTTGAACTTTTTGAGGACCCTCCACACTGTTTTCCACAGCAGCTGCACCTATTCGCATTCCCACCAGGAGTGTAAGGGGGCTCCCCCTTCTGCCCAGCCTCACTAATACCTGTTGATTTTGTGTTGTTAATTTTAGCCATTCTGACGGCTGTCAGGTGACATCTCATTGTGGTTTGGGTTTGCATTCCCCTGATGATGGGTGATGCTGAGTGTCTTTCCATGTGTCTGGTGGCCATCTGGATGTCTTGTCAGAGACAATGTCCATTCATATTTTCTGCCCATTTTCGGTTGGATAATTTGTGGTTAGGATGCTGAAATTTATATTTGCTTTATATATTTTGGACACTAACTCTTTATTGGCTATATCTTCTCTTATTTTTATGTTGCCTTTTAGCTACGGTTGTTTCCTTCACTGTGTGGAACCTTTTCAACTTGCTGAAGTCCCAATAGTTTATTTTTGCTTTTGTTTCCCTCACCTCAGAGGCATATCTAGAAAGAAGATCCAATGGCCAATGTCAAAGACATTGCTGCTTATCTTTTCTTCATTTTATGGTTTCAGGTCTCACATTTAGGTCTTTAATCCATTTTGAATTTATTTTTTATATATATGGTGTAAGAAAGTGGTCCTGTTTCATTCTTCTGCATGTGGCTGCCTAGTTTTCCCAATACCGTTTGTTGAAGAGACTTTTTGCCGTTGGATATTCTTTCCTGCTTTGTTGAAGATTAATTGATCATAGAGTTACAGGTTTGTATCTTGTTTCGGTTTTCCATTCTGTTCTATTGATCTAAGGGTCTACTTCTTGTACCTGCACCATGCTCTTTGGATCACATCAGAGCTCTGTAATATAACTTGAGGTCCGAAACGCCAGTTTTAGTTTTCTTTTTCAACACTGCTTTGGCAATTTTCAATCTTTCATGGTTCTATACAAATTTTAGGATTTGTTCCAGCTCTGTGAAAAATGCCATTGCTATGTTGATGGGGATCACATTAAATGTGTAGATTGCTTTGAGTAGTATATAGCCTTTTAAAGAATAGGGCAGCCTGGGTGGCTCAGTGGTTTAGTGCCAGCTTCCGCCCAGGGCATGATCTTGGAGTCCTGGGATCAAGTCCCACGTCTGGCTCCCGGCATGGAGCCTGCTTCTCCCTCTATCTGTGTTTCTACCTCTCTGTTTCTCTGTTTCTCATGAATAAATACATCTTTAAAAAAGATAAACAATCTTTGTTCTTCCAATCCATGAGCATGAAATGCCTTTCTATTATTGGTTTGTGTCATCTTCAATTTCTTTCATCAGTGTTTTATAGGATTTACAGTGCAGGGCATTCACCTCTTTGGTTAGGCCTAATCCTACGTATCTTATTGTTTTTGGTGCTAGTCTACATGGGATTGAGTCCTCAATTTCTCTTCCTGCTGCCTCATTATTGGTGCATAGAAATGCAACAGATTTCTGCAAGTTCACTTTGTATCCTTTACTGAATTTATCAGTTTTAGCAGTTTTTGATAGAGATTTTTGGGTTTTCTATACAGAAAATCATTCATCATCAAGTAGTGAAAGCTTGACATTTTCCTAGCTGATTTGGATGCCTTTTATTTCTTTTCGTTGTCTGATAGCTGTGGCTAGGACTTCCAGGACTGTGTTGAATAACATTGATGAGAGTGCACATCCCTGTCTTGGTCCTGACTGTAGAGGAAAAGTTCTTGGTTTTTCCCTGTTGAGGATGATATTCTGGGTTTCTCATCTAAGGTTTCTATTATGTTGAAGTACATCCCCTCTAAACTTAATCTGTTGAGGGTTTTCATCATGACTGAATGTTATGTTTTATCAATGCTTTTACTGCATCTGTTGAAATGATCACTTGGTGGGACACCCGGGTGGCTCAGTGGTTGAGCATCTGCCTTTGGCTCAGGGTGTGATCCCAGAGTCCCAGGATCGAGTCCCGCATCAGGCTTCCTGCATGGAGCCTGCTTCTCCCTATGTATTTGCCTCTCTCTCGTGAATAAATAAATTAAAAAATCTTAAAAAAAAAGAAACGATCACTTGGTTCTTATTCTTTCTTTTAATATTCTGGTGTATCACAATGATTGATCTGTTAATATTGAAACATCTTGGCAACCCAGGAATAACTCCCACTTGATCATGATGAATAATTTATTTAATGTATTGTTGGATTCACTGTGCTAGTTTTTTTTTAATTTTTTATTTATTTATGATAGTCACACACAGAGAGAGAGAGAGGCAGAGACATAGGCAGAGGGAGAAGCAGGCTCCATGCACCGGGAGCCCGACGTGGGATTCGATCCTGGGTCTCCAGGATCGCACCCTGGGCCAAAGGCAGGCGCCAAACCGCTGCGCCACCCAGGGATCCCACTGTGCTAGTTTTTTATTGAGAGTTTTTGATCTCTGTTAGTCAGGGATATTGGCCTTTAGTTCTCTCTCTCTCTCTTTTTTTGTAGTGGGGTCTTTATCTAGTTTTGGTATCAGGGCAATGCTGGCTTCATAGAATGAATTTGAAAGTTTTCCTTTCTTTTCTTTTTTTTTTGGGGGGGATACTTTGAGAAGAATAGATACTAATTCTTTTTTAAAGGTCTGGTAGAAAGGACCTGGGAAGGCCATCTGGTCCTGGACTTTGTTTGTTGGGAGATTTTTGATTGCTGACTCAATTTCTTAGTTGGTTATCTGTCTGTTCAAGTTTCTTACTTCTTACTTTTTCATTTTGGCTGTATTATGTATTTCTAGGAATTTATCTATTCTTCCAGGTTTTCCCAAGTTGGCATATAATTTTTCATGTTCTCTTATGATAGTTTGTATTATAAGATGGTGTTGTTTGTTATTTCTCTTCTCTCATTTGTGATTTAATTTGGGTCCTTTCTCATCTTTTTCCTTTTTAAAAAATATTTTATTTATATATGAGAGACACGGAGAGAGAGGCAGAGACACAGGCAGAGGGGAAAGCAGCCTCCATGCAGGGAGGCCAATGTAAGACTTCGTCCCAGGACTCCGGGATCATGACTTGAGCCAAAGCAGATGCTCAACCAGAGGCACCCAGGTGCCTTGCTGATTCACTTCCTTTGCCTGTTATGGGTCTATTCACATTTTCTGTTTCTTCCTATTTCTGTTTTGGTAGTTTGTACATTTCTAGGGATTTGTCCATTTCTTCTAGGTCTCCCAGTTTGTTGGCATATAATTTTTTAAAAAAGATCCTGGAGACCCGGGATCGAATCCCACGTCGGGCTCCCAGAGCATGGAGCCTGCTTCTCCCTCTGCCTATGTCTCTGCCCCTCTCTCTCTCTCTGTGACTATCATAAACAAATTAAAAAAATAGTTTAAAAAAGATTTTATTTATTCGTGAGAGACAGAGAGAGAGAGAGAGAGAGGCAGGCAGAGGGAGAAGCAGGCTCCATTCAGGAAGCCTGATGTGGGATTTGATCTTGGGACTCCAAGATCATGCCCTGGGCGGAAGACAGGTGCTAAACCACTGAGCCACCCCGGGATCCCCTGTTGGCATATAATTTTTCATAGTATTCTCTTATAATTGTCTTATTTTTCTGGTGTCGATTGTGATCTCTCCTCTCTCATTTGTGATTTTATTAGGTCCTTTCTCTTTTCTTGTTGATAAGTCTGGCTAGGGCTAGATCCATTTTATTAATTATTTTGAAGAATCAGCTCTTAGTTTCATTATTCCATACTACTGTTTTGTTGTTGTTTGTGTATCATTTATTTCCGCTCTCATCTTTGTTATTTCTCTTCTTCCGCAAGCTTTAGGCTTTGTTTGCTGTCCTTTTCCAGCTCCCTTAGGTGTAGGGTTAGGTTGTGTATTGCAGACTTTTTTTTTTTTTTTGTATTGCAGACTTCTTGTTTTTTGAGGTAGGCCTGTATCGCTATGTACTTCCCTCTTAGGACTGCCTTTGCTGCATCCCAGAGGTTTGGAGAAACATGTTTTCATTTTCATTTGTTTCTATATATTTTCTAAATTTCCTCTTTAATTTCCTGGTTGCGCCATTCATTCTCTAGTAGGATGTTCATAATCTCCACGTATTTTTGGTCTGTCCAAATTTTTTCTTGCTCTTGACTTTGAGTTTCATAGTGTCGTGGTCTGAAAATGTACATGGTATGATCTCAATCTTCTTGAACCTATTGAGGGCTGATTTGTGGCCCATGATGTGATCTGTTCTGGAGAGTGTCCCATGCGCACTTGAAAGGAATGTGTATTCTGCTGCTTTAGGATGAAATGTTCTGACTCTATCTGTTGAGTCTCTCTGGTCCAGAGAGTCAAGGCCATTGTTCCTCTGTTGATTTTTGCATAGATGATCGTAAGTGGGTGTTAAAATCCCCTGTCGTTGTATTATTGTCAGTGAGTTTCTGTATGTTTGTTGTTAATTGGTGTCTATATATTAGGTACTCCCATGTTGGTGGCATAAATATTTACAGTTGTTTGATCTGATAATCAGATAGAGATTGATACAGAGTCTTCTTAATTATGGAATAATGCCCTTCTTCATCTCTTCTTACACTATTTGTTCTTTTTTTTTAAATTTTATTTATTTATGATAGTCACACAGAAAGAGAGAGGCAGAGACACAGGCAGAGGGAGAAGCAGGCTCCATGCACCGGGAGCCCGACGTGGGATTCGATCCCGGGTCTCCAGGACCGCGCCCTGGGCCAAAGGCAGGCGCTAAACCGCTGCACCACCCAGGGATCCCCTGTTCTTTCTTTTTTTAACTTAAAGATTTTATTTATTTATTCATGAGAGATATACAGAGAGAAGCAGAGGCAGAAACATAGGCAGAGGGAGAGGCAGGCTCCCCAAGGGAAGGCCGATGTGGGACTCGATCCTGACCCCGGAATCACACCCTGAGCTGAAGGCAGATGCTCAACCACTGAGCCACCAGGTGTCCCCAGTGTTTGGTTTCAAATCTAGTTTGTCTGATATAAGTATGGGTCCTCCAGCTTTCTTTTTATGTCCATTAGCGTGATAGATGATTTTCCATCCCCTGACTTTCAGTCTGCTGGTGTCTATAGGTCTAAGGTGAGCATCTGTAGGCAGCATATACATGGATCTTGTTTTTTTTTTTTAAAGATTGTATTTATTCATGAATGAGAGATAGAGATAGAGATAGAGAGAGAGAGAGAGAGAGAGAGAAAGGCAGAAACTTAGGCAGAGAGAGAAGCAGGCTCCCCACCAGGAGCCCGATGTGGGACTCGATCCCAGACTCCAGGATCACACCCTGAGCCACAGGCAGAGGCTCAACCCCTGAGCCACCCAGGCATCCCGGATCTTGTTTTTTTAATCCACTCTGATATCCTATATCTTTTTTTTATTTATTTTTATTTTTTTTATTTTTTATTTTTATTTTTTTAATTTTTATTTATTTATGATAGTCACACACAGATAGAGAGAGAGAGAGGCAGAGACACAGGCAGAGGGAGAAGCAGGCTCCATGCACCGGGAGCCCGACGTGGGATTCGATCCTGGGTCTCCAGGATCGCGCCCTGGGCCAAAGGCAGGCGCCAAACCACTGCGCCACCCAGGGATCCCTTAAGATTTGACTGAATAGGTATCATGATGACACTAAACTCATATCTTTCAATAGTAACTCTGAATGTGAATGGGCTTAATAACCCCATCAAAAGGCGCAGGGTGTCAGACTGGATAAAAAAGCAGGACCCATCTATTTGCTGTCTACAAGAGACTCATTTTAGACAGAAGGACACCTACAGCCTGAAAATAAAAGGTTGGAGAACCATTTACCATTCAAATGGTCCTCAAAAGAAAGCAGGCGTAGCCATCCTTTTATCAGATCAACTAAAATTTACCCCGATGACTGTAGTGAGAAATGAAGAGGGACACTATATCATACTTAAAGGATCAATCCAACAAGAGGACTTAACAATCATCAATATATATGCCTCGAATGTGGGAGCTGCCAAATATATCAATTAATAACCAAAATTAAGACATACTTAGATAATAATATACTTGGTGACTTCAATTTAGCGCTTTCTACACTCGATAGGTCTTCTAAACCAACATCTCCAAAGAAATGAGAGCTTTAAATGATACACTGGACCAGATGGATTTCTCAGATATCTACAGAACTTTACATCCAAACTCAACGGAACACACATTCTTCTCAAGTGCACATGGAGCTTTCTCCAGAATAGACCACATACTGGGTCACAAATTAGGTCTGAACCGATACCAAAAGATTGGTATCTTTGGGATACAGCAAAAGTAGTCCTGAGGGGGAAATACATCACAATACACACATCCATCCAAAAATTGGAAAGAACTCAAATGCAAAAGCTAACCTTATACCTAAAGGAGCTAGAGAAAAAAACAGCAAATAGAATCCTACGCTGAGAAGAAGAAGAGAGTTAATAAAGATTCAAGCAGAACTCAATGAAATTGAGAGCAGAACTGTGGAACAGATCAACAGAACCAGGGAGTTGGTTCTTTGATAGAATTAATAAGAAAAAAAAGATAGATAAACCATTAGCCAGCCTTATTAAAAAGAAGAGAGAGAAGACTCAAATTAATAAAATCATGAATGAGAAAGGAGAGATCACTACCAACACCGAGGAAATACAAACGATTTTAAAAACATACAATGAACAGCTATACGCTAATATATTAGGCAATCTAGTAGAAATGGACACATTTCTGGAAAGCCACAAACTAACAAAACTGAAACAGGAAGAAATAGAAAACCTGAACAGGCCATTAACCAGGGAGGAAGTTGAAGCAGTCATCAAAAACCTCCCAGGACACAAAAGTCCAGGGTCAGATGGCTTCCCAGGGGAATTCTATCAAACGTTTAAAGAAGAAACCATACCTCTTCTACTAAAGCTGTTTGGAAAGATAGAAAGAGATGGAGTACTTCCAAATTCGCTCTATGAAGCCAGCATCACCTTAATTCCAAAACCAAAGACCCCACCAAAAAGAATTATAGACCAATATCCCTGATGAACATGGATGCAAAAATTCTCAACAAGATACTAGCCAATAGGATCCAACAATACCTTAAGAAGATTATTCACCATGACCAAGTAGGATTTATCCCCAGGATGAAAGACTGGTTCAACACTAATAAAGCAATCAATGTGATTGATCATATCAAGAAGAGAAAAAAACAAGAAAATATGATACTCTTAATCGATGCAGAGAAAGCATTTGACAAAATACAGCATCTTAAAGCCATCTATGAAAAGTCCACAGCCAATATTCTCAATGGGGAAGCACTGGGAGCCTTTCCCCTAAGATCAGGAACAAGACAGGGATGTCCACTCTCACCACTGCTATTCAATATAGTACTAGAAATCCTAGCCTTAGCAATCAGACAACAAAAAGACATAAAAGGCATTCAAATTGGCAAAGAAGTCAAACTCTCCCTCTTCGCCGAGGACATGATACTCTACATAGAAAACCCAAAAGACTCCACCCCAAGATTGCTAGAACTCATACAGCAATTTGGCAGTGTGGCAGGATACAAAATCAATGCCCAGAAGTCAGTGGCATTTCTATACACTAAAAATGAGACTGAATAAAGAGAAATTAAGGAGTCAATCCCACTTACAATTGCACCCCAAAACATAACATACCTCGAATAAACCTAACCAAAGAGGTAAAGGATCTATACACTAAAAACTACAGAACACTTCTGAAAGAAATTGAAAAAGACACAAAGAGATGGAAAAATATTCCAGGCTCATGGATGGGAAGAAATAATATTGTGAAAACGTCAATGTAACCCAGAGCAATTTATACGTTTAATGCAATCCCTATCAAAATACCATGGACTTTCTTCAGAGAGTTGGAACAAATCATCTTAAGATTTGTGTGGAATCAGAAAAGACCCCGAATAGCCAGGGGAATTTTAAAAAACAAACCATAGCTGGGGGCATCACAATGCCAGATTTCTAGTTGTACTACAAAGATATGGTCATCAAGACAGTGTGGTACTGGCACAAAAACAGACACATAGATCAATGGAACAGAAGAGAGAATCCAGAAGTGGACCCTCAACTTTATGGTCAGCTAGTATTCGACAAAGGAGGAAAGACTATCCAATGGAAAAAAGACAGTCTCTTCAATAAATGGTGCTGGGAAAATTGGACATCCACATGCAGAAATATGAAACTAGACAACTCACTTGTACCATAAAAAAGATAAACTCAAAATAGATGAAAGATCTTAATGTGGGACAAGATTCCATCAAAATCCTAGAGGAGAACACAGGCAAAATCCTTTTTGAACTTGGCCCCAGTAATTTCTTGCAAGATTCATCCATGTAGGCAAGAGAAAGAAAAGCAAAAAAGAACTATTGGGACTTCATCAAAATAAGAAGGTTTTGCACAGCAAAAGAAAGAGTCAACAAAATTAAAAGACAACGGACAGAATGGGAGAAGATATTTGCAGATGATGTATCAGATAAAGGGCTAGTTTCCAAGATCTACAAAGAACTTATTAAACTCAGCAGCAAAGAAACAAACAATCCAATCATGAAACAGGCCAAAGACATGAACAGAAGTCTCACAGAGGGAGACATAGACATGGCGGAGAAGCACATGAGGAAATGCTCCGGATCACTTGTCATCAGGGAAATACAAATCAAAACCACAATGATATCCCACCTCACACCAGTGAGAATTGGGAAAATTAACAAAGCAGGAAAACACAAATTTTGGAGAGCATGTGGAGAAAGGAGAACCCTCCTGCACTGTTGGTGGGAATGTGAATTGGTGTAGCCACTCTGGAAAACAGTATGAAGGTTCCACAAAGAGTTAAAAGATAGATATGCCCTATGACCCAGCAATTGCACTACTGGGGATTTCCCCAAAGATACAGATGCAGGGAAATGCCGGGACACATGCACTCCGATGTTTATAGCAGCAATGTCCACAAAAGACAAATTATTGAAGGAACTCATGGCCGCCGCATGGGATGAATGGATCAACCCACATTTCGACCACTCGGATGGATGATAAGATCAAGGAAGGGCACTGGGTGGCTCAGTCAGTGAGGCTCCTCCTTTCTGGTCAGGCCTTGATCCCAGAGACCTGGCTTTGAGACCTCCATTGGACTCCCGGCACAGGGAGCCTGCTTTGCCCTCTCCCCCTGAAGCTCACCCTGCTTATTCTCTTTCCCTCTCTCCAAAAATTTAAAAGCTTCATTAAGTGTTTGTAAAATATTAAGTAAACCTCGGATTGGTCTTTGGATCCAGGAGAACCTTGATGCCTCCACAGAGCAGGTTGGGAGACTACAGGGGTTGTCGCTGGGGAGCGACTGTCAGCCCAGGATCACATAGATCCCTAGGAATAAACCTAACCAAGAGGTAAAAATTCTATACACTAAAAACTATAGAACACTTCTGAAAGAAATTGAGGAAGACATAAAGAGATGGAAAAATATTCCATGCTCATGGATTGGCAGAATTAATATTGTGAAAATGTCAATGTTACCCAGGGCAATTTACACATTTAATGCAATCCCGATCAAAATACCATGGACTTTCTTCAGAGAGTTAGAACAAATTATTTTAAGATTTGTGTGGAATCAGAAAAGACCCCGAATAGCCAGGGGAATTTTAAAAAAGAAAACCATATCTGGGGGCATCACAATGCCAGATTTCAGGTTGTACTACAAAGCTGTGGTCATCAAGACAGTGTGGTACTAGCACAAAACAGACACATAGATCAATGGAACAGAAGAGAGAATCCAGAAGTGGACCCTCAACTTTATGGTCAACTAATATTCAATAAAGGAGGAAAGACTATCCACTGTAAGAAAGACAGTCTCTTCAATAAATGGTGCTGGGAAAATTGGACATCCACATGCAGAAGAATGAAACTAGACCACTCTCTTTCACCATACACAAAGATAAACTCAAAATGGATGAAAGATCTAAATGTGAGACAAGATTCCATCAAAAATCCTAGAGGAGAACACAGGCAACACCCTTTTTGAACTCGGCCACAGTAACTTCTTGCAAGATACATCCACGAAGGCAAAAGAAAATAAAAAATGAACTATTGGGACTTCATCAAGATAAGAAGCTTTTGCACAGCAAAGGATACAGTCAACAAAACTCAAAGACAACCTACAGAATGGGAGAAGATATTTGCAAATGACGTGTCAGATAAAGGGCTAGTTTCCAAAATCTATAAAGAACTTATTAAACTCAACACCAAAGAAACAAACAATCCAATCATGAAATGGGCAAAAGACTTGAACAGAAATCTCACAGAGGAAGACATAGACATGGCCAAGATGCACATGAAAAAATGCTCTGCATCACTTGCCATCAGGGAAATACAAATCAAAACCACAATGAGATACCACCTCACACCAGTGAGAATGGGGAAAATTAACAAGGCAGGAAACCACAAATGTTGGAGAGGATGCGGAGAAAAGGGCACCCTCTTACACTGTTGGTGGGAATGTGAACTGGTGCAGCCACTCTGGAAAACTGTGTGGAGGTTCCTCAAAGAGTTAAAAATAGAGCTGCCCTATGACCCAGCAATTGCACTGTTGGGGATTTACCCCAAAGATGCAGATGCAATGAAACGCCAGGACACCTGCACCCCGATGTTTCTAGCAGCAATGTGCACAATAGCCAAACTGTGGAAGGAGCCTCAGTGTCCATCAAAAGACGGATAAAGAAGATGTGGTTTATGTATACAATGGAATATTCCTCAGCCATTAGAAACGACAAATACCCACCATTTGTTTCAATGTGGATGGAACTGGAGGGTAATATGCTGAGTGAAGTAAGTCAGTCGGAGAAGGACAAACAGTGTATGTTCTCATTCATTTGGGGAATATAAATTATAGTGAAAGGGAATATAAGGGAAGGGAGAAGGAATGTGTGGGAAATATCAGAAAGGGAGACAGAACATAAAGACTCCTAACTCTGAGAAACGAACTAGGGGTGTTGGGAGGGGAGGAGGACGGGGGGTGGGGGTGAATGGGTGACGGGCACTGAGGGGGACACTTGACGGGATGAGCACTGGGTGTTATTCTGTATGTTGGTAAATTGAACACCAATAAAAATTAATTTATTAAAAATGGTTAATAGAAAAAAAAAGATCTCTTGATTTCCATTGGGAGGGCTTCATGTCGGGGTGATCCTGTGAAGAGACAAATGAGTCAAAGGGAGCCACAGTGGGTTACGTTACCTAGACCTGAACCCTAACCTTAAACAAACCTAATCCCAATATCGAAACCAAATGCTAACCCGAACTAGAACAAGAACCCTTCCCTAAACCTGATGCTAACCCTAACCCGAATGCTAACCTGAATCCTAACCCCAACCGGAACATGAACACTCACCTGACGCTAACCTTCCAGAACCTGAACCTGAAGCCAAAATTGAAACCTAACCCTACCCATAAACCATAACCCTAATCGCTAAGCTAAACAGTAACTCTTACACTCACCCTAAACACTAACCCTAACCCTAAACATAAACCTAACCCTACACTATAAAACTAACCCTTACCCCAACCCAAATGCTAGCCCTAACCCTAATCATAGTTCCATTTGGAACTTAGATGTGACATGCCATTGTGTTGGATGTATCCTGTTCATCAGATCCCAGTCACGAAACACCTTGGGGTGACACAGGGATATTTATGCCACAGATCATTATCGCTGGGAGCCATGGTGAAGGCTATGACCCCCAGAGCCCAGAAGGAGGCACCTCGGTCTCATTCAAAATAGAAAAGGACACAATTGGATGGTTTGACAACAGAAGATGACCATGTATGCATCATGGTGCATTCCCACCCCATCATGCTGCCCCCATTGAAATGAGGCCAGAGTTAAAGAGATCATTGTACTATTCCATTGCTGGAACCGAGGCCACTGTCTTTTTTTTTTTTAAGATTTTTATTTATTTATTCATAGAGACACAGAGAAAGAGAGAGAGAGAGAGAGAGAGAGAGAGAGAGAAAGGCAGAGACACAGGCAGAGGGAGAAGCAGGCTCCACGCAGGGAGCATGACGTGGGTCTTGATCCCGGGCCTCCAGGATCACACCCCAGGCTGCAGGCCACGCTAAACCGCTGCGCCACAGGGGCTGTCCTGAGGCCACTTTCAAGTGGTACTCCACACCACATCTCACCTCTACATGTCAATGCACCATCCTTAAAATTGCACCTCAGATACACAGGGCACCAGCTCACATGTGTTACAAATATCATCCACAGACCCCTGATGATGTCCCTAGGAAGGAGATTCTGCCTCTTCTATCACCGTGCAGGGTGGGAACCTAGGGACTATGTGAGAGACATGGTGGGTTAGATAGGTCACAGATCTGGGAAAGCAAGCACAGAAAGAAAGGTCTGAAATCAGCTCCGTCTCCAAAAAAGTAGGACCTTCCTTGAATTTTCAGAGAATTGTGGCTATGGCATTTTTGGCTCCTGATGTATAGTGAAGGAGATGGCATGGGGTAAGCAGTCATCTGCCAAGAAGGGGCTCTGGATAGGTCTGACTGAAGGGAGGTGCCCAAGCGCTGGAATCTTGAAAAAGTGACGTCACTTCCTTGGGGACAAGCGTGTAACAGATTTAGAACTCTGGTAACCAGGAAGCTGCATTGAACAATGTCCCATTTTCCAACTCACTTAACTAGAGAACAAGATGTTCTGTTGCTGTTGCCCTTCTTTCAGTGGCTCTGGGCTTCAGAGAGTCCAGACAGAGAGATGTTCATGTCACTATGGATGTCAGCTCGGCCCTCTTCGCCGAAGCTTCTGGTTATGTGCGGGAGACATCAACAGGTACCGCAAGGCACCTGGGGAAGGCCACTGGAGAGCAGGCCCCACTGTAATCTCAGCTGAGGGGGCTCGCACCTCTTTCGCCCTCATTGGGTGTGTGTCCATTTGTGTATGTAAGAGTGTGTGTTTGTGTGAGACTGTGTGTGTGTGTTTGTGTGTGCGTGTGTGTGTAGAGGGGACAGAGGAGAGGAACATGCCCTTCCTGGGCAGAAACCAGCTGCCAGGGTTTGGAAGCCTGACATATCTTTGGTGTTCAGACGCCAGGTCATAGCAGGCAAGATGAGAAGGTGAGTGCTGAGGCCTAAGCTCAAGTTTGAGTATGTAAGTCATGAGCACAAGAGTCTCTTTCATCTGGCTTCTGCTTGGCAGATGTCTCTTCAGCTGCCCCTCTGATGTGAAGCGGAGAACACGATTTCAAAAGCGGATGTCCCCTTGGGTGTTGTGGAGGAGGTACTTTAATGTCTCTTGGCCCTGTATATACGGGACACTGTATTTGCAGAGCTGCACCCAGGAGATCTTGGAGGAGATGTTCTGTGGCTTCAGCATATCAAACTCCCTAGACAATGATCCGGTGCACCAGGCAAACAAGGCACAGTGCTGTTCTGAGATGAGAACGGGAAGAGGGTTCTCCACAGAAAGATGGCCCCCACACAAACATGGAGAGAAACCTGGGGCCCTCCCGTAGTGTTTCCACATGAGTGCCACATAGGCCCAACCACAAAGAGACCTGAACCTCCACTCCTAAACTCCAGCGACGTCTGAGGTGATAAGACACTGTTCCCCTAGGTTGGAATGGTGCAGAAGAGATTTCATGTTTTTGAGGAGCGGGGGTGTTTTGCATGTTTCACTCAGAGCAATGAGTGTCTTTGCGTTTCACTACCATTTTCCTTATTTCCTCCACGTGCCCCAAATATCCTGTGTAGAATGCAGCTCCACTGTCGTTGCACAAGGTCTGCAGACCTCACAAAAGATCACACTAAAGAGGGTGATTTAAGACAAAAGGAAGGGTGGGATGAAGCCATTCTCTATGTTTATCTCTAAGGTGTCATGTGCCAGAACACATCAGGTTGTTGTAGGCCAAATAGGTCATGAGCTGTGTGCTTAGAGGTCCTTGTAGTACTCCATCAATGGGGCCATCTGCCACAGTGATTCAGCCATTCAAGGCCCTGGGCACTTGACATGATGCCATTCTCTTGCCATGTCTGCCGTGCTGCAAGGAGCAACTTGTGTGACCCCACAGACTGTTTTAGTTGATGGATCTGCCATCACCTGGAAGCCCAGTTTTGGTGGAAGCCCTCTGATGCATCAAATTTCTCCCACTGGATTCAAAGACCAATCCAAGGTTTACTTGATATTTTACAAACACTTTTAAGGAAGTTTTTTAAATTCTTGGAGAGAGGGAAAGAGAACAAGCAGGGTGAGCTGCAGGGGGAGAGGGCGAAGCCGTCTCCCCACTGAGCAGGGAGCTCAATGGAGGTCTCAAAGCCAGGTCCCTGGGATCATGGCCTGACCTGAAAGCAGGGGCCTCACTGACTGAGCCACCAAGTGCCCTTCCTTGATCTGATCGTCCATCCGAGTGGTCGAAAAGTGGGTGGATCCATTCATCCCATTTGGTGGCCATGAAGATGTCACATCTAACCAACTGTGGACATGTGTGCCTACGACAGGTAGAGTGATTGACTGTCTGACACTCTGATTAGACCTGAGACCGAGACAGTGCATCTACTGGATTCTTTCAATGATCTTAGTGCTTAGAAATGTGTCTGCAATCCTAGGTGCTTTATCTCTATTCTTGCAGAAAGGAATCCCAAACAGCACTTTCCATCTTCTGAGTGGACCATGAGCTGCTCTGCCTTCCCCAGTGACCTCTGCTATGGGCACATGAAGGACAAGGAGCAGGGCCAGTTAGATGGAATCCCAGAAGTCTTTTGCAAACAGGAAAACGGCCTGCTTTCCACGTGCTTCTGTCCACCAAGGGTGCCACTGGCCCATGAGGCTTGATGGGGAGAGCTTCTTCACTGGGGAGAGACAGCTGCTCCACAGGAAGATGCCCAACAGCCCTTTCGACATGGTCAGACAGCAGAGAAGTCAGGACCATGTTTTCTGCCAGGATTGCCCACAGTAGCCCCATGAGGTTCATCCTCTTCCACAGCCCTTCTCAGAGGAGGAAAAGGAAGCTCAGAGAGGTGCAGTGACATTCCCAAAACATGCCGGTAGTAGAGGCGAGCCTCAGGCTGTGCTGTGTACGGGGTGGTCACTCACTTGTGGAGCTGCTGGCCCTGGACCCTTTGGGCTGTGCTGAACACCTGGTAGACACGGAAAACGATGCGTTTTCTGAGAGGCTCCTCTCCTGGAAGGATCGCAGCAGGGCCTGTACAAAAGTATCCATTCTGCCTTCCCCGAGTGTCCGCATGGTCCAGGCCTCACCTGGGGTCAGGGTGGATGATTCCTTTCCACAGCAGAGACACAAGGAGGGACACTGTAGTCAGCTTCCAAACCATGGGCCACTGGGAAGAACAGGGTCTGGCGCTCAGCCCAGAGACACCCATCCCCTCGGGAAGTTGTGCAGGACAAAGGACTTCAGGGTCCACACAGAAAAAGGTTCTAGGCTTCAAAATACCATTGGTTGGTTGGGATGCAGGGCAGAGCATTGGCAACTTCAACACATTACAGTAGCTGAGCAACACCCGCATTTCTCTCAACTCAGAGCTGTGACGATGACCAGTATTCCATGGAGTCATCTGTAAACATCCCACTGCAGATAGAACACAGAGGGTTAGCACCTCAAATGCTGCTCAAGATCCCACAGATGGGGCCTGAGAGGAGACCAAAGCGTGGGCTGCATGGCATTTCCCCTAAGCTGATGTAACTTGGTCTGATCCTGACCTAGGGAGGAAGGATCAGGGGAGAACACCTTCTTCGGCAGGCCCCAGGGGAGCCAGTTGTTTCTAGCCTGGGCTCTTGCCTTGCCCTGATCATCTGTGGGTCCTGACTTTCACCATGATGGGACTTGTTCTCAGCCCAGACCAGCCATGCTTGTAGTCGGTGTCCTGATGCACCTGTGCTTCTTAGTTGGAGATGGAGTAAATTGAACCCTTGGAGCAACTCATCCAAGATTTCCTTTGTGGATCTCTATAAAAAAGACAGAGCCAGCTACTTGGGTCAGGAGACATCAGAGGGCTTCCACCCAAACTGGGCTTCCAGGTTATGGCAGATCAAGCAACTTAACAGTCTGTGGGACACACAAGGTGCTCCTTGCAGTAGGGCAGACATGGAAAGAGAATGGCATCATCTCAAGTGCCAAGGGCCTTGAATGGCTGAATCACTGTGGCAGACAGCCCCATTGATGGAGTACAACAAGGACCTCTAAGGACACAGCTCATGACTCATTGGGCCTACAATGATCTGATGTGTTCTGGCACATGACACCTTAGAGATAAACATAGAGAATGGCTTCATCTCACCCTTCCTTTTGTCTTAAATCACCCTCTTTAGTGTGATCTTTTGTGAGGTCTGCAGACGTTGTGCAACGACAGTGGAACCACGTTCTACACAGGATACCTGGGGCGCCTGGGTGAAATAAGGAAAATGGTAGTGAAACGCAAAGACACTCATTGCTCTGAGGGAAAAAACAAACCACCCCCACTCCTCAAAAGCATGAAATCTCTTCTGCACCATTCCAACCTAGGGGAACAGTGTCTTATCACCTCAGACGTAGCCGGAGGTTAGGAGTAGAGGTTCAGGTCTCTGCGTTTGGGCCTGTGCAGCACTCATGTGGAAACACTATGGGAGGGCCCCAGGTTTCTCTCCATGTTTGTGTGGGGGCCGTCTCTCTGTGCAGAACCCTCTTCCCATTCTCATCTCAGAACAGCACTGCTCCTTGTTTGCCTGGTGCACCCGATCACTGTCTAGGGAGTTAGAATGGTTGAAGCCACAGAACATCTCCTCCAAGATCTCCTGGGTGCAGATCTGCAAATACAGTGCCCCATATATACAGGGCCAAGAGACATTAGGGTACTCCGTCCACAACACAACAAGGGGACATCCCCTTTAGAATTCATGTTCTCCGCTTCACAGCACAGGGGCAGCTGAAGGGACATCTGGCAAGGAGAAGCCAGATGAAGGAGACTCTTGCGCTCATGATTTACATACTTGAAGTTGAGCTTGGCCCTCAGCACTCACCTTCTCATCTTGCCTGCTATGACCTGGCGTCTGAACACCAATGATGTGTCAGGTTTCCAAACCGTGGCAGCTGGGTTCTGCCCATGAAGGGCATGTTCCTCTCCTCTGTCCCCTCTACACACACACGCACGCACACACACACACACATGTACACACACACACAGTCTCACACTAACACACCCTCTTACACATACACAAATGGACACACACCCAATGAGGGCGAAAGAGGTGCGAGCCCCCTCAGCTGAGATTACAGTGTGGCCTGCTCTCCAGTGGCTTCCCCCAGGCCTGCTCTCCAGTGGCGGTACCTGTTGAGGTCTCCCGCACATAACCAGGAGCTTCAGTGAAGAGGGCCAAGCTGACATCCATAGCGACATGAACATCTCTCTGTCTGGACTCTCTGAAGCCCAGAGCCACTGAAAGAAGGGCAACAGCAACAGAACATCTTGTTCTCTTGACTGGCTCCAGTTAAGTGAGCTGGAAAGAGGGACATTGTTCAATGCAGCTTCCTGGTTACCAGAGTTCTAAATCCGTTACACAATTGTCCCCAAGGAAGTGACGTCACTTTTTCAAGATTCCAGCGCTTGGGCACCTCCCTTCAGTCAGACCTATCCAGAGCCCCTTCTTGGCAGATGACTGCTTACCCCATGCCATCTCCTTCACTGTACATCAGGAGCCAAAAATGCCATAGCCACAACTCTCTGAAAATGCAAGGAAGGTCCTACTTTTCTGGAGACGGAGCTGATTTCAGACCTTTCTTTCTGTGCTTGCTTTCCCAGATCTGTGACCTATCTAACCCACCATGTCTCTCACATAGTCCCCAGGTTCCCACCCTGCACGGTGATAGAAGAGGCAGAATCTCCTTCCTAGGGACATCATCAGGGGTCTATGGATGATATTTGTAATGCACGTGAGCTGGTGCCCTGTGTATCTGAGGCGCAATTTTAAGGATGGTGCATTGACATGAAGGGGTGAGATGTGGCATGGGGTACCACTTGAAAGTGGCCTGGGTACCAGCAATGTAATATCACAATGGTCACTTTACCTCTGGCCTCATTTCAATGGGGGCAGCATGATGGGGTGGGAATGCTACAAGATGCAGCCATGGTCATCTTCTGTAGTCAAACAGTCCAATTGTATCCTGTTCTATTTTGAATGAGACCGAGGTGCCTCCTTCTGGGCTCTGGGGGTTGCAGCCTTCACAATGGCTCCCAGCAATAATGACCTGTGGCATAAATATCCCTGTGTCACCTCAAGGTGTTTCGTGATGTGTTTTGACCAACACGATACATCCAACACAATGGAATGTCACACCTAAGTTCCAAATGGAACTATGCTTAATGTTAGTGTTAGGCTTCGGGTTGGGGTTAGGGTTAGATTTGCGGTGTAGCATTTGGGTTAAGGTTAGGGGTAGGGTTAGGATTAGGGTTAGGATTAGGGTTTAGTGTGAGTGTAACGGTTACTGCTAAGCTTACAGATAAGGGTTATGGTTTAGGGGTAGGGTTAGGGTTAGGGTTCAGTTTTGGGTTCAGCTTCAGGTTCGGGAAAGTTAGGGTCGGGTGAGGGTTCATGTTCCGTTTGGGGTTAGGGTTCGGGTTCGGGTTAGGGTTAGTGTTAGGTTTTGGGTTCGGGATAAGGTGTTTAGGGTCAGGGTTCGGGTCCAGGTTAAAGACCCCACATGCTGCTCCCTTTGACTCATTTGTCTCTTCAAAAGAACACCCCGACATGAAGCCCTCTCATTGGAAATCAAGAGATATGTGATCCTGGGCTGACAGTCGCTCCCCAGCGACAAGCCCTGTAGTCTACCAACATGCTCTGTGGAGGCATCAAAGTTCTCCTTCTGGATCCAAAGACCAATCCGAAGTTTAATTGATATTTTACAAACACTTTTAAGGAAGTTTTTTAATTTCTTGGGGTAGCAAGTTCAAGCCCCATGTTGGGTGTAGAGATTACAGAAAAATAAATTCTTAAAAAACATCAATCAGTTGATATTGGGGAGACACAGCCCCGGATCCCACAAGGGCAGGGAGCCAGCTGACGGGTCTACACATAATATTATAAGCAGCAGAGCACAAAATCTGAACTTTCAGAAGTCTGCTAGAGTGGGGGACACACCAGCCTTAAGGTGTTCAGGTGGAGAAGTGGGGGGCAGCCCCTGGAGTGACAGGGTTGGCTCAGGATCCCAGGGGTCCCAAGGACGGTGGCGCCAACTTTTCCCAGGCACAGGCGTGGGAACTCGGCTGAGAGCAGCGGGACTAGGGCCAGCTGTCTGCCCTGTGTGGCCATAAGCTGCAAACCCCTATGCAGTCACGGGGCCGCATTCCTGGGACAGGCCAGCAAAGGCCAGGAGTGGGAGGACACCCTCCTGGGCAGGAAGAGCACAGGTCTCCACCAGGGCAGCCCCTAAAATTTGGAGTTTTAAAATTCAGTCACTTGTCTGTGTGGAGGCTGAGAAAATTAAGGCCATTCCACTTTAAGTTCAGTGTTAGCACAAGTACTGCCATCCCAGGCCCCTGTGAATAAGAGCTAAAATTTACATTACTTCAGTTACAGGAAAAAAAAAAAAAAAACCCAGCTTACAGCTTAAGGTCCCAGAAAGCCCCATATTAGAATGAGAACAGAGCTCAATGCCCTTGAAAGCCCCATATCAGAATGTAAACAGAACTTGAGAAATTCCTCCCCCCACTTCTGGAGGTCCCCTAGACCAGCCCATAAAACTCAGCTAGAACCCACCTCGGGGTCCAAGTCCCTGCTCCGCTGTGTCGGGTATACTTGGACACAAGCTCCAGCTTGTAAACAAACCTTCGTGTGTTTGCATCGGTGTCAGCTCCTTGGTGGTTTCTCGGATTCGCAATCTTGGGCACAACAGTCTGAGATAAAAAAACAAAACCAAAAGAAGCTCGGACGCAGGCAGAGTGAACGCAGGGTTCTGAGAGAAGCGGCGGAGACCCGGGGGCTTGGGGGCTCTTCTGTGGAGGCCCCTGCAGACTGGGGGGCGGGATGCTCAGCCCCAGAGCCAGAGGACCCAGCGAACCCACCCGCATCCCTCTCATCAGCGCCGAGTCTCAGGGAGCAGCACAGCGCCGCCCACTGGAGGCCAGAGGCGCTGACGCCCACCCCGCCTCTGACCCCGCAGGTGCATCTCCCAGGCAGATGTGCACCTGACAATCAGCGCCATGGGCCCGTCCCCAGACCCCGCACAGACCACTCGCTGCCACCAAGTGGTCGGACCACAGAGGCTGCAGAGCTTCAGCTCTGCTGGGAAAGTAGAGTCTAGCTTCCTTTGTACTTTGTGCTTCATTTTCATTTATTTTTTTTTGATTTTTTTTATTAATTGCTTTAATTTTTATGTATGTACCTTATATATTTCTTATTTTTGTTTACTTTCATGGTACTTTAATTGTGTTTCTTATTTTGGGATTTAGAATCTTTTAACAAGCAGGCCAAAATAAACACAGAATCTGGTGTTTTTTTGGGAGGGCAGTTGTTACTGTTTTTCTTGGTTTTTCTTTTTCTTCCTCCTTTCTTTTCTGGAAAAAATAATAAGATGGAGAAATTCACCTCCATAAAATAACATGAGGTAGTACTCACAGCCAGGAAGTTCATCAATACACATATATGATGTCTAACTAGAGTTTAAAACAATGATTATAAAGATAGCAGCTGGGCTGGAAAAAGAGCACAGAAGAAAATGAGAATCCCTTACTGTAGAAATAAAAGAACTAAAATCTAGTCAGGCCAACGTTAAAAATGCTATAACTGAGATGCAGTCCCAAGTGGAAGCCTTAAAAACAAGAAAGGTTATGGACCACAGAGGCAGACTTAGGGAACTCAGCCACTTATTAAAACAATAACATTCATATCATAGGAGACTCAGAGATGAAGAGAGAGAAAAGGGGGCAGAAGTTTTTTTTGGGGGGGGCAGTTTTATTTGAAGAAATTATGTAAATTTCTCTAACCTGGGGAAGGATACGGACACTGAAATCGAGAGCACAGAGAACTCCCAATAAATTCAACAGAAGCTGACCATCACCCAGGCACATCAGAGTCAAAGTCACAAAATACACAGACAAGAAAAGAATCCTGAAAGCAGCAGAGGTGGGGCTTGGGGGGGTGGGTAGTCCTTAACCTACAAGGGAGGATGAATCAGTTTGCAGCAGATCTGTCCACAAACTTGGCAAGCCAGAAGGAAGTGAAGGAAATCTTCAATATGCTGAATGGGAAAAGTATGCAGCCAAGAATTCTTTCTTTTGTTTTTTTAAGAACAATCATCAAAATTTATTTAATCTCCCTAGGAAGAAATTAAAAATTTCTGAACATAAAATTCCATTTTCCTCAATCATAATTGCAAAAATTTATTTTATGTTTTTAAAAATTTTTTTTATTGGAGTTCAATTTGTAAGAATTCTTTCTTCAGCAAGGGTGTCATTCAGGATAGAAGGAGAGATAAAGAGTTTCCCAGACAGGCAAAAAATAAAGGAGTTCATGACCACTAAACCAGTCCAGTAAGGAATTTTAAGAGGGACTCTTCTAGTGGGGGAAAAAAAGAGACCAAAGCAACAAAGACTAGAAAGGACCAGAGGACGTCACCAGAAACACCAACTCTACCGGTAACACAAAGGCACTAAGTTCATATCTTTCAATAATCACTCTGAATGCTGATAGACGAAATGCTCCAATCAAAAGATATAGGGTATCAGAGTGGCTTAAAAAAACATGATCCGGGATGCCTGGGTGGCTCAGGGGTTGAGCCTCTGCCTTTGACTCAGGGTGTGATCCTGGAGTCTGGGATTGAGTCCCATATTGGGCTCCTGGTGGGGAGCCTGCTTCTCTCTCTGCCTAATTTTCTGCCTCTCTCTCTCTCTTTCTCATAAATAAAATCTTTACTTAAAAAACAAGATCCATCTGTATGCTGCCTACAAGATGCTCACCTTAGACCTATAGACACCAGCAGATTGAAAGTCAGGAGATGGAAAATCATCTATTACACTAATGGACATCAAGAGAAAGCTGGAGGACCCATACTTATATCAGACAAACTAGATTTGAAACCAAACCCTGGGGGACACCTGGTGGCTCAGTGGTTGAGCATCTGCCTTTGGCTCAGGGTGTGATCCTGGGATCCCAAGATCGAGTCCCACATCAGCTTCCCTTTGGGGAGCCTGCCTCTCCCTCTGCCTATGTTTCTGCCTCTGCTTCTCTGTGTATCTCTCATGAAGAAATAAATAAAATATTTAAATTAAAAAAAAAGAACAAATACTGTAAGAAGAGATGAAGAAGGGCATTATTTCATAATTAAAAAGACTATCAAGATCAAACAACTAAATATTTATGCTGCCAACATGGGAGTACCTAAATATAGAAACCAATTAACAACAAACATACAGGAACTCACTGATAATAATACAATAACAGGGGATTTTAACACCCACTTATGGCAATGGACCGATCATCTATGCAGAAAATCAACAGGGGAACAATAGCCTTGACACACTGGACCACAGGGACTCAACAGATATAGTCAGAACATTTCATCCTAAAGCAGAATACACATTCCTTGCAAGTGCACATGGGACATTCTCCAGAACAGATCATATCATGGGCCACAAATCAGCCCTCAACAGGTACAACAGGTACAAGAAGGTTGATATCATACCCTGTACATTTTTGGATCACGACGCTCTGAAACTCGAAGTCAACAGCAAGAAAAAATTTGGACAGACCAAAAATATGTGGAGATTATGAACATCCTACTAGAGAATGAATGGAGCAACCAGGAAATTAAAGAGGAAATTTAAAACAAATGAAAATGAAAACATGTTTCTCCAAACCTCTAGGATGTAGCAAAGGCAGTCCTAAGAGGGAAGTACATTGCAACACAGGCCCACCTCAAGAAACAAGAAGTCTCCAATACACAACCTAACCTTACACCTAAAGGACCTGGAAAAGGAATAGCAAACAAAGCCTAAAGCCTACAGAAGAAGGGAAAAAATAAAGATGAGAGCAGAAATAAACAATACAGAAACAACAAAACAGTAGAATGGAATAACGAAACTAAGAGCTGGTTCTTCAAAATAATTAATAAAATGAATCAAGCCCTAGCCAGCCTTATCAACGAGAAAAGAGAAAAGACCTAAATAAATAAAATCTAACCATAACCCTCTAATACTAACCCTATCTCATACCCCAAACTGTACCCTAACCCGTACCCTAAAACTAACCCCTAACCCACTCCCTAACCCTATCTCTTACTCTTTTCCAAAACCATACCCTGACCCTGACCCTGACCTGACCCTAACCCTAACCCCTAACCAAACACTAACCCTAAACCTAGCCCTAACCCCTATCCTAACCCTAACCCTCGCCCTAACCCTAAACCTAGCCCTAACTTTAACCCTAACCCCTAACCCTAACTCACACCCTAACCCCTAACCCTAACTGCAAACCTAAGCCCAACCCTAACTCTAACCATAACCCTAACCCCAACTCCTAACCTCCAGCCCTAATCCCTAAAGCCTAAACCCTAACCCTAACTCTAAATCCTGTCCCTAACCCTAACCCTAACCCCTTTCCCTAATCCCTAACCCCCATCCTAACTCCTAACCACTGACCCTTACCCTTATCCCTCACCCTAACCTCTAATCCATAACCATAAGCATAATCACTAACCCCTAACATCTAACCTAACTCTAACCACCAACTGCCTCCCCTCCCATGACCCTACCATTAATTCTACCCATTCACTTACCCTGTGGTTCTGAGTAGTCCCTTCTGATGTGGATGTGGCCCCCAACGGCGCCTCCAGAGTCCTCCAGGGGGTCCTGAGGAAGCCGGGCTCCTGTGAGTGCGGACGTGGCCCCATGTGTTCCTGAGTCATAGTCAGCGGGTTCTGAGGACGACGGGGGCTACTGTCACTGTGGACTATGCCTCACATCCTCTGGAAGCCTCACAGCAGGTCCTCAGGAGGCCGGGGGCTCTTGTCAGCCTGGACATGGCCCCATGTCCCCCCGAAAACTCACCGCGGGTCCTGAGGAGGCTGTGGGCTCCTGTCAGCATAGACGCAGCCCCATATGTCCCGAAGCCAAAGTGCAGGTCCTGAGGAGGACGGGGGTCCTGTCAGTGTTGACGTGGCCCCACATTTTCCTCAAGCCTCACCATAAGACCTGAGGAGGCTGGGGGCTCCTGTCAGTGTGGATGCGGTCCCCACATCTTTCTTAGGCCTCACCACGGGCCCTGACAAGGCTGGGGTCTTCTGTCCGCACGGACGCATCCCCATATTTTCCGAAGTCTACACCGGGGGTCCTGAGGAGGTCAGCGTCCTGTTGTGTGGACGTGGCCCCACGTCCTCCCGAAGCCTCACGGCGGGTTCTGAGGAGGCCGGGAGCTCCTGTCAGAGTGGACGCGGTGCCACATCTTCCTGAAGCCTCCCCGCGGGTCCTGAGGAGGCCCAGGGGCTCCTGTCAGCGTGGATGCGGGCCCACATCTTCCTGAAGCCTCCCCGCGGGTCCTGAGGAGGCTGGGGCTCATCAGCGTGGACGCTCCCCACGTCCTCCTCAGGCCTCCCCAGCACAGGCTGGCTCCTGTTAGTGCAGGCGGTCGAGGCCTACTGCCAATGCGCGCCCCCTGGGCGGGGTTTGGGCTCGGGCGCCCCCTGCGGGACGCTCAGGCACTGCAGGAGGCCGTGCAGGAGGCGGCGTCCCTGCTCCCGGGGCTGCACCTGCCTCCTTCCAGGCTCCAGCTGAGGCCTGTGAGCTTCGGAAACGTCTCACTGAAAAGGAGCCCAACACCCAGCTTCCCCAGAAATACTTAAGGACAATGAATTGGAGCCCACAGGACGCGAAATGAAATGTGGACCAGACTTTTACCACGTCCTGCAAAACTCACTCAACCCTCTTCCACTGTGGGCAGACCGCGGGCTGGTGCAGCCGCCCTGGAAACAGTGCGGAGGCTCCTCAGGAAGTTGCCGATAGAGCCGCCCTGCGACCAGCAGGTGCACGGCCTGGAGCTCACTCCAAAGATACAGATGCAGTGAGACTCGGGGACACCTGCACCCCAATGTCCACAGCAGCCGGGTCCACAGTAGCCACACTGTGGGAGGAGCCTCGGTGCCCTCGGGCAGATGATGGATAAAGAGGATGGGAGATAGATGATGGTAATAGATGATAGATAGATAGATAGATAGATAGATAGATGATAGGAATGTTACTCAGCTATCAAAGAGAAGGAAATCTTGCCATTTGCAATGATGTGGATAGAACTAGAGGGATCATGTTAAGTGAAATAAGTCAGTCAGGAAAGAAAATGACCGTATGGTGTCATTCATAGGTGAAATTAAAGAAGCAAAGCAGATGGACATCTGTGAAGGGAAGGAAAAACAAATAAGATGAAAACAGAGATGGAGGAAAAAGAGACTCAATCACAGGAAACAAACTGAGGGTCGCTGGAGGGGAGGGGAGTGGAGGCACAGGGTAACTGGTAGACGGGCATGAAGGAGGGCACGAGATATCATGAGCACTGGTGTTATCTCCAACTGGTGAATCCCTGACTTCTACCTCTGAAAGTTTAATACACTATACTGTTAATTAATTGGGTTTAAATTAAATTAAGTTTAAAAAATCAGTTGACTGTATCAGAGTGCATTTTCTTCCAGGCTCTCCATTCTGCTCCTTCAGCTTATGTCAGAACCACACCCCGGTGGGTTTGGTTTGTTTAAGTAGGCTCCATGCCTCGTCCACAGCCCAGCACAGGGCTAGAACTCATGACCCTGAGATCAAGACCAAGGGTGAGGTCAGGAGTCGGATGCTTAACCAACGGAGCCAGCCGGGGGCCCGAGAACCACACTGCTTTATCCTGTGTCTCTGTGACATCGTTTGAAATAGGAAAGTGCTGCGTCCAGCTGTGTCCTGCTTCTCCTATACTGATTTGCTGTCCAGCAAATTTGTGGGGGCGGACGAATGTTAGGAGTGCTCTATTTCTAAAGTAGGCCACCATGGTTTTGATAGGAATGACATTGGAACTGCGGGTGGCTTCTGGAACTGTGGACATTTTAACAAGATGAAGGCTCCGACCCCACGAGCCCAGGATGTCCTCCCAAAGTCTTGTAATTTTCAGTGTACAAGTCTTGCACTCCCTTGGTTCAGTCTAATTATTTTGTTCTTTTTGATGCTCCTGATAAGGGAGTCATGTCCTGAATTTCCTTTCTGAGTGCTCATTGTCGGGACACAGCAAGGCTACTGATCTCTGTTCATTTTGTGTCCCACAACTTTACTGAATTCACTCATTAGTTCTAACAGTTTTTGGTGGAGTCTCTCAGGTTTCCTGTTTCTAATGCCACATCTTCAGCAAATAGGGACAGTTTGACGTCCTCCTTACAGGTGTGGAACCTTTTCTGTTTCCTGTCTGTTAACTATGGTAGGACTTCCAGTGCTGAGAGGGGACTTCCCTGGCTTGTCCCCTGCTCTTAGGGGAGACGATTTCAAGTTTTCACCCTTGAGGATGATGTCAGCTGCGGGCCTTCCTACATGGCCTTTATTCTGTTGATATACTTATCCTCAAAACCCACTATGCCAAAAAAAAAAAAAAATTAAAAAACCCACTATGCTTTTTATGTTGTATTTTGTCAAATGCTTTTTCTTCAACTCTTGAGAGGATCATATGCCTTTGTCCTTTCTCTTGTTTTTGTTTTTAAGATTTTATTTATTTACCCATGAGAGAGAGCGAGAGAGCAAGAGAGAGAGAGAGAGAGAGGCAGAGACACAGTCAGAGACATAGACAGAGGGAGAAGCAGGCTCCATGTAGGGAACCCGATGTGGGACTGAATCCTAGGAATCCAGGATCACGCCCTGGGCCCAAGGCAGGCGCTAAACCGCTGAGCCACCCAGGCTGCCCCATATCCTTTCTCTTGTTAATGTGATGGATCATGGTGACTGATAGCCAGAGGAGACGCAGGTGGGAGATGGGCAAAATAGATGAAGAATATCAAGAGCTATAAGCATCTGGTTCTCAAATAAATAAGTCACAGATATTTAGAAAGTACAGCCTAGGCAATAGAGTCAGTACTATTGTGACAACTTTGTATGGGGACAGATGGTGATGACACTTCTCGTGGGGAGATCTGAGTATGCACAGAATTGTCAAATCACTAAGTTGTAGCCCTGAAACTACTGTAACATTGTGTGTTGACTGTACTTCAATAATATCAAAGAAAAGGGGTTTCTGATGGGACTCACGGTGGGTCCATGAAAGGCATTAAAATGGTCATTATACATATGAAGACACCTCTGAAGAGGGGATAAGGATGCTCACATGTCTTGATGTTAATTTTCAGAAGATTTACTTGAGAGAGGGTGCAGTGGGGAGGGGTGGAGGGAGAGGGGAATCTGGAGCAGACTCCTCACATACCAGTCACCAGGTCTGGGTGAGGACCACGTGAGGACCGCAGTCACCAGGTACAGGTGAGCCCCATGTGGGACCCAGAGCCACCAGGACCAGATGAGGCTCAGGTGGGGACCAAAAAGACCAGGTCCAGGTTGAGGCCCAGGTGGAACCCAGAGGCACCAGGACCAGGTGAGGCCCAGGTGGCAACCAGATTCACCAGGTCCAGGTGAATCCCAGGTGGGGACCAGATTCACCAACTCCAGGTAAGGCCCAGGTGGGGACCAAAGTCACAAGGTCTGGGTGAGGCCCAGGTGGGGACACAGTCTCCAGGTCCAGGTGAGGCAAAATAGGACCAGAGTCAACAGGTCCATCTGAGGCACAAGAGGGGGCCAGAGTCACCAGGTACAGGTGAGGCCCAGATGAGGATCAGAGTCACCAGGTCCAGGTGAGGCCTAGAAGGAGACCACAGGACCCAGGTCCAGGTGAGCCCCATGCGGGAACCAGAGCCACCAGGTCCATTTGAGGCCCAGTTGGGGACCACAGTCACCAGGTCCGGGTGAAGCCCAGGTGGGGACCAGATCCACCAAGACCAGGTGAGGCCCAGGTGGTGACCAGAGTCACCAGGTATGGGTAAGGAACAGTTAAGGACCAGATTCACCAGGTCCGGGTGAGGCCCCAGTGGGGACCAGAGTCACCAGGTCCAGGTGAGCTCCAGGTGGCAACCACACTCAGCAGGTCCAGGTGAGGCCAAGCTGAGGACCAGTGTCACCAGGGCCAGGTGAGGCCCAGATGGGGACCAGAGTCACCAGGTCCAGGTGAGGCCAGAAGGACACCACAGGTACCAGCTCCAGGTGAAGTCCATCTGTGAACCAGAGCCACCCGGTCCAGGTGAGGCCCAGGAGTGGATCAGAGTCACCAGGTCAAGGAGGGGACCAGAAGGGGACCAGAATCCCCTGGTCCAGGTGAGGCCCATGTGTGGAACAGATTAACCAGGTCCCAATGACACCCAGGTGAGGACCAGAGCCACCAAGTCAAGGTGTGGCCCAGATGGTGATCAGAGTCACCAGGTTCAGGTGAGGCCAAGAAGGGGACCACAGTCACCATGTCCAGGTGAACCTGATGTGGGAACTAGAGCCACCAGATCCAGGTGAGGCCCATTTGGGGACCACAGAAACCAGATCCAGATGAGGCCCAGGACGGGACCAGAGTCACCAGGTCCAGGTGAGCCCAGGTGGGAAACAGATTCACCAGGTCTGGGTGAGGCCCAGGTGGGGAACACAGTCACCAGATCCAGGTGAGGCACAGGTGGGGAACACAGTCACCAGGTCCAGGTAAGGCCAAGCAGAGGACCAGAGTCACCAGTTCCAGGTGAGGCCCAGGTGGGGACCGGAGTCACCAGGTACAGATGAGCCTAGAAGGAAACGAGAGACACAAGGTCCAGGTGAGGTCCATGTGGGAACCAGAGTCACCAGGTACAGGTGAGGCCAGGTGAGGACCAAAGTTAACAGATCCAGGTGTGTCCCAGGTGGGGAACAGAGAAACCCTGTCCCAATGATGCCTAGATAGGTATCAGAGACACCAGGTCCAGGTGAGGCCCAGGTGGGGACCAGTTACCAGATCCAGGTGAGGCCAAGCTGAGGACCAGAGTCACCAGGTCCCGGTAAGACTCAGGTGAGGCTGAGGTGGGGATCAGAGTCATCAGGTCCAGGTGAGGCTCAGGTGGGGACCACAGTCACCATGTCCAGGTGGAGACCAGAGTCACCAGGGCCAGGTGAGGCACAGATGGTGACCAGAGTCACCAGGTCCGGGTGAGGACCAGGTAAGGACCAGATTCACCAGGTCCAAGTGAGGCCCACGTGGGGCCCTAAGTAACCAGGTATGGGTGAGGCTCCGGTGGGGACCAGAATCACCAGGTCCAGGTGAGGTGCAGGTGGCAACCACACTCACCAGGTCCAGGTGAGGCTCTGGTGGGGACCAGAGTCACCAGGTACATGAGAAGCTAGAAACACTACAGTCACCAGGTCCATGTGAGGTCCATGTGGGAATGAGAGTCACTAGATACAGGTGAGGCCCAGGTGGGGACTAGATTCACCAGGTCCAGGTGAGACCCAGGTGGGAACCAGTGTCACCATGTCCAGGTGTGGCCCAGGTGAAGACCAGAGTTAACAGGTCCAGGTGGGTCCCAGTTAGGGAACAGTGTAACCATGTCCTGATGCTACCCAGGTGGATACCAGAGACACCAGGTCCAGGTGAGGCCCAGGTGGGGACCAAAGACATGAGGTCCAGGTGAGGTCCTGGTGGGAACCACAGTCACCAGGTCAGGTGAGGCCATGCTGAGGATCAGAGTCACCAGTTCCAGGTGAGGCCCAGGTGGGGCCAGAGTCACCAGGTACAGAAGAGGCCAAAGCGAGGACCAGAGTTACCAGGTCCAGGTGAGTCCCAGTGGGGAATAGAGTAACCATGTCCCGATGATGCCCAGGTGGGGACCAGAGTCACCAGGTCCAGATGAGGCCCAGGTGGGGAGCATATTCACCAAGTCCAGGTGAGGCCCAGTTGAGGACCAGAGTCACCAGGTCCGGTTGAGGCCCAGAGGGGTACCAGAATCACCCGGTCCAGGTGACATCCAGATAGGGACCAGAGTCACCAGGTCAGGGTGAGGCCCAGAGGGGTTTCAGAGTCATCATGTCCAGGTGAGGCTCAGGTGTGGAACAGAGTAACCAGGTCCCAATGATGCCCAGGTGAGGACCAGAGTCACCAGGTCTGGGTGAGACCCAGATAGGATCAGAGTCACCAGTTCCAGGTGAGGCCAAGAAGGAGTCCACAGCACTCAGGTCCAGGTGAGGCCCAGGTAGGGACCAAAGTCACCAGAACTGGGTGAGGCCCAGGTGGGGACCAGATTCACCAGGTCCAGGTGAGGCCCAGGTGGTGACCAGAGTCACCAGGTCCGGTGAGGACCAGGAAGGACCAGATTCACCAGGTCCAAGTGAGGCCCAGGTGGGGACCAGAGTCACCAGGTACATGTGAGGCTAGAAGGACACCACAGTCACCAGGTCCAGGTGTGGTTCATGTGGGAACGAGAGTCACCAGGTCCAGGTGAGACCCAGGTGGGGACCACAGTCACCAGGTCCAGATCGAGGCCCAGGTGGGGCCCAGAGTCATCAGGGCCAGGTGAGGCCAAAGTGTGGATCAGAGTTATCAGGTCCAGGTGAGTCCCAGGTGGAGAACAGAGTAACCATGTCCCAAAGATGCCCAGGTGGGACCAGAGTCACAAGGTCCAGACGAGGCCCAAGTGGGGAGTAGATTCACCAGGTCCAGTTGAGGCCCAGTTGAGGACCAGAGTCCCCAGCTCCAGGTGAGGCCCAGAGGGGGACCAGAGTCACCCGGTCTAGGTGACATCCAGAGTCACCACATCAGGGTGAGGCCCAGAGTCACTAGGTCCAGGTGAGGCCCTGATGTGGAATTGAGTAACCAGGTCCCATCATGCCCATGTGAGGACCAGATTCACCAGGTCCAGGTGAGGTCCATGTGGGAACCAGTCACCTGGTCCAGGTGAGGCCCAGGTGGGACCACAGTCACCAGGTCAGGGTGAGGTCCAGAGGGAGACCAGAGTCACCAGGTCCAGGTGAGGCCCAGGTGTGGTAGAGAGTAACCAGGTCCCAATGATGCCCAGGTAAGGACCAGAGTCACCAGGTCTAGGTGAGGCCCAAATATGGATCAGAGTCATGAGTTCCAGGTGAAGCCAAGAAGGAGACCACAGGAACCAGGTCCAGGAGAGCCCCTTATGGGAACCAGAGCCACCAGATCCAGGTGAGGCCCCGGTGGGGACCACAGTCACGAGGTCCAGGTGAAGCCCAGGTGGCAACAAGATTCACCAAGTCCAGGTGAGCCCCAGGTGTTGACCAGAGTCAACAGGTCCGGGTGAAGACCAGGTAAGGACCAGATTCGCCAGGTCCAAGTGAAGCCCAAGTGGGGACCAGAGTCACCAGGTAAGGGTGAGGCCCAGAGGGGGACCAGAGTCCCAGTCCAGGTGATGCCTGGGGGGACCAGAGTAACCAGTTAAGGGTGAGGCCCAGAGTGGGACCAGAGGTCCCTGGTCAAAGTGAGGCCCAGGTGTGGAATAGAGTATCCAGGTCCCAATGATGCCTAGGTCAGGATCAGAGTCACTAGGGCCATGCGAGGCCCAGATGGGGATCAGAATCACCAGGTCCTGGTGAGGCATAGAAGGAGATCACAGTCATCAGTATCAGGTGAGCCCCATGTGGGAACCAGAGCCACTATATCCAGCTGAGTCCCAGGTCCATGTGAGGCCCACATGAGGACCAGATTCATCAGGTTGAGTTGAGGCATAGCTGGGGACAAGAGTCACCAGGTCTGGGTGAGGCCTAGGTGGGGGCGAGATTCACCAGGTCTGAGTTAATTCAAAGTGGGGACCAGGGTCACCAGGTCCAGGTGAGGCCAAACTGAGGACTAGAGTCACCAGATCCAGGTGAGGTCCATGTTGGAAAGAGAGTCACCAGGTCCAGGAGAGGTCCAGGTGGGGACCAGAGTCACCAGATCCAGGTGAGGCCCAGGTGGGGACCAGAGTCACTAGGTCCAGATGGGGCCCAGGTGAGGACCAGAGTTACCAGGTACACGTGAGGCCCAGGTGGGGACCAGAGGCAACAGGTCCGTGTGAAGCCAGGTGGGGACCATGGTCACCAGGTCTACGTGAGGCCCAGGTGTGGAACACAGTAACCAGGTCCAGGTGAGTCCCAGGTGGTGACAACAGTCACCACATCCAGGTGAGGCCCAGGTGGGGACCAGAATCACCAGGTACAGGGGAGGCCCTTGAAAGAACCAGAGCCAACAGTTCGAGGTGAGGCGCAGGTGGCAACCAGAGTCAGCAGGTCCAAATCAGGCCAAAGTAGGCTTCACAGTCACCAGGTCAGGGTGAGACCCAGAGGGGGACCAGAGTCACCTGGTTCAGGTGAGGCCCAGTTGTGGAACACAGTCACCGGGTCCCAATTATGCCCAGTTGAGGACCAGAGTCAACAGGGCCAGGTGAGGCCCAGATGGGGATCAGAATCACCAGGTTCAAGTGAGGCCCAGGTGGGGACCACAGTCACCAGATCCAGGTGAGTCTCAGGTGCAGACCAGAATCACCAGGTCCAGGGGAGGCCCAGGTGGGGAACACAATAACCATATCCCAATGATGCCCACCTTGGGACCAGAGTCACCAGGTCCACTTGAGGACCAGGTGGGGACCAGATTCACCAGGTCCAGGGGAGGCCCAGGTGGAGACCAGAGTTACCAGTGAAAGGTGAGTCTAGAAGGACAGCATGGTCACCAGGTCCAGGTGTGGTCCATGTGAGAACCAGATCACCAGGTACAGGTGAGGCCCAGGTGGGAACCAGAGTCAGCAGGTCCAGGTGAGGCCCAGGTGGGACCACAGTCACCAGGTCCAGGTGAAACCAAGCTGAGGACCAAAGTCACCAAATCCAGGTGAGGCCCGGGGGGGGGAGGGGACTGGAGTCACCAGGTACAGGTGAGGCTAGAAGAACAGCAGAGACACCAGGTCCAGGTGAGTCCCAGGTGAGGACCAAAGTTAAATGTTCCAGAGTCTCAGTTGAAAAACAGAGTATCCATATCCCGATGATGCCCAGGGGGGTACAAGAGTCACGAGGTCCAGGTGAGGCACACGTGAGGACCACAGTCACCAGGTCCAGGTGATACCCAGGAGGGGACCAGATTTACAGGTCCAGGTGAGGCCCAGGTGGAACAGAGTCACCTGGTCTGGGTGAGGCCCAGGTGGGGACAAAAGTCATAAGTCCAGTTGAGGCCCAGGTGGGAACACGGTCACCCGGTCGAGGTGAGGCCAAGCTAAGTACCAGAGGCACCAGGTCCAGCTGAGGCCCAGTTGGGGACTGGAGTGACCAAATATAGGTTAGGTTAGAAGGACACCACAGTCATCAGGTCCAGGTGAATTCCATGTGGGAACCACAGTTACCAGGTACAGATGATGCCCAGGTGGGGACAAGATCCACTGGGTCCAGGGGAGGACAAGGTGGGGATCAGAGTCACAAGGCATGGGTGGGGCCCAGGTGGGGACCACAGATACAAGGTCCAGGTGAGGCCCCTGTGGGGACCACAGTCACCAGGTCCATGTGAGGCCAGGCTGAGGACCGGAGAAAACATGTCCAGGTGCGGCCCAGGTGGGGACCGGAGTCACCAGGTACAGGTGAGGCTAGATGGATACCACAGTCACCAGCTCCAGGTGAGGGCCATGTGGGAATCAGAGTCACCAGGTCCCGGTGAGGCCCAGGTGAGGAACAGAGTAACCATATCCTGATGAGGCCCAGGTGGGTACCACGGTCTTCACATAGGAGTGAGGCCCAGGTTGAGACCAGATTCCGGAGTTTGAGGTGATGGTGTGAGAGGCAAGGGGAAGGTGCAGGCCCACAAGACTTGTGCTGCCAAGCTCAATCCAGTGACTTCCGAGGAATTCCTCCCTTAGACTGGAGCTACATACTAACTTCCATACCTGAGAAGCTAGTTGAAAGCTGTCTCCCAGGGGAACTTCCTTCTGTGAGTTGAGCTCTCACGTGGTCCCTCCCAGTTCCACACTGCCTGCAGATGGACTTTCGAATGTCCTCACTAGAGATGTTGGTCAGAAGGTAGTGGGAGCAAAAGGCAGGCTGCAGCCTCGGAAGGCTTGTGCCTCTGGGTCCAGGAGAGCGGTATTCACGGAACCTCCTCACTTAAAATGCTGCTGCGTTCTCACTCAAAGGAGAATGCAGCTAGTTGAAAGCTGGCCTCTAGGCATGCTTGCTTGTGAGAGCTGAGCTCAGGGCAGGACCCTCCGGCATCCTGACACACTGTGGATTTAGCTCCTAACATCCTTAGGTTTGGTGTTGGCAGCAGTTGGGTGAAAAGCATGTGGAAGTGTCAGGCCTGTAGTCATGTGTATCCGAGTTCACTACAGCGATTTCCAAACACCATCTTCAATTAGAGTGGAGCTAGGGTCTAACTCCCATAAATGAGCTCCTAGCAGACAGCTGCCTCCAAGGCATACACACTCCTGAGGGTTGAGCTTATGGCCTGTACCTCCCACATGCTGACTGCCTGTACGCTTCACTTCCACTGGATTTTGTTCCTGTGGTGTGAGCAGCAAGTGTCTCCAAGCTCAATCCAGCGACTTCCAAGGAATTCCTTCCTTAGATTGGAGCTACATACAAGCTTCCATACCTGAGAAGCTAGTTGAAAGCTGTCTCCATGGTGAACTTCCTTCTGTGAGTTGATCCCACACGCGGTCCTTCCCATTTTCACTCTGCCTGCAGATGGAGTTTCGAACATCCTCAGTAGAGATGATGGTCAGAAGCTGGTGGGAGTCAAGTGGCAAGCTGTGGGCTTGGAAGCTTTGTGTCTCCGAGTCCAGGAGAGCGGTATTCTTGAAAAATCCTCACTTGGAATGCTGCTGTGTTCTCACTCCATGGGAGAGCAGCTAGTTGAAAGCTGGCTTCTAGACTTGCTTGCTTGTGAGAGCTGAGCTCAGGGCAGCACCCTCCCGCATCCTGACTGCCTGTGGACCTAGCTCCTAATATCCTGTGGTAGATGCTGGCAGAGTTTGGTTGAAAACCATGTGGAAGTGGCAGGCCCGTAGCAGGTGTATCCGAGTTCACTACAGTGATTTCCAAACACCATTTTCAATTAGAGTGGAGCTAGGGGCTAACTCCCATAAATGAGCTCCTAGCAGACAGCTGCCTCCAAGGCATACACACTCCTGAGGGTTGAGCTTATGGCCTTTACCTCCCACATGCTGACTTTCTGTAACCTTTGCTTTCACAGGATTTTTTTCATTGCGGGACAGCAGTGGTGTGAGCAGCAAGTGTCTCCAAGGTCAATCCAGAACCTAGCGGACAGCGGCGTCCAAGGAATGCACACTACTGAGAGTTCAGCTTATGGCCTGTACCTCTCACAGCCTGTAACCTTCAATTCCTCAGGATTTCGTTCAATGCAGGTCAGTAGTAGAGTGAGAAGCAAGTGTCTCCAAGGTCATTCCAGTGCCTAGCGGACAGTTGGCTCCAAGGCGTACACACTCCTGAGAGTAGAGCTTATGGCCTGTACCTCCCACATGCTGACTGTATGCTTTGCTTCCACAGGGATTCGTCTGATGCGGACTGTAGTGCAGTGAGAAGCAAGTGTCTCCAAGGTCATTCCAGCGCCTAGCGGACATTTGGCTCCAAGGCATACATAGTCTTGAGAGTTGAGCTTATGGCCTTTACCTCCCACATGCTGAAAGACTACGCTTCACCTCTATGGGATTTCGTTTGATGCGGGACATTACTGGAGTAAGAGGCAAGTGTCTCTAAGGTCAAACCAGTGCCTATCGGAAAGCTGCCTCCAAGGCATGCACACTCCTGAGAGTTGAGTTATAGCCTGTACCTCCCACATGCTGACTGCCTGTACGCTTCACTTCCACAGGATTTTGTTCGATGCGGGACAGTAGTGGAGTGAGAAGCAAGTGTCTTCAAGGTCAATCCAGGGCCTAGCAGACAGCTGCCTCCTAGGAATGCACACTACTGAGAGTTCAGCTTATGGCCTGTACTTTCCACATTGACGGCCTGTACACTTTGCTTCCACAGGATTGCGTTTGATGCGGGACAGAAATTTTGTGAGAGAAAAGTGTCTCTTAGCTCAATCCATCGACTTCTGAAAATTCCTCCCTTAGTTTGGAGCTACATACTAGCTTCCATACCTGAGAATCTTGTTGACAGCTGTCTCCCTGGGTAAATTCCTTTTGCGAGTTGACTCATACGCGGTCCTTCCCAGTTCTACACTGCCTGGAGATGGAGTTTCGAACATCCTCAATAGAGATGATGGTCAGAAGCTGGTGGGAGTCAAGTGGCAAGCTGCGGGTTTGAAAGCCTTGTGTCTCCGAGTCCAGGAGAGCGGTATTCATGAAACATCCTCACTTGGAATGCTGCTGCATTCTCACTGCATGGGAGAGCAGCTAGTTGAAAGTTGGCTTCTAGGCTTGCTTGCTTGCTTGTGAGAGCTGAGCTAGGGGCTGGACCCTCCCCCATCCTGACTGCCTGTGGACCTAGCTCCTAATATCCTTAGATGGATGCTGGCAGAGATTGGTTGAAAAGCATGTGGAATGGCAGGCCCCTAGTCATGTGTATCTGAGTTAAATACAGCATTTTCCAAACATTGTCTTCAATAAGAGTGGAGATAGGTTTAACTCCCATAAATGAGTGCCTAGCGGACAGCAGCCTGCAAGGCATACACACTCCTGAGAGTTGAGCTTGTGGCGAGTACCTCCCACATCCTCACATCCTGTATGCTTCGCATCCACAGGATCTCCTTCGTTACGGGACAGAAATGTGAGCAGCAAGTGTCTCCAAAGTCATTCCAGCGCCTAGCAGACTGCTGCCTCCAAGGCATACACACTCCTGAGAGTTGAGCTTATGGCCTTTACCTCCCACATGATGAAAGACTGTACGCTTCGCTTCCTCAGGATTCCGTTCAATGCAGGACAGTAGTGGAGTAAGAAGCATGTGTCTCCAAGGACAAACCAGTGACTAAGGAAAGCTGCCTCCAAGGCATACACACTGCTAAGAGTTGAGCATTTGGCCTGTACCTCTCAGAGGCAGATGGTCTGTATGCTTCGCTTTCACAGGATTTCGTTCAATTCGGGACAGTAGTGGAGTGAGTGGCAAGTGTCTCCAAGCTCAATCTATCGACTTTCAGGGGAATTCTTCCCTCAGTTTGGAGCTACATACTAACTTCCAGACCTGAGAACCTAGTTGAAAGCTGTCTCATGTGGAACTTCCCTCTGCGAGTTGATCCCACACGTGGTCCTTCCCATTTTCACTCTGCCTGCAGATGGAGTTTCAAACATCCTCAGTAGAGATGATGGTCAGAAGCTGGTGGGAGTCAAGTGGCAAGCTGTGGGCTTGGAAGCTTTGTGTCTCCGAGTCCAGGAGAGCGGTATTCTTGAAAAATCCTCACTTGGAATGCTGCTGCGTTCTCACTCCATGGGAGAGCAGCTAGTTGAAAGCTGGCTTCTAGACTTGCTTGCTTGCGAGAGCTGAGCCCAGAGCAGGACCCTCCCTCATCCTGACTGCCTGTGGACATAGCTCCTAACATCCTCATGTTACATCCCGGAAGGGGTTGTATAAAAGCACGTGGAAGTGTCAGGCCTGTACTCACGTGTATCTGAGTTCAATACAGTGATTGCCAACGGCCTTGTTCAATTAGAGTGTACCTAGGTTCTAACTCCCATAAATTAGGGGCTAGCAGACATTTGCCTCCAAGGCATACGCACTTCGGAGAGTTGAGCTTATGGCCTGTACCTCCCACATCCTGACTGCAAGTACACTTCGCTTTTAACAGGCCTAGGTTCGATGTGTGAGAGAAGTGGCTGAGAGGTAAGTGGAAGGTGCAGGCCCAGAAGACTGGTGTCTCTATCTCAAACCCGCGATTTCTGAGGAATTCCCTCTTAGATTGGTGCTATATACTAACTTCCATACATGAGAAGCTAGTTGAATGCTGTGTCCAAGAGTAACTTGCTTCTGAGAGTTGAGCTAAAACGCCGTCCCTCACCATTCCACAGTGCCTACAGAATGAGTTCCGTACATCTTCACAAGAGATGTTTGTCAGAAGCTCGTGCGACTCAAGAGGAAAACCGTAGGCTTGGAATGTTGTGTCTCCATGTGCTGTCGAGCGGTATTCATGGAAACTCGTCACTAAGAATGCTGCTACGTTCTCACTCTTATAACAATGCAGCTAGTTGAAAGCTGGCTTCTAGGCATGATTCATTGTGAGAGCTGAGCTCGGGGCAGGACCCTCCCGCATCCTGACTGCCTGTAGACATAGCCCCTAACATCCTTATATTACATGCTGGAAGGGGGTTGTGAAAAGCATGTGGACGTGTCAAGGCCTGTACTCACGTGTATCTGCGTTCAATACAGCGATTGCCAACGGCCTTGTTCAATTAGAGTGCAGCTTGGTTCTAACTCCCATAATTGAGGAGCTAGCAGACAGCTGCCTCCAAGGCATACACACTTCTGAGAGTTGACCTTATGGTTTGTACCTCCCACATCCTGACTGCAAGTACAATTCGCTTCTAACAGGCCTAGGTTCGATGCATAAGAGAAGTGGTTGAGAGGTAAGTGGAAGGTGGAGGCCCACAAGACTAGTGTCTCCATCTCAAACCCAGCAATTTCCGAGGAATTCCCCTCTTAGATTGGTGCTACATACTAACTTCCATACATGAGAAACTAGTTGAATGCAATGTCCAAGGGAACTTGCTTCTGAGAGTTGAGCTCACACACAGTCCTTCACAGTTCCACACTGCCTGCAGAATTAGTTTCGACCATCCTCACTCGAGATGTTTGTCTGAAGCCCGTGGGACGCAAGTGGAAAACTGCAGACTTGGAAGGTTGTATCTACAGGTGCAGTAGAGCGGTATTCACGGAAACTCCTCACTTAAAAGGCTGCTACTTTATCACTGCAGTAAGAACGCAGCTAGTGGCTGCACGGCTACAGGAGCGGCTCGGAGGGGCTCGGGCAGAGGCTCTGCAGAGAGGGGGGCTGGCTGGCTGGGAGGGCGAATCCAACAGCGCAGGACCGGGAGCACAGGGCGTCGGGGACATAGCCCAGAATCCGACCTCCCCCTGGGACAGGCAGAGGCTGGGAGGGCCCAGGACAGCAAGAACGCTCCTGCCCCGAGCTGAGCAGATCAGCCGCCCTGCCCCAGAGCATCCAGGCCCCTGCAGACTGAGAGCTCTGTAGTTACTGCGGGAGCTGAATCCAGGGCTCCAGAGCTGGCCGCCGCCACTGTGGTTATTCCTCTTGGGGCCTCATGGGGTAAACCCCCACTGAGCCCTGCACCAGGCAGGGGGCAGAGCAGCTCCCCCAAGTGCTAACACCTGAAAATCAGCACAACACGCCCCTCCCCCAGAAGACCAGCTAGACGGACAAGTTCCAGGCGAAGTCAAGGGACTTAGAAAATGGATACACATGACTATGGGCCTGCCACTTCCAAATGCTTTTCAACCAATCTCTGCCAGCATCCATCTAAGGATATTAGGAGCTAAGTCCACAGGCAGTCAGGATGCGGGAGGGTGCTGCCCTGAGCTTAGCTCTCACAAGCAAGCATGCCTAGAAGCCAGCTTTCAGCTAGGTGCTCTTCCATGGAATGAGACAACATGTCAGACAACAAAAAGACATTAAAGGCATTCAAATTGGCAAACAAGAAGTCAAACTCTCCCTCTTCACCGAGGACATGATACTCTACGTAGAAAACCCAAAAGCCTCCACTCCAAGATTGCTAGAACTCATACAGCAATTTGGCAGTGTGGCAGGATACAAAATCAATGCCCAGAAGTCAGTGGCATTTCTATACACTAACAATGAGACTGAAGAAAGAGAAATTAAGGAGTTCAATCCCATTTACAATTGCACCCAAAAGCATAACATACCTCGGAATAAACCTAACCAAAGAGGTAAAGGATCTATACCCTAAAAACTATAGAACACTTCTGAAAGAAATTGAGGAAGACACAAAGAGATGGGAAAATATTCCATGCTCATGGATTGGCAGAATTAATATTGTGAAAATGTCAATGTTACCCAGGGCAATGTACACGTTTAATGCAATCCCTATTAAAATACCATGGACTTTCTTCAGAGAGTTAGAACAAATTATTTTAAGATTTGTGTGGAATCAGAAAAGACCCCGAATAACCAGGGGGATTTTAAAAAAGAAAACCATAGCCGGGGGCATCACAATGCCAGATTTCAGGTTGTACTACAAAGCTGTGGTCATCAAGACAGTCTGGTACTGGCACAAAAACAGACACATAGATCAATGGAGCAGAATAGAGAATCCAGAAGTGGACCCTCAACTTTATGGTCAACTAATATTCAATAAAGGAGGAAAGACTATCCACTGGAAGAAAGACAGCCTCTTCAATAAATGGTGCTGGGAAAATTGGACATCCACATGCAGAAGAATGAAACTAGACCACTCCCTCGCATCATACACAAAGATAAACTCAAAATGGATGAAAGATCTAAATGTGAGACAAGATTCCATCAAAATCCTAGAGGATAACAAAGGCAACACCCTTTTTGAACTCGGCCACAGTAACTTCTTGCAAGATACATCCACGAAGGCAAAAGAAACAAAAGCAAAAATGAACTATTGGGACTTCATCAAGATAAGAAGCTTTTGCACAGCAAAGGATACAGTCAACAAATCTAAAAGACAACCTACGGAATGGGAGAAGATATTTGCAAATGACCTATCAGATAAAGGGCTAGTTTCCAGGATCTATGAAGAACTTATGTAAACTCAACACCAAAGAAACAAACAATCCAATCCTGAAATGGGCAAAAGACATGAAGAGAAATCTCACAGAGGAAGACATAGACATGGCCAACATGCACATGAGAAAATTCTCTGCATCACTTGCCTTCAGGGAAATACAAATCCAAACCACAATGAGATACCATCTCACACCAGTGAGAATGAGGAAAATTAACAAGGCAGGAAACCACAAATGTTGGAGAGGATGCAGAGAAAAGGGAACCCTCTTACACTGTTGGTGGGAATGTGAACTGGTGCAGCCACTCTGGAAAACTGTGTGGAGGTTCCTCAAAGAGTTAAAAATAGAGCTGCCCTACGACCCAGCAATTGCACTGCTGGGGATTACCCCAAAGATGCAGATGCAATGAAACACCGGGACACCTGCACCCCGATGTTTATAGCAGCAATGTCCACAATAGCCAAACTGTGGAAGGAGCCTCGGTGTCCACAGAAAGATGAATGGATAAAGAAGATGTGGTTTATGTAAAAAATGGAATATTCCTCAGCCAATAGAAATGATAAATACCCACCATTTGCTTCGATGTGGATGGAACTGGAGGGTATTATGCTGAGTGAAATAAGTCAATCGGAGAAGGACAAACATTATTTCATCTCATTCATTTGGGGAATATAAAACATAGTGAAAGGGAATAAAGGGGAAAGGAGAAAAAATGATTGGGAAATATCAGAAAGGCAGAACATGAAAGACTCCTAACTCTGAGAGATGAACTCGGGGTGGTGGAAGGGGAGGTGGGCGGGGGGTGGGGGTGACTGAGTGACGGGCACTGATGTGGACACTTGACGGGATGAACACTGGGTGTTATTCTATATGTTGGCAAATTTAACACCAATAAAAAATAATTTAAATCAAAAAAAGAAAGAAAGAAAGTAAATCCTCCACAAGGAGGGGACGGTGTGGTCCTGTGAGGGACAGCAGGTGTGCTCACCTCTCCATAGGATGTAGTCCTTGACGCCAGTTTTTAACTAGCCTCTCATCAAGGGCACTTCGAACCTAGCTCCATTCTCAGGGAGGATGTTCCTTGGAAATCGCTGTATGCAACAGGGAGACACCAGAAGTCTGGGCCTGCAATGTTCACTTGCCTCTCACACAGCTTCTGTCAGGCATCGAACAGAAGGTTGTTAGAAACTAAGTTTCCAGGCAGTCGGGATGGGGGAGATACAAGGCATCAGCTCAACTCTGAGAAGAAAGGATGTCTCTATCCGGCTTACAGCTAGACTTGCTCCTAGGAGAGTTAGTGGCTAACTTCATTGTGCGGTAGGACTGACCGAGACCAGAGCTGTATAGAACACAGAGACACAAGCCTTCCAGACCTGCAGCTTGCCATTGGCCTCTAGCTCTTCCATCAGGTATCTAATTAAGGGTGTTGGAACCTAATCCTCACCTAAGGGCACGTTCCTTAAAAATCATTGTATTGAGCATGGAGACACCGGACTTCTGGGCCTTAAATGTTCAATTGCCTCTCACACATCTTCTGTCAGGCATCAAACATAAGGATGTTAGAAGCTACGTTATAGGCAGTCGGGATGGGGGAGATACAAGGCATCAGCTCAACTCTGAGAAGTAAGTATGCCTCCTATCTGGCTTACACCTAGACTCGCTCCTATGGGATTTAATGCATAACTTCATTGTGCGGTAGGATTGACTGAGGCAAAACCCATCTTGAACTTGGAGACACAAGCCTTCCAGGCCTGCAGCTTGCCACTTCATTCTCATTCTCCTTCTGCGAATTATCTGAAAAGATGTTTTTGGAACCTGAATCCCAATGCCACGTGGAACTGTGAGGGACAGGACCTGTGGTCAACTCTCAGAAGTAAGTATACCTTGGAGAGAAATTTTAGCTAGCTTCTGGTTTATGAAATTTGGAATCCAGCTCCTTTCTACTTGAGCCTTTTACTAGCAAATGGCTGTATTGAATCAGATGCACCAGGCGTCTGGGCCTGCAACTTCCACATGCTTTTCACAGAACTTCTGCCAGCATCTAACAGAAGGATGTTGGAAGGTAAGTGTAGAGGTAGTCAGGATGTGGGACGTTCCTGCCATGACCCTCAGAAGTAATTATTCCTTGAAGTCAACTTTCAAGTAGCCTCTCTTGTATAAGTATTTCCAAGTAAGTTATTATCATGGTAGGAAGATGGATAAAGATTAAATAAAAAAGAATCCAGTGGGGGAGCGGCCCCCAAGAGGAGCCAAGCTAAAGCCGGCTGGCTAGAGCCTCCAGGACAGGAAAGCACAGTCTCAGAGAAACAGGCACTTTAATAATCTTCCTGGACAGAAAGGCATTCATAGGGAATTCGGGCTGTATCCCAGGCCGGGCAGTGCAGCGATCAGGTTCCTGGAGCCACTAACAGAGGAAGTGTGCCCCAGGGGAAAGCATGCCACACACTGCCTGCCATGCATGGTAAAGGGCTAGAGCTCTTGCCTAGCGGGGCCTCGGGAGCAGCTCAGGCAGTGGCTCTGGGTGGAGGGTTCTGCCAGTCCCAGGGAAAATGATTCCAGCAGCGCACGCCCCGTATCCCTGGGCTTCAGGGAACATAGCCCAGGATCCTGCATTTCCCCCAGAACAGGCAGAGCTTGGGAGTGCACAGGACAGTGAGGACGTTTCTGCAACTGGAGGGCCCCGAGCTGTGCAGAACGGCGCCCCTGCCCCAGAGCATCCAGGCCAGTGCGGACTGGAAGACTGTGGTAGTTACTGTGGGAGCTGACTCCAGGGTTGGAACGCTGGCCGCTGCCAGTCCTGTTGTTCCTCCTTGTGTCACCCTGTGCTTGGGAAGGTCCGGGCTGCCAGGGAACAGGGGTATCAGGCGGATAAACAGCTCCCACTGAGCCATGCACCTGGCAGGGGGCAGGACAGCACCCCCAGGTGCACACACCTGAGAATCAGCACAGCAGGCCCCTCCCCCAGAAGACCAGCTGCAAGGATAGGGGAAGAGCAAGTTCTTGAACAAGCAAGTCTGGAAAGCTCCAGGAGAAGTCAAGGGATTTATTTTTTTTTTTTTTTTTTTTTTTAAATCTTTTTTTTTTAAATTTTATTTATTTATGATAGTCACATAGAGAGAGAGAGAGAGAGAGGCAGAGACACAGGCAGAGGGAGAAGCAGGCTCCATGCACCAGGAGCCTGATGTGGGATTCGATCCCGGGTCTCCAGGATCGCGCCCTGGGCCAAAGGCAGGCGCCAAACCGCTGCGCCACCCAGGGATCCCGAAGTCAAGGGATTTAAAGTACATAGAACCAGAGAGTACCCCTCCTTGTTTTGATTTTGTTTGTTTGTTTTGTTTTTTCCCTTTTATTTTCTTTTTTTCCCCTTCCTTTTTCCAGTACAACTTGTTTTTAGCCACTCTGCACTGAGCAAAATGACTAGAGATGATAATTCACCACAAAAGAAATAATCAGAACTAGTACTCTCTCACACAGAGTTACAGAATTTGGATTACAATTCGATGTCAGAAAGTCAATTCAGAAGCACATTATAAAGCTACTGGTGGCTCTTGAAAAAAGCATAATGGATTCAAGAGACTTTATGACTACAGAATTTAGACTTAATCAGGCCGAAATTAAAAATCAATTAAATGAGATGCAATCCAAACTGGAAGTCTTAACGATGAGGGTTAATGAGGTAGAGTGAGTGACATAGAAGACAAGTTGATGTCAAAGAAGGAAGCTGAGGAAAAAAGAGAAAAACAATGAAAAGTTCATGACGATAGGTTAAGGGTAATAAATGACAGCCTCAGAAGGAAAATTCTATGTTTAATTGGAGTTCCAGAGGGTGCTAACAGGGACAGAGGACCATAAAGTGAATTTGAACAAATCATAGCTGAGGAATTCCCTAACTTGGGGAGGGAAACAGGCATTCATATCCAGGAAATAGAGAGATCCCCCCTAAAATCAGTAAAAATCGTTCAACACCCTGACATTTAATAGTGAAACTTGCAAATTCCAAAGATAAAGAGAAGATCCTTAAAGTAGCAAGAGACAAGAGATCCTTAGCTTATATGGGAGAAGTATTCGATTAACAGCAGACCTCTCCACAGACCCTGGCAGTCAGAAAGGGCTGGCAGGATATATTCAGGGTCCTAAATGAGAAGAACATGCAGCCAAGAATACTCTATCCAGCAAGGCTCTCATTCAGAATAGAAGGAGAGATAAAGATCTTCCAAGATAGGCAGAAACTGAAAGAATATGTGACCTCCAAACCAGCTCTGCAAGAAATATTAAGGGGGACTCTGTAAAAGAAAGAGGAAATCTGAAGAAACAGTCCACAAAAACAGGATGAATAGGTATTATGATGACACTAAATTCATATCTTTCAGTAGTAACTCTGAACAGAACTAGTGAATGGGCTTAATGATCCCATCAAAAGACGCAGGGTTTCAGACTGGATAAAAATGCAAGATCTATCTATTTGCTGTCTACAAGAGACTCATTTTAGACATAAGGACAACTACAGCCTGAAGATTAAATATTGGAGAACCATTTACCATTCAAATGGTCCTCAAAGGAAAGCAGGGGTAGCAATCCTCATATCAGATAAATTGTTTATCCCAAAGACTGTAGTAAGAGATGAAGAGGGACACTATATCATACTTAAAGGGTGTATCCAACAAGAGGACCTAAAAATCATCAATATTTATGTACCTAATGTGGGAGCTGCCAAGTATATCAATAACCAAAGTTAAGACATACTTAGATAATAATACACTTATACTGGGAGACTTCAACGCAGCGCTTTCTTTTTTAAAATTTTATTTATTTATTCATGAGAGACACAGAGAGAGAGAGTCAGAGACACAGGCAGAGGGAGAAGCAGGCTCCACGCAGGGAGCCCGAAGTGGGACTCGATCCTGGGTCTCCAGGATGATGCCCTGTACTGAAGGTGGTGCCAAACCGCTGAGCCACCCAGGCTGGCCAACATAGTGCTTTGTGCAAATGACAGATCTTCTAAGCACAACATCTCCAAGGAAACAAGAGCTTTAAATGATACACTGGACCAGATGGTTTTCACAGACATTTACAGAAGTTTACACCCAAATGCAACTGAATACACATTCTTCTCAAGTGCACATGGAACTTTCTCCAGAATAGACCATACTGGGTCACAAATCAGGTCTTAGCCTATACCAAAAGACTGGGATTGTCCCCTGCATATATTCAGACCATAATGCTTTGAAACTAGAACTAAATCACAAGAAGAAATTTGGAAGAAATTCAAACACGTGGAGGTTAAAGAGCATCCTGTTAAAGGAAGAAAGGGTCAACCAGTAAATTAGAGAAGAATTAAAAAGATTCATGGAAACTAATGAGAATGAAGATACAATTGCTCAAAATCTTTGGGGGTACAACAAAAGTAGTCCTGAGAGGAAAATACATCGCAATACAAGCATCCATCCAAAAGCTGGAAAGAACTCAAATACAAATGCTAATCTTGCACCTAAAGGAGCTAGAGAAGGAACAGCAAATAAAACCTTCACGCAGCACCAGAAGAGAGTTAATAAAGATTCGAGCAGAACTCAATGAAATAGAAACCAGAACAACTGTGGAACAGATCAACAAAACCAGGAGTTGGTTTTTTGAAAGAATTAATAAGATAGATAAACCATTAGCCAGCCTTATTAAAAACAAAAGAGAAAAGGCTCAAATTAATAAAATTACGAATGAAAATGGAGAGATCACCACCAATACCAAGGAAATACAAACGATTTTAAAAACATATGAACAGCTATACGCCAATAAATTAAGTAATCTAGAAGAAATGGACGCATTTCTGGAAAACCACAAATTACCAAAACTGGAACAGGAAGAAATAGAAAACCTGAACAGGTGGATAACCAGGGAGAATATTGAAGCAGTCATCAAAAACCTCCCAAGACATCAAAATCCAGGATCAGATGGCTTCCCACGGGAATTCTATCAAATGCTTATAGAAAAAACCATACCTATTCTACTAAAGCTGTTTCAAAAAGATAGAAAGAGATGGAATACTTCCAAACTCATTCTATGAGGCCAGCATCACCTTAATTCCAAAACCAGACAAAGACTCCACCAAAAAGGAGAATTATAGACCAATATCCCAGATGAACACAGATGCAAAAATTCTCAACAAGATACTAGCCAATAGGATCCAATAGTACATTAAGAAGATTATTGACCATGACCAAGTGGGATTTATCCCCGGGTTGCAAGGCTGGTTCAACACTCGTAAAGCAATCTTGTGATAGATCATACCTATCACAAAAACAAGAACCATATGATCCTCTTAAGAGATGCAGACAAAGCATTTGACAAAATACAGCGGCCATTCCTAATCAAAACTCTTCAGAGTGTAGGGATAGAAGGAACATTCCTCAGCATCTTTTTTTTTTAATTTATTTTTTATTGTTGTTCAATTTGCCAACATACAGAATAACACCCAGTGCTCATCCCGTCAAGTGCCCACCTCAGTGACCACCCAGTCACCGCCACCCCCAGCTCTCCTCCCCTTCCACCACCCCTAGTTCATTTCCCAGAGTTAGGAGTCTTTCATGTTCTGTCTCCCTTTCTGATATTTCCCACTTGTTTTTTCTCCTTCCTCTTTATTCCCTTTCACTATTTTTTATATTCCCCAAATGAATGAGACGAAATGTTTGTCCTTCTCCGATTGACTTATTTCACTCAGCATAATACCCTCCAGTTCCATCCACATTGAAGCAAATGGTGGGTATTTGTCGTTTCTAATGGCTGAGTAATATTCCATTGTATACATAGAACACATGAGTTTAGTGTCATCATGATACCTATTCAGTCCCTGTTTTTGTGGATTGTTCAATTGGACTTCTTCTTAAAGGGGAATTTTAAGAGTCCCCCTTAAAATTTCTTGCAGAGCTGGTTTGGAGGTCACATATTCTTTCAGTTCCTGCCTGTCTTGGAAGCTCTTTATCTCTCCTTCCATTCTGAATGAGAGCCTTGCTGGATAAAGTATTCTTGGCTGCATGTTCTTCTCATTTAGGACCTTGAATATATCCTGCCAGCGCTTTCTGGCCTGCCAGGTCTCTGTGGAGAGGTCTGCTCTTACCCTAATACTTCTTGCCATATAAGTTAGGGATTTCTTGTCTCTTGCTGTTTTAAGGATCTTCTCTTTATCTTTGGAATTTGCAAGCTTGACTTGAAGTCACCAAGTATAAGTGTATTATTATCTAAGTATATCTTAACTTTGGTTATTAATTCATTGATATATTTGGCAGCTCCCACATTTGGGGCGTATATATAGAGGATTGTTAAGTCCTCTTGTTGGATAGATCCTTTAAGTATGATATAGTGTCCCTCTTCATCTCTCACTACAATCTTCGGGGTAAATTTTAGTTGATCTGATATAAGGATGGCTACCCCTGCTTTCTTTTGAGGACCATTTGAATGGTAAATGGTTCTCCAACCTTTTATTTTCAGGCTGTAGGTGTCCTTCTGTCTAAAATGAGTCTCTTGTAGACAGCAAATAGATGGGTCCTGCTTTTTTATCCAGTCTGACACCCTGCGCCTTTTGATGGGGTCATTAAGCCCATTCACATTCAGAGTTACTATTGAGAGATATGAGTTTAGTGTCATCATGGTATCTATTCAGTCCTTGTTTTTGTGGACTGTTCCACTGGACTTCTTCTTAAAGGGGAATTTTAAGAGTCCTCCTTAAAATTTCTTGCAGAGCTGGTTTGGAGGTCACATATTCTTTCAGTTCCTGCCTGTCTTGGAAGCTTTTATCTCTCCTTCCATTCTGAATGAGAGCCTTGGTGGATAAAGTATTCTTGGTTGCATGTTTTTCTCATTTAGGACCCTGAATATATCCTGCCAGCCCTTTCTGGCCTGCCAGGTCTCTGTGGAGAGGTCTGCTCTTACCCTAATACTTCTCGCCATATAAGTTAGGGATTTCTTGTCTCTTGCTGCTTTAAGGATCTTCTCTTTATCTTTGGAATTTGCAAGCTTCACTATTAAATGTCGAGGTGTTGAACGGTTTTTATTGATTTTAGGGGGGGGAATCTCTCTATTTCCTGGATCTGAATGCCTGCTTCCCTTCCCAGATTAGGAAAGTTTTCAGCTATGATTTGTTCAAATACATATTTTGGACCTCTGTCCCTTTCAGCACCCTCGGGAACCCCAATTAAACGTAGATTTTTATTCCTCAGGCTGTCATTTATTTCTCTTAATCTATCCTCATGATCTTTTAACTGTTTGTCTCTTTTTTCCTCAGTTTCCCTCTTTGCCATAGACTTGTCTTCTATGTCACTCACTCGTTCTTCCACCTCGTTAACCCTTGTCGTTAGGACCTCTAGTTTGGATTGCATCTCATTAAATTGATTTTTGATTTCTGCCTGATTAGATCTAGATTCTGCAGTCATGAAGTCTCTTGAGTCCTTTATGCTTTTTACTAGAGCCACCAGTAGCTTTATAATAGTGCTTCTGAATTGGCTTTCTGACATTGAATTGTAATCCAAATTTTGTAACTCTGTGGGAGAGAGGACTGTTTCGGATTCTTTCTTTTCAGGTGAGGTTTTCCTTCTCGTCATTTTGCTCAGTGCAGAGTGGCCAAAAACAAGTTGTATTGGGAAAAGGAGAAAAAGAGAGAAGAGAAAGAAGGAAAGAAAAAGAATAAAAGAAAAAAGAAAAAAGGAAGAAAAAAAAGAGAAGAAAAAAAAGAAAAAAGGGTGAGGAAGCAAACAGAAATCAAAACAAACAAACAAACAAACAAAAAAAAAAAAAAAAAAACAAGGGGGAGTATCCTCTGATTCTGTATATTGTAAGTCCCTCGACTTCCCCCTGGAACTTTCCAGTGCTGCTTGATCAATAATTTGTTTTTCCCCTACTGGTCTAGCTGGTCTTCTGGGGGAGGGGCCTGTTGTGCTGATTTTCAGGTGTTAGCACTTGGGGGAGCTGCTTATCCCCTGCCTGGTGCAGGGCTCAGTGAAAGATGTTTAAGCTGTTTATCCGGTGAGGCCACTGTGAAGCTCAGTGGGGGTTGTTTACCCCGTGAGGCCCCAGGAGGAACAACCACAGTGGCCGCAGCCAGCTCTGATGCCCTGGATTCAACTCCTGCAGTGACTAAGGAGCTCTCCGTCTGCAGGGCCTGGATGCTCCGGGGGCGGGGCCGGTGATCTGCTCAGCTCCGGGCAGGAGCGTCCTTGCTGTCCTGGGCCCTCCTGGCCTCTGCATGTCCCGGGGGGAGGCCGGATCCTGGGCTGTGTCCCCAGCACACTGTGCTCCCCAGCCTGCGCTGCTGGAATCGTGCTCCCGGCCCGGCAGCCCCGTCCGCGGGGAGCCTCTGCCGGAGCCCCTCTGAGCTGCTCCAGGGGCCATGGGGCGGAGCTGCAGCGCTTTAGGGAGCTGGGCCGTGGGGTGTGGGCGCTCTTCCCTGGGGTGCAGGTGCTCTGTTAGTGTCCCAGGGAGCCTGAAGGCATCCCCGCCCTCCTGGGGTCCTGCTCTAACTCCCTGCGAGCGCCTTTCCCTCCAGGAAGATTGGTGAAACTCCCGCTTCTCCAGGCGGGTCTTTCCTGTCCTGGGGACACTCGCCCCGGCCTTAGCCCGGCTCCTCACCCCCTCCACCTTGGAGGCCTTTTGTTTCTTTATTTCTTTTTTCCCCATCTTCCTACCTTGATAGAAGCATGAACTCTTCTCACTGTAGCATTCCAGGTGTTCTCTCTTTAAATCTCAGGCCGAATTCGTAGATTTTCAGGATGATTTGAAGGTTATCTTGGTAATTTGGTGGGGACAGGTGACTTGGGGGACCCTACTCTTCCGCCATCTTGCCCCGCCCCTCCTCAGCATCTTAAAAGCCATCTATAAAAAGCCCACAACAAATATCATTCTCAATGGGGAAACACTGGGACACCTTCCCCTAAGATGAGGAACACGACAGGGATGTCCACTCTCACCACTGCTATTCAACATAGTACTAGAAGTCCTAGCCTCAGCAATAAAACAAAAAGAAATAAAAGGCATTCAAATTGGCAAAGAAGAACTCAAACTCTCCCTCTTTGCAGATGACATGATACTGTACATAGAAAACCGAGACTCCACCCCAAGATTGCTAGAAGTCATCCAGCAATTTGGCAGTGTGGCAGCATACAAAATCAATGCCCAAAAATCAGTGGTATTTCTATACACTGAGACTGAAGTAAGAGAAATCAAGGAGTCAATCCCATTTACAATTGTACCCAAAAGCATAAGATACCTAGGAATAAACCTAACCAAAGAGGTAAAGGATCTATACCCTAAAGACTACAGAACACTTCTGAAAGAAATTGAGGAAGACACAAAGAGTTGGAAAAATATTCAATGCTCATGGATTGGAAGAATTAATATTGTGAAAATGTCAATGCTACCCAGGGCAATGTACACATTTAATGCAATCCTTATCAAAATACCGTGGACTTTCTTCAGAGAGTTGGAACAAATCATCTTAAGATTTGTGGAATCAGAGAAGTCCCTGAATAGTCAGGGGAATATTAAAAAAGAAAACTAGAGCCAGGGGCATCACAATGCCAGATTTCAGGTTGTACTACAAAGCTGTGGTCATCAAGGCAGTGTGGTACTGGCACAAAAACAGACACATAGATCAATGGAACAGAATAGAGAATCCAGAAATGTGCCTTCCACTCTATGGTCAACTAATATTTGACAAAGCAGGAAAGATTATCCACCGGAAAAAGGACCATCTCTTCAGTAATGGTGCTGGGACAATTGGACAGCCACGTGCAGAAGAATGAAACTAGACCATTCTCTTACACCAGATACAAAGATAAACTCAAAATGGATGTAAGATCTAAATGTGAGTCAAGAATCCATTCATTTGGGGAATATAAAAAACAGTGAAAGGGAATAAAGGGGAAAGGGGAGAAAATGCAGGAGGAAGGGAGGTGGGCAGGGGATGGGGTGACTGGGTGATGGGCACTGAGGGGGGCACTTGATGGGATGAGCACTGGGTGTTATGCTCTATGTTTGCAAATTCAGCTCCAAGAAAAAAATAATTAAAACAAACAAACAAACAAACAAACAAACAGAATCCATCCAAATCCTAGAGGAGAACACAGGCAATACTCTTTTTGAACTTGGCCACAGCAACTTCTTGCATGAAGGCAAGGGAAAGAAAAGCAAAAATGAATTATTGGGACTTCATCAAGATAAAAAGCTCCTGCACAGCAAAAGAAACAGTCAACAAAACTAAAAGACAACCTACAGAACGGGGGAAAATATTTGCAAATGACCTATCAGATAAAGGGCCAGTATCCAAGATCTGTAAAGAGCTTATTAAACTCAACAACAAAGAAACAAACAATCCAATCATGAAATAGGCAAAAGATATGAACAGAAATTTCATAGGAAAGCAAGACATAGACATGGCCAACAAGCACATGAGAAAATGCTCCACATCACTTGTCATCAGGGAAATATAAATCAAAACCACAATGAGATCCCACCTCACACCAGTGAGAATGGGGAAAATTAACAAGGCAGGAAACTACAAATGTTGGAGAGGATGCGGAGAAAAGGGAACCCTCCTGCACTGTTGGTGGGAATGTGAAATGGTGCAGCCACTCTGGAAAACTGTGTGGAGGTTCCTCAAAGAGTTAAAAATAGATCTGCCCTATGACCAGCAATTGCACTGCTGGGGATTTACCCCAAAGATACAGATGCAATGAAACGCCAGGACACCTGCACCCCAATGTTTCTAGCAGCAATGTCCACAGTAGCCAAACTGTGGAAGGAGCCTCGGTGTCCAACGAAAGATGAATGGATAAAGACGACGTGGTCTATGTATTCAGTGTAATATTCCTCAGCCATTAGAAATGACGAATACCCACCATTTGCTTCAACCTGGATGGAACTGGAGGATATTATGCTGAGTGAAATAAGTCAATTGGAGAAGGACAAACATTATATGGTCTCATTCATTTGGGGAATATAAAAAATAGTGAAAGGGAATAAAGGGGAAAGGAGAGAAAATGAGTGGGAAATATCAGTGCGGGAGACAGAATACGAGAGACACCTAACTCTTGGAAACGAACAAGGGGTGGTGGAAGGGGAGGTGGGCAGGGGGTGGGGGTGACTGGGTGACGGGCACTGAGGGGGGCACTTGACGGAATGAGCATTCGATGTTATATGTTGGCAAATTGAACCCCAATAAAAAAATACGAGCCCCCTCCACTGAATTAGGGGATTGGATTGACTAGAATCGTCTTCAGATGATTAATTATCATTGATAATAAATTTTTTATGCTCACTCTAAAACTTATAACAAAAGAATGTAATATTTTCCTTTTTTCATTGACATTATAAACTATTTCTATTGCTAATACAAAAATACTTCAATTGGACTTCTTCATATCATGTATTTAGAAAAGCATCACGATACTCTAATATGCAGATTGCACAGCCAAGCACTATGCAGCGTTTGTAAGTACTAAGCTACATCTAGCAAATAGAAATAAATTTCTGATTTGAAGATAGAGATTTAGACCCGGCACTGGAGTTTTGTCTCTAGAAACCCTGCTTGGCTTATCACCTCCTCTCACTACTGACTGGCTTCACTTTGGGTCCCATACTCCTTGGGCATAGGCATACAAATTCCCCCAGCATATAGATCTGTGGTCCCTTGCCCAACAGAAGCAGCATGTGCCCTACAACTGGCTGCCATTTCTTATGTCCAGGTGGCACAGCACTCTCTTGGCGAGGTTTCAGTGTTGATGAGCAGAGGACATCACTCATCCGGTCCTCTGGTTTTGGGGACCGTGGGGCTCTCCTCAGACTCTGCTGGAACCAAGTGGCCTGATGAGAAGCCCTAGATGAAGCTGTTCTTAGCCTGGAATCATTGGCCCGAGGACTCTAACAGCTTGGCTGTCCTACATATTGAGAAGCAGTATTTATTTGCCATCTGTGGCAACCTGAGAAGCTCTAAGTTTGTGCAAAGGCTGCAAACTGGACAAGTTTAGACGTTTGAGGAATAGCAAAGAAAGGGTGGTCAGAGCAGTACAGGGAGAGTGATAGGTGAGGTCAGATTGTTGGGGATCAGATCATATAGCATCTTAAAAATAACAGTAAGGATTAGATTCTAAATGTGATAGGGCATTACAACTTTTAATGCAGGGGAGGGAAAGGACTCGATTTTTATTTTATAAAGCTCACTTTGGCTTCAGAGGATTGTTAAAAGGGGTGCAAGTGTGACAACAGAGAATCACAGTAACCCAAGTGAAACATGGCAGCTTGGATTAGGCAGTGGTAGGAGTGGACAGATTTGTGACAAATTTTGAGAGTAGAGGTAACAAGACTTGCTCATGGACGGATAGAAAAGTAAAGGGATTATGCTCCTGGTTTTTTGGGCTGACCAACTTGGGTAAATGGTGGTGCCATTATCTGAGATAGAGAAGACTTAGAGAAAAGCAGGTGGGGGGTGGAGACTAAGAGATATTTGAACTTACATTTGAGATGCCTGTAAGGTATCCAATACACGTGCAGACAGTACAAGTGAGGGTGAGTAGTGTTCTGGAAATTATGTAGGTCTATTTCCTCACAGTCTTTCAATCCTTTATCACGACTGTAATTTACCTTCTGTCCCTGCTGTTCATAAGTACTACTCTAAGAGGGGCCACCAAAGACTTTCAAGCTATGAAGTCCTCTTAATGCCCCTGAAAAAGTGGCTCTTCTGATACAGAACTCTCTGCTGTCTTGAGTTTATGACACTGTTCTCTTCTGGTTTTCCTCAATAACTGGCCATTTCTTCTTTTGCTGAATCCTCTGCCATTTCTCAAACACTGATGTTCGTTCCTTCATGGCTCTATACTTAGCCTCATTTTCCTTCCTGAATCATTAGTTAGTCCTGTACCCCAAATCACAGGAACAATACTAATACCTGTTCTCTTCTAAGAAAGCTGTGACTCATATTGATGGTTCCCTTCTTCCATAGGCACAGTCAAGTCTCACTAATGCTGCCTTTAGTTAAGGTCTTCAAGGTCTTTTGGCTTGAATGATCCCAGAGCCAAACTAGCTTTGCCTCTCTGTAAACTGTCCTCCACTGTTGAATTACTTTTCTGAAAAATCTAGTCATTCTTGTGCTAAAACCTGTTCACTGGCTCCCTTCCTCAGAACAAAACCTAACTTCAGAGCACAGCATTTAAGGACCCCAATATATGTCCTATTTATAGTTCATAAATAACTTCTTGAGTTTCAAAAATGCTACTCTCCTACATTAGCTTTTCTACAATCACAAATGCCACTCCTTTCTGGACCCACCTCTCACTCTTGGTGAACCTCCTCTTTCAAATGCCAGCTCAGCCTTTCTTTTCTGACCTGTCACCTTTCTGCTCTCTCCATGTTTTACTGATGTTCAAGGACTTCTTGAGATTAGTCTTTAAGTATTATTCATTCAGGTTAACATTTATTAATACGCTAATTATTGTGGTGGTTTGTAATGTGTCAAGTGTGTTAGGCTGAACTTTCCAGAATTCTTGTCCCTGAATGTTTTGGTTAGAGCAAGCATTCAATTCTTGAGCAACTTTAGAGGGCCGGTGTGAAGCCACAGCTATTTAGTAGCTCATACATGTTAATGCTGATGTGGGGCTCACCAGCTGTAGCTGAGCTTGCAACTTCTCAACCTTTCCCTGGATCATTCTTCAGCTTTTCTAAACTTTGGACAAGGTATGTGTGAAAAAGGACTGAGACTTTTCCAGGAGTCATACCATCAAAGCCAGAGGTAATAAAAATGACAAGGGTTTCAGTCTGTGCTTGTGATTTCTACTTGTTCCCATGTCTCCCATTTTACATCCATCTTCCCTCTTTATAGCCTGCCCCGTGGACTTCAAGCTGTTACATCAGAAACAAAGGTTAACAGCCTTGCAGAGCCATGCTTGACCAGCTCCCACAACAGCATCAAGTCCAATCCCATATAAGCCTACTTAAATTACTATACCCTAGTAGTTCTGCTTCTCTGACTGAATGCTGACAGTTACGTACAAGAAAAATGAGGCTTGTGAAATGGTACTTGTCATTATAATCTCAAAGCACCTGTGCTAGAGTCTCTATTGTTCGCATACTCTTATGCCTTTCTAGAATTTTGACTTTCTAGGAGGAAATTTTATCTCCATATGACCAGTGCAGGATGGTACTTAGCACAAATTAGGCATTTATAAATCCTTTGTGAAACAAATAATTTGGAACACCTCTATTAAAGTAACAATAAAGATGTCAATCTGATTTCTATAGCAGAGGAATACATTAGCTATCAATAAATACTGACCCGAAATCGACTGTTACATAAATTAAAATCCTAGGAAGTCAGTGAAAACAGCAGTTATCCAAATGGTACACATTTCCAAATATTTCCTATTAAAGTCGTCCTTTGTGTATAAGCATATCCTTATAGAAATGCAGACAAACCTATGGAAAGGCAGAGTTTTCTGACTTTAATGCTAGACTCTTTACGATAATTTTATGACACGTCAGGTTCATGATATTTTCTATGACATATTACTAAAACAATAAAACCAATGTGACTTGATACACATTTTCTTTAGTTATTTTAAGATTAATAAAAAGCTTTAAATTTCCTATTACCTGTTAGCCAGAAATAGTTTACCACTGAATTATCAGTTCAATAATATGTTTAGTTTTTAGCCATATGTTAAAATAGTTCAGAACATTATGCAACTTGAAAAATCTAGTTTTAACTGTCACTTATAAAGTGCAAGATAGTAGAATTAATTACAAGTTTAAGCTATAACTTGGTAATCTTAGCCAACAAATTTTATTAAAAGCAAACTGGTCTTTCAAAAGTGATCATGGAACTCAAAATACAAGCAAGAAGGATGAAAAACCGCTCACTGGCAAATAGATCATTTTAATTTTCTCACTATATGAAACAAACTTTTCATTTTAGGAAAGGTTAACAGAAAGATGTCACAGGCTAGTTAATTGCTTCTAGCTCTCTCCACCGGGATAGATGCATTTAGAGAACTGGCTGTGATTGAGCCTTCTTTGCAAGCAGCTTTAGATCTGCAATACACTTGGCAATTGTCTCCTTTTCCTGTGACAAGGAAAGAGAAATCTGTTTAGACGTCTCCAAATCACAGAAGGGCACAAAACACTGTAATTCTAAAGGATACCTCCTAGAAGATCTTGAGATTCCTACACAATCTCAAGATGACATAACAGATTACTAGGAATATTTTATGTACCACAGAGGGATGCAATTTATTCTAAGCAAATCCAGGGAATTAGTTAAAAATCCCCTGGCTCACAGCTTTTATGAGTGAAATCTATATAGAACGGGAAGCCAGATGCTGCTATAACCACGTGCCAACGATGTTATCTTGCATAGCTAACAGCTGCTTGAAAAACAGCAGCCTAACAACAATCACAGAAATGTCAAGAATAAAAATTTGTCTCTTATTTTTTTGTGTTTTCCTCAATTCCTAAGTATGTTACTTTTATGCAAAAGAATTTACTGGAGGGATCCCTGGGTGGCGCAGCGGTTTAGCGCCTGCCTTTGGCCCAGGGCGCGATCCTGGAGACCCGGGATCGAATCCCATGTCAGGTTCCCGGTGCATGGAGCCTGCTTCTCCCTCTGCCTATGTCTCTGCCCCCACCCCCCCCCCCCCGTGTGTGACTATAAATAAATTAAAAAAAAAAAAAAAAAAAGAATTTACTGGAAAAAAAAATCCTTTAATTGTTGGTAGACAAAACACTTCTTCTAATCCCTGATGATTACAACAGAAAATGGTCATAAATATCTACATACTCTATATATTTGGGAGAGAAATCAAATCATAATAAAAAAATATATAAACTTTAGAAAAGGAAAACAAATTTAGGTGAGTAATAAACATTTCTTTTCTGTTCAAGACCAATGATGTAAGTGGCTGGGAAGAGGAAATGGAATAGAGATCATGGAATTAGGAAATGAAAGGGACTCAGGAATAACTTTATCCAGTCTATTGTACAGAGAAATGAACTATGTTGGTTAGCATTTCCTAAGTGACAGAACTTGAATATAAGTGTGCCACAGTGTTCTCAACTGTCACTGTCTCTGACAGCAAGAGACCCTTTGGTGACCAAATTCTGAGGAAGAGGAAGGCCACCAAGGTAGCTGTGCATTGTTCTGTGTTCCCAGAACAATGAAGCAGGGCGACCCCATCGTCTCTAGGCTAATGACTCCTTGCCAGCTATTCCTATTGTACCAGAGCATCAGCAGAGGTTTGTGAGAAGTCAATACAATTCCAGAAACTTCAGGACACCATGTACCTGCTGGGCAGATATGCTCTGCACCACATGCTTCTCCACCCAGTTTATCATGTGTTCTTGTTCCTTTCGACGCATCATATTCTGCACAGAGATGTGATAGTCTAGGCGATTCTTCACTTCCCTGTACACTCTATGCAGCCGTTCCCGGTAAGTGAGCTCCAGTGCCATAGCAATGTTATTCTGAAGCAAAATTAAGAATTGATGAAAAAGTCTGCATCGTTGAAGGGTCACTTCCACTCTGCGATTCCGCCGGTTAGAATACCCCACCACTTTCTTGTACTTTATGCAAAATGGTTTTATTTAATATGAATGGGTAAGAGATACATGTGCTAAACAAACTCTGCTAGGATGTGGTAAAAATATATTTAAAAGTATACACAGTGGGATCCCTGGGTGGCTCAGCAGTTTAGCGCCTGCCTTCAGCCCAGGGCCTGATCCTGGAGACCCGGGATCGAATCCGTCAGGCTCCCTGCAGGGAGCCTGCTTCTCCCTCTGCCTGCGTTTCTGCCTGTCTTTCTCTCTCTCAGGGTCTCTCATGAATAAATAAAATCTTAAAAAAAAACAAAAACAAAGTATATACAGTAAGTTTCTTCCAGCCCACCCAAGGCCACCATCTTCCTGTACGTCCTGTAACTCCCTCACAGAAATTTTCAATAAACAAAATACAGGTATAGGCAGGTATGCACACGCACACACACATCACTTTTACGAATTATGACATAAAGACCCACCACAATTTTAAGTTACATTGAATTCTACTATACTGGTGTCCCGTAATCCAGAGTTTATTTAACCAAGCTCTATTAATACATTAGACTGCTTCAAATTTTTTCTACTAGAAATAATGCTACATCTGTTGTCTTTGCACTTATGTGTAAATACTTGCTCTAATAACATGTTGATTATCTACTATGTTCTACAAACTATGTGTCAATTTAGTCTTATAATCATACCATGGCATAGTTATTATTATATACAACTTCCAGTAAAGAAATTGAGGCAGATGCTATGGAATTTGTCCAAGGTTGTTCTATTTGTACAGAGCTAATAAATTGTGAAGCAAGCCAAGATCTGAATACAAGGAGCCAGGCTATAAAGCCGATGCTCTTTAATTAACACTGTCACATTCCACATAAAATTGTGCTACGTCATTGTCCTACCAGCAACACAAATGCCTATCACTCCCTGACCAATGATAACTATAAAACCTTTTACTCTCTATTCTCATAAGCAGAAAAAATACGAATTTTAACTGTCATTATCTAAGAACATTGACATATTTAGAAATCATTTACATGTATTTATGAATGGTCTGTTTCCTAGGCTTAGTTTTCTACTGGGATATTGGTCTCTCCTAAAAGAACTACCCTTTTGTGTCATATGGAACCCACACATTCTTCCCAGTTTGTCATTTAACTTTGTTTATGCTAATTTTTATATAAAAAATTTTTGTGAAGTCAATTTAACAAATTTTCCCCTTATAGTTTCTGAATTTTTTAAATTTTTATTTTTAGTTTTTTTTAATTTTATTTTTTTTCTCTTTCAAGTTTTTATTTAAATTCCAATTAGTTAACATACAATGTAGTAATAGTTTCAGGAGTGCAATATAATGATTCGACACTTCCATAAATCACCTTGTGCTCATCGCAGCAAAGTGTACTCCTGAATCCCCATCACCTACTTCACTACCCACCCCCCCCAGCCAAATAACCATCAGTTTGTTCTCTACAGGTAAGAGTCTGCCTCTTGGTTTGCCTTTCTCCTCCTCCCATGTTCATTTGTTTGGTTTCTTAAATCCCACAAGTGGAATCATATGGTATTTGTCTTTCTCTGAATTATTCTGCTTAGCAACTAATTTCTTTGCCTCCCATTACAATAAAACTCCTTGACAATTTTGACAGTTGTCTATACTCTGACTTCAATTTCTTCCCTTCTACTTTTTCTGCAAGCAACTCCCACCACTTTACTAAAATAGCCCTTATAAGGTCACCAACAACCTCCATGTTGCTAAATCCATGGCAAATTTTAGGCCCTTTATTTCTTGACCATAACAACTAGGATGACTACACATTGGAACTGTCCTTGTCACCGGTTTTCCCTCACCATGTTCTTGTCTTATAAGTGCCACCTGTCAGCTCGTGACTCCCAAATCTTCAGCCTGGAATTCTCCCCATAAATTCCAGACTCATATATTATGTAATGGTCTATACCACGTAACTCTACTTGGCTAATTGGCAGGCATTTCAAACCAATGCTACCAGACCGAAGGCTATTTCCAACAAGGCAATCAGAGTGACCCTTCAAAAGACAAGTGAGATGGTGTTACTCCTCTGCTTAAAAGCTTCAATGACTTTCTTATTCAGAGGACAGGTAAGAGTCCACAGAGAAGCCTACAAGACTTCACCCAATTTAGCCCCTGACCACTCTCTGCTTTTTCTCCTCCTCATCCATTTGCTTCAACTATTCTGGTCTCCTTACTATTCCTTGACCATACCAAATAAGCTTCCAGGTTTTGGGCCCTTGCAATTTTTCTTCGCTCTGCTGTAATACTATTTCCCCAGAAGTCCACACAGCTTGCACCAACATTTCTTCAGGTGTCTGTTCAAGTATCATATTAGAGGCCTCTCTAGACTGCCCAATAAAACTAACTCCCTCTCATTTCCTTTCCTAGTTTGTTGTTCTACATAGGACTTGATATTCTTTATCTGCTCAGTTATTTTTTTTTCTGTCCCCTTAACCCCTGGCTCGAAAGCAGACTCCATAAAAGCAGACTTTCTTTTATTCCCAAACACCTGCCAGAGTCTCACACAGGAAGAGCTCTATCACTAGTCACTAAATATTTCAAAAATAAGTAAAAATATAAAGACTACCATCTGATTCTTATGAAAGGGCTACATCTTCAAAAGTCAAATTTTGTGTGTGTACATATCATGTATGAGGTAGGAAGGATTCTCTGGTTGAAACCTAAGTATGTACAGAAAGAGGTTTTAAAGTTTCCTGAGATTTTTTAAACATTTATGTGCTTAAGAATCTTTAGGGATCAGTTTTTTAAAATCTAGATTCTTAGACAGTTCCTAACACAGGTTCTGAATCTACAAAGTCTTGGGCTGGGTTCGTAAACCTGCACCAAAGAGGACTGATACATGTGGTACTACAAACCACACTAAGAAATACTGGCCTAGATCCTTAATACTTCATATACTTTACCTTACCACCTCATTTTTCATTTCATATGTGCTTCTTTAGCATAAAATTTCAATTATAGGGCATCTCACTATAAAAGGCATAAAATAAAGCAAGGGCTCAAAGTAGGTAACAATGTGATTGTTTAAACAAAAATACCTGAGCATATTCCTAGAAATGTTTCAGAGATGAAGTATATTTTAGAATCTAATGATGCCTTGACCACAGTAAAAAAGCTTTACAGCTATCTGAATTTGGTTTGTGAATTGGAATCTAAAGTATCAGATTTCCTCACTGTAAGTATGTCAAGTAAGAGTTCCTCATAGCGAGTACATATGAAATGCACAGCATGTATTACACCTATGGCCTTAGATAGTGAATACCATTTTTTAGTCAGCAGTAATTTAATGACTACTGTCCTGTGTAGATCCAAAAATATGTTTTTATAACCTTTACTCTAATTTTAGAGTAACTATTTATCCACTTGATAGATATTAAATATCTAAATACTTGTAATTGCCAAACCCCACCTCTTTTCTAAATACTAGATGCTCAACATATTCAACCAATTCTCATAAAATTTGATTTTTGTTTTAAATGCACACAAACGGGTTAACTTTATTTTCCTTAGAAGGTTCTGAAACCTACCCTCTGGACATCAAAAAGGTAATGGCGCTTTTGAACCAGTGCCTGCTGTGACTTCTCTGTATCAATTGCATCCTGGATCTGTTGAATGGAAGCCTGTTTCACCTCTTCTAGTTGGGCAATTTTTTGCTGCAATTATGATTTTACAACAAAGATCAGTGAAAACAGAGAGAGTAACAAAAATAGCTTCATTCTACGCTTCCTCAAAGTTATATTCCTCATTTGTGAAAATCACTCATGAAGAAACATATACTGGGAGACATGCACAAATCCTTAAAGATAATTAATTGCTCACAATAACTATGAAGTATCTTGTCAAATGAGCAGAACTATGAAAAAACTGGACAGTTTGGTAGATTTAAAAGTATTTATCTCAAATTAATAACCAACATTAACACTTATAATTTTAATCATCGTAATTAGGTTCATTTCTATATGCTTGTCCCCTAACATGAACATCAGAAACATCACTTGATGGTATGGATACTTTTAATAGTCTAAAATGAGAAATAAGGTTTACAGTTCTTACCTCACTGAGTTTGTCAGCAAATTCTCCAATAGAGGCACCATATTTTTTAACTACATAGATAAGCAACCCTATTGTTGATATGGCAGAGAAGGTCTCTGCAGTAATCACATATATTTCTTTGGACAGAGAATATAAGATAAGTCCAGTTCCAAGCACGTAGGGTCCTAAAAGAAGGAAAAATTATTTTATGATGGATATACTACATCTGAAAGGAAAGACAAAAAGTTCTACATCTGATTAGTTGAAGGTGTTATGTAATGATTTAAAGCAACTGGATTAAAAATAACCCTGTACTGAGGAGCAGTGTGGTAGCGCTGAAAAAAAGGATCTAGATCAGGGAATCTGACTCTCTAACACAGAAGAAACTGAATGATATAAATAATCTTTCAGTTTAGTTTCCTCATCTGTAAGACGGGAACAATACTTTCTTCACAGGGTGGATGAAACTGAGAAATAATGTATGTAAAGTGCCTAGTACAACTGCTTAGGTAATTTGTGCAAGACATACTATTTATTGAATGGGAACACTGGTAAGGATAAAATTTATCCGGTCCTGCCTATTTTTACTGAATAGGAGGAACCTGACACTAGAAATAAGCAAGCAAGCAAGCAAGCAAGCAAACAAACAAAAATCCCCCCAAAGAAAGTAGTATGTATCTATTAGGATGAATCAGGATTCTCAATTCCTGTAACACCTAGTTATAATGCTTCAAATATAGCTATCTTTTTCTTTAACCAAGCTGTTGAGTTCTGAAAGGACATAAAACCATGATGTACATTTCTTTAGGATTTTCTGTTGTGCCTCAGAAGAGCTAGGGAAGGACAAAGCTTCCTCCTTAAGGCAGAATTTTACAGTGTCTCTGAGCAAAATGAATACCAAAGGATGTAACACAAGAATAAGGGTCTCAAATGTATTTTATCCAGTTTCCCATAAAAAGTTTCAATAGCTCTTTTAAAAATTTGTCTCTAATATATAAATCTTAAAGCTGAACATAAATTCAAAACTTTAAATGTGAATTTGCAAAAAAGCCTATTGTTGGTAATATTTTAATCACCTGTGGGGATCTGAGGACCCTAATGTTTCTTGCAATTTCAGTTACAGAAACCCTATTTTCGGTCACCCTCTGGAGGTTTAAAAAAACAAACAACCCTTGGCTTCCAGAATCCCCTCCTCACAGCAGTAGGAGGCACAAGAATTCGGAAGTAGGAACTTGGGTTTAAGGCCAAAACATAAACTAGAAAGAATAAATCTCAGCCCATACTTTAGTTTCTAGTTCTTCTTGGTAACAAATATCTTACAGGACTGCTATGAGGATTAAATAATTTAAGTGAAAGCAGACTGCACTATGAAAATGTAAGATTGCAGAAGAGTGTATGCTTTATTAAAAGGAAAAAAAACAAAACAAAAACGGGCAGCCCCGGTGGCTCAGCGGTTTAGCACTGTCTTTGGCCCGGGATGTGATCCTGGAGACCCGGAATCGGGTCTCACATCAGGCTTCCTGCATGGAGCCTGCTTCTCCCTCTGCCTCTCTGTGTGTGTGTCTCTCATGGATAAATAAATAAAATCTTTAAAAAAAAGGGGGGGGGGAACCCTGATACATATTGCCCAACTTCTGTTTTTACTTATACATACAATTTAATAAACCCTAGTTTAATACACAGCTCTTTCCACCACCTGACGATATATTATACAGTTACTCCTTTCTTTCCTGCTTATCCTATAATAGAATGTGTGTTCCTTGGAAGGCAGGCACCTCAGCTCACAGTCTATGCCTAGAAGAGGACTTGGCACAGAGCAGGCATTCAGTGACTGATTTATCAACAAATGGAGACAATGGTATAAAATCAAGTGAAAATCCCAACCACATTTACCACAGACAAATCAGGGCAACCAAATCACAACTGTTACATTGAACTACTTCCATAATTTACCTTTGACTTCATTTTTGTGCATACGCGGAAGAGGTAAGAGACCATCAAATCCTAGATAAACAAACTATACCGCCTAAATGTACTAACACTGGGCAAATGCTCACCTGTTACCCCAGTTTTGGGATAAAGGAACTGGAAGAATTCTTCGGGGATCAGGCCCAAACGAACTTTCCCTCCATATTCAGGAAGAGGGGGTACAGGTGCAAGACTCGGCTGCCCTGTGTGGAAGATCCTTGTCGCCTGCAATGCCCTAGGGGTAGCAATCACACAAATTTAAAGAGAACATAACGTATGCACAATTAGTAGAAAGAATGGGGATGAGGACTGAGGCAGTTTGCTACTGTCATAATGCAAAGAGAATAGACCAGGAATGGGAAAGTTAGGGTCTAATAATTAGCTGTGGCAGGCAAACAAGGTTGTTTTTTATAAAGATTTTACTTATTTATTCATGAGAGATACAGAGAGAAAGAGAGAGGCGGAGACACAGGTAGACGCAGGAGGTGGCTCCATGCAGGGAGCCCAATGTGGGACTCGATCTCAGGACTCCAGGATCAGGCCCTGGGCTGAAGGCAGACGCTCAACCACTGAACCACCCAGGCGTCCCGAGAGTAAAGTTGTATATAACTTTCTACCCAATCGATACTCAAAGCCCTTCTGTAGGTCTTAAAAGTCATCTGTCTAGCACTTTGTATGCTTATTAGAATTCCAATATATAAGAACATAGATTTTATACTCAGATTATCTGGCTTTATTATTTTTTTTTCAAAGATTTATGAGAGAGAGAGAGAGAGATGCGCAGAGACACAGGCAGAGAAAGAAACAGGCTCCATGCAGGGAGCCTGACGAGGGACTCGATCCCAGGTCTCCAGGATCACACCCTGGGCTGAAGGTGGCACTAAATCGCAGAGCCACCCAGGCTGCCTGATTATCTGGCTTTAAATCCTAGACCTGCCACTTGACTTTGAGCAAGTAGATTAATCTTTTGTAATCACGGATTTCTCTAGGTAGCGTGGGAATAAAGAAGGAGTTTACAGGGTTGCTCTGAAGATTTTAGGTAAAGAGCTTCAAATGGTGCTAAGCATACAGTAGAATATGTAAGCGAATACCTATTATATATTCACTGTGTTGTGAGCATCTTGATGGCAAGAACTTTGACTTGAGCATTCTCTGTGATGGGGTGCTAACCATTGTGTGAAACAGACCTTTTCGGTGTGGGGTAGCTCTAATTATGTTCATCTTTAAATGTAACTGCTGTGTACATACTTGAAATCTCTATTCATTAATTCCAATTTCATTTTTCTGTGTAACACATAGAATTTCCATGTATCTGGGTTAAACATCTCTGTTCTCTCACAATCCTGACAGTTCACAAGAAGCTGCCCGGTTTTGTTTACTACAGTGAGGTAGGTATACAGAACTCAGCTCGAATTATTGTATTATCATAGACTTGTAAACTACTCTCATATTCCAACAGCCCAGGACTGCATTTTTAGCAGTTACAACATATTACCATTTCATTAAAATTACGATGAAATAAAGTCCTCATCTTTTTATACACGCTGTCAACCTCAGTCTTCTTCAAATTCTCTATGTTTTTTATCCCCCACCTCCCCACTCAACCTCTATCCCTTTGCAAGGTAAGGACTTATATGATTTAATTGATTTTGGTTAGCTGCTTATCGTTTGAAGGTTATTTCTGCTTCCCTATGTTTTAGCTAGCCCACCAACTTTTGTAATTTGACAATCATGCTCGAGGTTCTTTCATTTATTTTTAAATTTTTATTTATTTATCCATGAGAGACAGAGAGAGAGAGAGGCAAAGACATAGGCAGAAGGAGAAGCAGGCTCCATGCAGAGCTCGATATGGGACCCGATCCCCACTCTGGAATCACGCTCTGAGCCAAAGGTAGGCACTCAACCACTGAGCCACCCAGAACCACATATTTAAATAGTTCAGGCCAAAATAAACAAATAAACAAATAAAATAAATAAATATTTCAGGCCAACTCAAATCCTCTCTTGAACTAGCTATCTTAATTTAAGCCCTCATCATCTCTGGCCTAAACTACTTAATAATCCAAACCCTGGTCTCTCTCTGCTTCTCAACAAATACCCCTTTAAACTTAGCTCCTCCAACCCGGGATCGAGTCCCGCATCCGGCTCCAGGTGCATGGAGCCTGCTTCTCCCTCTGCCTGTGTCTCTGCCTCTCTCTCTGTGTGTGACTATCATAAATAAATAAAAATTAAAAAAAAAAAAAAAACAAAAAAACTTAGCTCCTCCACACTAGTGCCAATGTTTTTATAATGCAAATTTGACTTTAAAACTCAACAGGTTCAGGCACCTGAGGGGCTCAGTGGTTGTCAGGCTCCCTGCATGGAGCCTGCTTCTCCCTCTGCCTGTGTCTCTGCCTCTCTCTCTGTATCTCTCATGAATAAATAAATAAAATCTTAAAAACAAAAAAACAAAAACAAACCTAAAACCCAAAAAACCTCAACAGGCTCCAGACATCCAGGTGGCTCAGTGGTTGAGCATCTGTCTATCTTTGGCTCAGGTCATGATCCCGGGATCAGGTCCTGCATGGACTCACCGTTGGAGCCTGATTCTGCCTTTCTGTGTCTCTCATGAATAAGCAAAATCTTAAAAAACAAAACTCAACAGGCTCTCCTGCCTACAGAAAACAAAATCTTTAACATGGCGTACATGATTCAACACCTGTCAGATTTTATATCCTCATCTTCCTTCATTCTCCTATCCTCTAGCCATACGGAACTATACATAAATAATAAATATATATATATGTATTTACACACACACACATATGGCTAAATATAGCTCCCCCCCTCCCAAAAAAAACCCCCAAAACCTGCCTCATGCTGCTCTTTCTGCCTGGTATGTCTTTCACTAAATGGCTGCCAAGCCCACCCAGCCTTCAGAACATCTCAAGCGTATCCTTTATAAAGCCCTTTCCAATCTTACATTCATTCACCTGTATGTCAGGTGCTAGGGGTATAGCAATGAGCAGTCAAGGTCCCAGGATTCACATTGTACTGAAGTTGTGGAAAGAAGAGCTCTGAAGGGTTTTGTTGGGGCCTGGGGCTTATGTAATCCCTAAGGCTAGTAGAAGAATGGGCTGTTATGGGACAAGAATAGACATGTAAGAAGACTAGTTAAGAGACTACTGAAATAGACCAGGTGAAAACTGATGGGCGTTCATAGCAGTGGCAGTGGAAGAATGGTTAGAGTCCAGATATAATTTGGAGGAGACAGCCTTGCTGACATATTATAGAATGTGAAAACGAGGAGAAATTGAGTACATTCCTTGTATCTTACACTGTAATCATTTTATTTGTGACTCATTAAAATTGTTTACCTGTCTGTATGGATTCTTTTTTCTCTGATATGTTGGGAGCAATTGTAGCCTCACTTTATTGTGCACACAAAAATTAATCAGATGAATTAAAAGCCATTTTTTCAAGGCATAAAGTCATTATGTTTGGCAAGATTTAAGTCTAAGTCTGGAAGCAGAAAGAGAATTCCAAAAGAAATTAATAGGATTTATGGAACATTAATAACAGATGCCAAGACTAAGCACACGGTATATACTGAGCACTGTTTTCAGAATTTTACAGGAATTCAGTCTCTTAGTTCTAACCCATAACGTACGATTATCTCCATTTTGCAGAGGAGATCGAGGTCCCGCAGCTTGTTCAGTGGAGAAACCGGGCGTTACTGTAGCTTCGGCCCTTGCTCGAACCCGCTACGCTGGAGCTGCGACCTCTGGAGGTGAGCTCCACATACGCACGTCAGCCTCACTCATTTTTCTATCTGGTTATGTAGGTGGCAAGATAAATATTTACAGAATCCGTGAATGATTTCTCTGTAAAAGTTGGAATCTGAGAGAGTAAAAATAATATGCTTTCTGGTTTTACTTAAGGAAACTTGTTTTAGAAGCTCCGGATTCCCGCTGTAGCACGTAAGCCTAGCTGAAGGTCAAGGGCGGAGCTTCGAGGACCCCAAGCCTGGCTTCTAGTTTGGTCACAACACAGCGCTTATCCCCTTAGTCTTTGCCAGGGGACGACACGACAACGCTGCAGGCGGCCACGGAGCAGCACTGCCGGGATGAGCTTTATGCCTTTCTAGATCACCTAACGAAGGGCGACTGCGGGCCTGCAGCTCAGAGGGGTCCCAGAGAGGTGCAGTGCGGCGCAGGATAGGGCGGAGGGAGGCGCTCTGCCCTCACTTACCCCGGGCCGAGGAGGGCTGCGTTCCTCAGACAGGGCGCTGCACATAAACAAAGCGCGGTCAGCAAAGTCAAGGTGGAGTCCGATCTGCCCCGTCCGCGCCCCAGCCCCCGCGGGGCCCGCCCGAAACCCCCGTCCCCGTCCCCGCGGGGCCCGCCCGAGACCCCCGTCCCCGCCCCCGCCTCCGCGGGGCCCGCCCGAGGCCCCCGAGCCACCCCGGCGGGGGGATTCCCACGCCACGGAGGCCCGAGTCCGCTGCGCCCTTCTGCACGCCCGCTCCTCCCACCGCTTCCAATAACCCTAGACGCGCCCCCTTGCAATCACCCTGACAATCCGAATCAGGGTGTAGGCCTCTCACCCGCTGCGGCGGCCGCAGAAAGCACCATCCGGCGCAGCATGGTCAACGAGGGTCCACGCAGGAGCCTCTGCGTCCCAATGACCCGGACCGGGCGCTCCGTCCGAGGCGGGAGCAAGATGGCCGCTCACAAGTCTCGCGAGACGAGAGCATTGCGCCCTCTGTCCATTAACTTTGCTTCGATTTTTTTTTTCTCGCGATACGAGGCGTGGAGCCGGATGAATCTTTGGCCAGAGGGCGCTGCCGACGGCGGAGGGCGAGCGTAGAAGCACTTCTCGCGAGATGTAGAGCGGCCCGAGCCTGCGTAGAGGGGCGGAGGCCCGCAGGGGCACCACGTGGGGGCTGCCGGCGCCGAGCTCGGGCGGGCGTGCGGCTTGGGGTCTCGGTTGGAGTCGGAGCGGTGGCGATGCGGAAGGAAACGCCGCCCCCCCTGGTGCCCCCCGCGGCCCGCGAGTGGAGCCTCCCCCCTAACGCGCCCGCCTGCATGGAACGGCAGTTGGAGGCTGCGCGCTACCGGTCGGGTGAGCCGCCCCCCGGGCCCGGCCCTCCCCGCGCGCCCACCCCGCCGCGCCGCGAGCCTCCGGCCCCCGCCCGGTCCCCCGTCCCGTCCTCCCCCCTTCCCCCCCCGTCCCCCCCCCGACCGCCGCAGCCTGCGGTCGCCGTGGAGACGAGCGGGGCCGCCTCCTGCGCTGACGGCTCGTGCTTCCCTAGACGGGGCGCTCCTGCTTGGCGCCTCCAGCCTCAGCGGCCGCTGCTGGGCCGGCTCCCTCTGGCTCTTCAAGGACCCCTGCGCCGCCCCCAACGAAGGCTTCTGCTCCGCCGGAGTGCAGACGGAGGCCGGAGTGGCCGACCTCGCGTGGGTTGGGGACAGAGGTATCCTGGTGGCCTCCGACTCGGGTGAGTGACTCTCCCCCGCCCCGCGGGTGCGGTGACGGACGGGACGCGGCTGCACGGGCGCAGCCTTTGCCGTCCCACCTCGTGCTTCGGGGACCTTCAGGGTGCTGCTCCGAAGGAGACGTGTAGCAGGAAAATGCTTTTCCGAGATTTTGAATTGCCTGGTGGGAATTTCTAACAAAATTAAGAAGTGGATCAGAACCATTTTTCTTCCCGGTAAACTTCCCGGCATCGCCTCTCAACCCAGACCAAGGATAATCTTGGTCTTAAAGATGATGCGTAAGCAGTCTGTGCTCTTTCCATTTCTTCCCATTTTCTTCTCTTTAGATGTCTTCATTCTGCTTTGTTTGCTTTGAAAGACAAGTTCAGCAATAGAGTCTTTGGAATGAAAAAAATCAGAATTTGAAGATTGGCAGGCGTTGCATGCAAGGATAAAAGTGGGACATTACAGATGGAGCCTTGGACAATTGAGCTTGAGCACCACATATCCAAGATAACTTGGGGGGTTCTCTGTACTTACTCTGTCACAGTGCAAGACGTTCAGTTATTCACAATATTTTTAAAGGAGTTATAAGGTGTTTATTCAAATTGTTTAGTGAATACTAATGTCCAAGTAATTGGGAAGATTTAACCACACTGGACTGTGTGCTACACAGATTGCTGACACTTTATCCATGTCTCCTCGCACTTACTCTCTAGAGTTTTCTCACTGGAAGCCAGATAACGGATTTTACCAGCCATTCCATCTTTCCTTGTCTTTCTGGAAGCTTTCCTCACCAAATTGTTTGAACTATTATCAAGAAAACAGTAATGCCAGAATAAAACCAGTTGGCTTGGTAATTAGCTGAATCCTCTTGTGACAGTGGATTTTGCTTTTTTTTTTTTTTTTAAAGATTTTATTTATTTATTCATGAGACAGAGAGAAAGAGAGAGAGGCAGAGACACAGGCAGAGGGAGAAGCAGGCTCCATGCAGGGAGACCGACGCGGGACTCGATCCCGGATCTCCAGGATCACACCCTGGGCTGAAGGCAGGCGCTAAACTGCTGAGCCACCCAGGGATCCCCGGAGTTTGCTTTTATAGCGATAGCTTACTTTGTTAGTTTAGTGCCAGTGGACTCACTTGAATCCTGAAAGTGAATTACTGTCTTGGTGGTATCCACACTCATTTCCCTCAACCTTCTCCCCACTCCCAACAGGTGCTGTTGAATTGTGGGAGCTGGACGAGAACGAGACACTCATTGTCAGCAAGTTCTGCAAGTATGAGCATGATGACATCGTGTCTACAGTCAGTGTCCTGAGCTCTGGCACGCAGGCTGTCAGCGGTAGCAAAGACTTCTGGTGGGTCCTTGTGCTCATTGCTCCTGTAATGAGACGTCCTTTGGGTGTCTTTACTATCCTCTTAGCCTCACCAAGTAATGTTTTGGGCTTACTGTAAGAACACAGTGATTTATTATGATATGTCTATAACATTTCCTTAGAGATACTGAAATTCATTGTGAATAGGCCTTTCCAGAAGCCCAGTAGGCAGTGACATAGGACATGTCAGTTAAAGGAAGCTCTTGTTTGAACACGTGTGTTTTTGTAGATACTGTAGGTCAAAATTAAGGATCTGTTTCCTTTTGCTTGTTAGCATCAAAGTTTGGGACCTTGCCCAGCAGATGGTACTGAGTTCATACCGGGGTAAGTGCACATTCTTTTTAATCCTGGCCTTAGCTGTTTTGTTTGTATTCTCCCCTTGGGCTCTTTGAACTTTGGGTGTTAGGGGCAGCAGTTCCTTGCCCTTTCTGCTTTATAGTTTTTTTCCAAAAAGTATATCAGGCCCCAGTATCTGTTCCATGCCTTTTCTTAATAATTTTCCTGTTTCTAGTACTGGCCTCCCCATCTTTTGGCCACATGAGACTCCAGCTCGAAGGCAAACTTTTCCACCCCTCCTGCTTCCTCACCATCAGTGGGTTCCCAAGTCCTTTGACATTTTTTTCCACCTGGTCAGTGATCTCCCTTTCCATTTCTGATGTTCCCTTTTGCTTCCAAGTTTTACTTCGCACTGATGGTGGCACTCACCTCATCTCTCCATCTGCAGTCCCTCACCTTTCATGATTTGCGTGGCTTGTGGATTAATATCTCACTTTCTTGTTATGGCAGTGGAGCCCTTCTATCTCTTGCCCTGTAAATAAAAACTGGTCTAATCAAACCCAGCCATAGTAGAGCCTTGGCATTTTCCACGTATATACTCTGAAACTTGTGAATCTTGCACTTTTGAATATTCACTTCCATAAAATTTGTTTTCCTAGTGATAACCGTCACTTTCTATTAATGTTATTATTATTATTATTTTTTACTTTCATCAATAGCAGTAGCAGCTGACTTTATTCTTAGAGCCATTCTCTATGGAGATGATGTCTAGAGCATTAATGTGTGTGTGGTTAAGAGATATAGATGCCAGGTAGTTACCTGGTTCACTCAATAGCTAAGTGCCATTCCCTGCCAATTCTAATTGCAAAGTGTATGATTCATATATGTGCCAAAGCAAAAAACTAGAAACTCCTACATATCCTGGACCTTCACTATTTATAAATCTTAGACTCTAGTGGGAGTCCAAGATTTATAAATAGTCAATGTTAAAACACTGATGCCTTTTGTTTTTTAGGTCTATGAGGGATTTTCCTGGTCTGCACTAACTCCTTCAGCACTTTTTCCATTCATAGTATTTCATCAGTTCTTTGTATTTCTGTCTTACTCCCCCCACTGAATTGCACATCCCTTGAGGGCAGAGGAACCACTTTTTATCTTTTGTATTTTCCCATGGTGCTTGTCTCTGAACTTTGCTTTCAAGTGAGTGGTCAATTTTTTTTCATTGTGTTGGCTTTTTATGGATTCAAGGGCTAGGGAAGAACTATGAAAGGTGGTTGGATTACATCCTCCTGTCTTGGGCAGAGCCATATTCAGACTATCTCCAGTAGCCTGGTAAATGCCTTCAGAGTAGGTGGTTTCCACAGCCTGTATGCATCGTAGGGCAGTGATCTTTAAAGTTTTTAGCATGTAGCCCTCCTGAAAATTTTTTGAAAAACTACCCTCTCACACATTTTTAAATTGGCATCTAATTTAAATTTAAATAGTTGCAAAGGAGGTACTTTCTGGCCATATCATTTATTGTGCACTGGTTTCAAGCACGTGTTGGTCAAGATTTTGGATTTGCAGTTTAAGTCCCTGTAACCTCTGCCAAATGTCTATCAAATAACCTAACTGGCTAAAAACCAACCTGCTTTGTTAGGCCAGCTGGCCAAATTAGACTCAACCTTCTTTTTTTCTTTTCCTTTTTTTAAGATTTTGTTTATTCACGAGAGAGAGGCAGAGAAGCAGAGATACAGGCAGAGGGAGAAGCAGGTTCCATGCAGGGAGCCTGATGTGGGACTCGATCCCGGGACTCTGGGATCACGTCCTGGGCCGAAGGCAGGCACCAAACCGCTGAGCCATCCAGGAATTCCCGCATCTCAAACTTTAATGTACCAAAGGATTACCCGAGTGCAACTCTGGGGTGGTCCTGAGACTATTTCCTAAGAAGCTCCCAAATGATACTGATGGTGCCGGTGTGCAACCATAGCTTTGAGTAACACGTCAGTTTGGTTTTGATTTTTACAGTGATTTTTTTTTTAAGATTTTATTTCTTTATTCATGAGAGACACAGAGAGGCAGAGACATAGGCAGAGGGAGAAGCAGGCTCCATGCAGGGAGCCCGACAGACTCAATCCTGGGTCCCCAGGATCACACCCTGAGCCAAAGGCCGACGCTCAACCACTGAGCCACCCAGGAGCCCCTAGACTCAACTTTCTATCAGAAAAGGTCTGACTTCATTTTTAAGTTCAGTTAAATTTGTCAGATGTGTCCTCGGGACATTATCTGTCATAGTTCTCAAAATTTTCATTGTTAGGCAGAAATAGAGTCCCAGAATACTCTAGTTGCTCGTGGTGTGTTGTGGTTTGTGGTAGCTGAGACAGGGCCAGCTCCTGCACTGAATTTTGCCGAGATGCTCTTTGGCTCTCAGGGAAAAGCCCCTTTTGTTTAATACCTTAGGGTTTCAGGCACCTGGGCATTGTACCGTGGTGAGATGTGGGGTGGCTGAGAAGTGCGTGTCTCTTCTAAAACTGGGAGGAGGGGAATGTAAAAGAGGAGGAAGGAAAGGGGCACTGGCAGACTGGAAACTTCTCAGTTCAGTTTTAGGAAACAGAACTTTGGGAAAGTTTATTTCCCTAAATGTGTCAGTGTCCAGACCTCCCTTGAAAGTTTCTCTATGTTGTCTGGAGGTGTGTGTACTAAAATCTGAAAATTGCTATTCTGGGATGTAAATTCCTTCACTCTTGTTGCCCAGCCCCTGATCTTTCTTCCTTTGTCTTTACTAATTCATTGGCTTCCCCATGCCTTTTTAGCTTTAGAACTCCATCAACATTTTCTCTTAGGTTTTGTCTGATCCAAAATCTCTCACAAAATGTGTTAGATTGCATTCATGAAATAAGGGGTCCCTTGGTGGTATCTGGGCTGCTTGGTAGTGATGCCTGCAGCTTTTCTGTCATGCTTGCCTCTCTCTCCTTCACAGCTCACTCTGGGCAGGTCACCTGTGTCGCAGCCTCTCCCCACAAGGATTCCGTGTTCCTTTCATGCAGTGAGGTGAGATACAGCCTTTCCTTCCCTCCTCACTTCTAACCACACTCGAACCCTCTGGCCACAAGTCTAGTGTGGAGGCCCGCAGCTGCTTTTTGGATTGTGAAGCTCTTTTCCTGTTCCTTCTTCTAGGACAACAGAATTTTACTCTGGGATACCCGCTGTCCCAAGCCAGCATCACAGATGGGTGAGTCTGAGAGCCGGTGGTGGGAGGGTGGTAGTAGGAACCCACCTGGAAGAGGCTTCCTGGGCCAGAGACAAAGGCAAGGTCACCAAATGCTCAGTCATTGTGGCATAAGAGACATAATCACTCACTCTCTTTCCCATTGAAGCTGTTGATTCCATTGTGTGCAGTGGGTACCAAGATGATGGGTTGGTTCGTGGGTGGCTGATATACTTTACGTTTCTGGGATGGGTAGATAAAGGGGCCAGAATTGTTGCCTTCATGTTTTATACCTGAAACCTGCCTGTGACTAGTGTCCAGAAAGGACAGGAGAGGCTGAAGGATAAATGAAGGTATGAAGATTGAGGGCAAGGACACAACTGCCTTAGCTAGCAGGGTTTGAGAAGGCAAATTAAGGTGATTCTGGGATTTGGAGTGAATTTTGTTTGAGAAGCTCCTTCCCAGAGCTGGGCTCTAAGTCTTGTTTCAGATCCCTCTTCTCTCTTTGCAGGCTGCACTGCCTCTGGCTACCTTCCTACCTCCCTGGCTTGGCATCCTCAGCAGAGTGAAGTCTTTGTTTTTGGTAAGGCGGCCTGTCACACAGCGTTTTGATTCTGGGAAGGGGGAGGATGAGAGCACGCTGACCCTGTAAAGCACAAAGCCCTGGCCGCTCAGTCTCACCAGCACACCTGAGCATTATGTAAATTCTGCCAGTGGTGAGGTGGGAAGGTGGAATGATCCAAAAGTGATTTTAGTTTGACTTTGCAAAATGTGATGACTTTTTTCCTGGTAGATTTGATTCCTGAGTATGTGCTTCAGCTCCTATGTTTTGGGTGCAGCCAGAAGTCAGTGGATCACAACAGAACAAGTGGATTGCTACGTAGAGAATTCTGTTGTAGAGTGGGGGTAGCTCTCATGCTCTCACAGCGATGAGGCTGTACCTGTGATGACATAGTTTGTGGTTAAAATAATAACTACCTCGTTCATTAATTTTCACAACCACCAGTGACTAATTATCCCCACTTTGCAAAAGAAGAAACTGATGCACAGAGTGGTTAGCTTGTGTAAGGCTGAGGGACTAACATTCAAATCCAGGTCTGGCTGACTCCAGGGCCCATGCTCTTACCCACTGTGATGGGCTCCCTGCTTTCTCTAGGTGATGAGAGTGGGACCGTCTCCCTGGTGGACACCAAGAGTGCAAGTTGTGCCCTCAGCTCAGCCGTGAACTCCCAGTGTGTCACTGGGCTGGTGTTCTCCCCACACAGGTACTGTCCTTTGTCCCCAGGGGCCTGCTGGGTATGAATGGGACAGTGCAGGGGGATGCTTATGTTTGCAGAGCATTAGCCAATTAGGTCATTCCTTAAAGCAGACAGTGCCCTAGCTGAGGTTTCAGAATGCTAAAGATCTCTTAAGACCATAGTCTTTTTTTGGGTGATGTAGTGTCTGTCTTCACATGGCTGAAAGCTGGTCTTGTTCCTGCTCAGCACCCAAAATGATGAATATTGTGAGCTTCTGAGACTGTTGGGTGGGAAAACTGTGTTTTTGGATTATTGCTAAAGCTGCAGGGAGGGACCAGATGGGATAGTTAGTTGCCAGGATAATTGTAAACTTGGCTTGTTCCATTTCCCTCATCTTTCCCAGGAACTTGTAACGTGGAGTTGAGTGGTAGCCAGACCTTAACCCAAAGTGAGGATCAAGCCACCTCCCCTGGGTCCCGTTAGGGTGGGGGCTGAGAACTAGACTGGGCAGGATTCATCTTGGAACCATGGCTTTACCTGTCATAACCCTCCCCTTGCTCTCCTAGTGTTCCCTTCCTGGCCGCTGTCAGTGAGGACTGCTCACTCGCTGTGCTGGACTGTGGCCTTTCTGAGGTGTAAGTCATCAGGAATCGGGGAGAAGAGCTGTGGTTGACTGGGTCCTTTCTGTTTTCATTAAAGTGCACCGAGTACGCTGTCTCACTCAAGGGGACTAGGTAATGGCAACCGGCTGACACGACTGTCTCCCTCTTCCTGGGGCTGACTCACAGCCAGTTCCATCCCTGGTCAAGGAGGGGTGTGGTGGCAGCTGTCCCCCAGAAAGGGGCAGTCTGCACTCTTCACATACAAGGCACGTACATGAAATGGGCCTGCTGTGGGGTGAAAGGCAGCAGAGTACTGGAATTATACTTTCTTCTTCGCCAGGAGTTACTTTCTGATCCTGGCCCATGTTACTACCTTTCTTTAGCCACCACTTTTATATGGAATTAGGGCGCAGGATCGAGTGAGAGATGAGGTTCTCTATGGATAACCACATTGCCACGCATATGGTGAAGTTTATGTAACACATCCAGAAAGGTGTCCTGGTTGTGTTGGATTCTCTCTCTTCTCCACCTTTGCATTTTCCTCTTGTCTCTCACCATGCCCAAACTTTCCTTTTTTCTCTTTTAGGTTTAGAAGCCGAGCCCACAGAGACTTTGTGAGAGATGCTACGTGGTCCCCGCTCAATCACTCCCTCCTTACCACAGTAGGCTGGGATCATCAGGTCATCCACCACATCCTGCCCACAGAGCCTCTCCCAGCCCTTGGACCTAAGAGTGTTGCCGAGTAGATTGGATTTAAGACAAAAAGCGAATCCCCCATGAGTATCCCTTTGCCCCTGCCCTCTCAGCCTGTGAGACCACACAGGAGCCTTACAGTATGCTCTACACCAGATCTGGGCAGTTAATAGGCATTGTCTCTTGGCCTGAGGGACGCTGGATTCTGGGATCCTGTAGTCATAGGGAAGACCAGCGTTCTTAAAATTGGATATGTAGGTGTGTCTGAGTGTGTGTCTGTAGATACATAGTTATTGGCGGTGGGAGGAATTAAGTCCATCTTAACGTCTTTCCAAGTTCTCCCCCCACCAAAAAAAAAAAAAAAAAAAAAAACCCACAAAGTTCACAAAAGGGTTTTATGCTTCCTATGTAGCTGTGCATGAGGAAGTGGCCATGACTAGATGAGGTATGGGATGTGGGGCATCCCTGGATTCTTGGAAGCAGCTTATATACTACTCATGGAGATGGGAGCAACTTTATTTTTTATAGAACTTAGTCTGCCTTTTTCATGGCAGTGCTTCATTCACAAAAATCCTGCCCAGCTCATCTCAAGGAAGAGCCAGGACACTCATCATAGTTTTGCACATCTCTTTGCCATTAAACGGAGTAAAAAATGCATTTTCTGGCTGTATAAAATTTTGGCTGGTGCCTATATTATGCTCCCCCCTGCCCCCCCCCCCCCCCCCCCACCTCCAACCCCGGCCCATGGAATTGTATATGTGAAAGATGAATGTTTTCCTATCATAGATCCCATGGAAAAAAGTTGGGATGATGGAGAGCTTAAAGGCATTTCAGTTAAGTTAAAAACTGACACAGACTTGGAGAAAAATGTCTGCCATGATTCCCACTGAAAAACAGCTTGAGGCCTGACCTCTCCTGGCCTCTGGATCCCATTCTCTGGACATAGGAGGTCTGAATGCTGTTTTTGTGGACTCTGAAGATTTTAAAGTGCAGCATCAGAAAATCAGAAATACCAGTTGGTGAAATAAAAAGTGTTGGCTTCGTTGGCCTGTCTTTGGAAGTTAGACATATCACTATATGAAGCATCAGGATATCATGACCCAGGATTTGTGTGTGTGCTTCCCTAGCCCCTTAAGAGTAGCTAGTTGGAATTTAAATATTGGGTTACTTGGGTTGGTGGACTGGCTACTGCCAGAAGTCCTGGTTAATTACTGATTATGAAACTAAATATAATCAGTTATGTACTTTGGTGCTTTGCAAGTTTAGCTCAGCTACAGTTGCATGAAACGGGGCAGTTTGAAGGAATACGGACAGAATATTTTAAGTAAAGCTTCCATGCTTCACCCTTGCCAAACATAAGGTCTGTTGTCACAGTGACCCCAAGTAAAAACATTGGGATTTGTAGTCATGTGGTCACTAGGTTTGGGGTAAGATGGGAAGAAAGCCTTCACTATTCTTAACAATAACTTCTTGGAAGGTAATAGAGTGGGTGGGTAGAAATGCTTAAGTTCTTCACAGAGATAAACTTCTTAGCCTTCTTAGGCTTAGAGAACGTGAGGAGGGATGAAGTGGGTAGGAACTAAATTTATGCAGTCCTTTTCTTCCACTTGAGCGATGGAGAGGAAAGCAGTGAAGTTGAGAACCCAAGGAAATGTTTGTATCCAGGTAATTAAAATGACAGCAAAGAGGGAAAATTTAGTTTTAGAAAAATTCTCTTACTGTTAAAAAAAAAAAAAAGTTGGTTTGGATTCAGATCTCTGCCAATGAGAGTAATCACATCATTTAATGATTGCCACCAAGACATTTGCAAATCTGATCAAAATCACCATACCAGGTAGCAATGACCATCCCAGTTTGGGTTGAATGTGTATGTTACAGTGAGCAAAAAAGTTGGTTTAGAATAGAAAGTGACTTCTCAATTAGAGAAATGCAATAGGTATCCCATGTAGGGTGGTTCAGTGAGTCCTGGGTGTGACGCTAGTTTGAGTAGCGTGAGCATGAACTTAGTGGTGACAGTTGGGAATGGACTCATTTTACTTTGCTTAAAACTACAGGCATTCATACTGCATTTAATTTCACTGGTTCAAATGTCTAATGCTGGAGTAAATCCATTTCCCTAACTTCATCGTTCTTATTCTAAAGACCACCATCCTGACCCACTAGTCCACTGCTGGTCTGCAGTCACCACAGTTACAGGAGGCTCAACTTTTGGGTAGTGCCTGGAGCCAAATGCTGATGAAGGCTCTGTATGGTTTCAGGTGGCACCAGACATTGCTCTGATTCCCAAGGTGTCTCCTGCCCCATAGGACAGCAGCAGGCCAGGTCATTAATAGCTACATGGGCATTACTTGCTGATTCACCATCACATCATAGCAGCAAAATAACCAAATAGTACTACCTTTATTAATTTATTAAAATAATCCTTTTTTGAGTTGCCTCAATTTTTAAGCAATATGAAATTAGGGATGTAGGGATAATATAAACTTTTTAATATACAATAATTTTTAAATCCTCATGCACAACCAAAAATTGTCTCATGGCAAATATTGGAAACTGCCAAATCTATCCCATTTGGTTTTTTAAAAGATTTTTTTATTTTAAATAAACTGTCCATCACATGTGGGGCTTGAGTTTACAACCCTGAGGCCAAGAGTTTCACATTCTACCTATTGGGCCAGCCAGGTGCCCCTATCCTATTCATTTTAAAGATGTAAAATGGTAAAGATCTTTCAAGTTTTACCAATCTATAGTCAACTGTCTTTGGACTCTAGATTCAGCCAATTGATTTTGCTCAGGTCATACTTGTCCAATTTACATAGGAGTGTCATGAAAGATTTGGCCAAATGCTTTGTTAAAACCAAAATATTTCAACTCTGATCTTGCCATCTAGTTGGGTATTGTGAAATGCGGCAGGGGGTGCACTGCTGTAGGCCATTTCTTCAGGAAGCCAAATAAAAGACCTTTGTAAATGTCTTCTCATGAGAACAGGCTAAGCACTAGGGAGGAGTATTTTCAAGTATCGGGGGGTTCTGACAGAACTCAAGGGTTGAGAGCAGAGTGATCTGGCAAATGACTTTGAACATGACTGTCATTCAGCATTTACTATTCATCTGCTTTACACATGGAATCACAGTTGCCATCCTTGGCGCGGTCATCGGTGACCGAAGTAGAGGTCACTCCTAGGCATCCATTGTTACATTGTGGTGTTCTCTTTATCTTCATCATCCCAGGGCATGGAATGGTTAGGTCTGAGATCCAGCCTTACCCAGTGCAGCAGAGTAGGATCCCAGAAGACTGACCCAGGTGCAGATGATGGTTCAGACTGGCAAGCAACTTTAGCTCTGTGCTGGGGACAGCAGTAAGAACTAGTGCTGGCAGGAGTTGGGATGGAAGGGTGCAAACCTAGTGGGAAATCTCAGCGATATGGAATCTGGGGGATAGGAGGTAGCATGAGGGTAAGCTTATGAGAGGCAGGCATTCACTTCAAGGGGGTCTTAAAAATAGGCAGCAAGGGCTCCAGGTGCCTGGCAAGACTGAGTCAGGACCCAGCCTGTGGGGAACAACTGTAGTGTGTATGGTTTACAGAACAGGAAGGGAAATTAATGCAGAGACTCATTTAACAAGAATTAGGTGACTCAGGCTAGGAATTGGGAAACCCCAGTAAGAGCATGGTCATTAGTGTTAGAAACCATACCAGGGGAAATGTAACCAGTGGTACAAGTTGTTGCCCAGCCTGAACAATCACTGTTGCTCTTGAGAGGCTTGATCATCTCCTGATGCAAGATACTCAGCCCAAGGAATGGAACGTGTCACTGGGCATGCAAGTGGGACTCAAGTGGCCCCGTGGATGGTGCACAGTAAGCTGGATCTCAAGTCTGTTAGCAACAAAACTCATGTTTTCCCCACTGCCCCTATCCTATCCAAGAGAGATGAGAGAGACATACTTCTCCATGAGAGACACATACACTAGCTCTTGGGTGTATGATCAGTCTGTTCACTGGAAGCTTCTTGAGAGCAGAAACTATGTCTTGCTCACCGTTGCATCTAGAGTGTATAGTAGGGCCTGGCATATGCTAAAAAAATATTCATTTAGTACTTAAAGGAAGCAAAGATGGATGAACAAATGGAAACACAGTCTCTTTTAGGTGAGGTATTCCATCAGGCTTGCCTAGGGTTTTACTGAAATATCCTTTGTGTAACCGTTCTATACCATTTAGTGCTCTTATCCCATGATATGCAAGCAATCTGTTTAAAAAACTGATTTTTCTGATTTATTCATATGAGAAGTGATGCATATTCAACCACTAGTCATTATATTTCCTTGTGTCATTTATTATATTGACATCTGGTTAGTCTCTCAGTGACATGTGGACTAGGTGAGCTCTCAGTCTCCTGAGAAGATGAGCATCCAGCCTTCACGATTGAGACTCAAACCATGAAATGTGGGACCTCATGATCTGAGATCCTCTGTAGCAGGAAAACACTGATGGCACATAAAAGCATCTGGCTACAGGTCTATTTTGTTTATTCTTCATATTGTTGCTTTATTTTTAAAATATTGACTCAGGTATCCAGAATTATACTCCTCATGTTCCTTAGGTTCCTAACACGTTCTCAGCCCTGGCTCATATACTGGCTCAAGCATCCTTGACTCACAAAAAAATTAGATTTTTGTCTTTTCTTGAGAAGTTGAATCTTCCAACATGGGGTCTATTCTACTACATGGCCACCATTAAGTGGCTACTCGTAGTACAGTCCCTGCTCTGTTGTCTCCTGACCAAGAGACTTCGTGTTAATTGGTGTGTATCACTGGGCTTGAACTATTGTTCTAATAAAATGGAGAGTGAGCTACTCTACTGTGTCCACTTCACCCATTTATATTACCTAAACATTACCTCCCTGGAAAGTGTCAGCACATGAGTTTGAGAACCCCACTCTGCAGGGCAACTCTTTTAGCATCCTTAGTAACAGCTATTTACTGAACCCTATGACACACAAAGTCCTGAACTAACAGTTTTTCACACCTTATCTTATTAATTCCTATAAAACCTTATGAAATGAATATGAACTGTTATCTCCATTTTATAAGTATGGAAGCTGCAACTCAAAGATATACGTAGTGCCCACAATTATAAAACTTCTAACTGATGACACTGAGATTCAAACCTTGGCCTGCCTAGGTCCAAAGCTGACTTTTATCCTTTATATTACACTGCTTCCCTAACCAATCATCTCGTTAACAGTGGAATTACTGCCTCCATACGGTGTTTACTCTTCATACTCAGTCCATGGGGGGCAAATCCCAGGAATAGGGCTGAGCACTGCCCTGCCGTTGCCATGGCCCTTGGCAGACACCCACTATGTCCCTACGAGCAAAACTGCATTCTTTGTAAAGCACACTGTGGCTCTGGAAGGAAAGACTGAGACTGTTGGAGAGACTGTGACCCTTGGAAAAATGACTATGATTTCCATGCAATTATTGACCTCTGTAAAGAATGAGACCTTTGTAAAGAGGGCAGTAGCCCCTGAAATGATGACTATCCCCTCTGGAAAGATGAAAGTCACTCCTGATAGGCAGACCAAGACTTTTAAAGGAGAGAATTTGACTTCTAAGGTGAACACTGACCCCCTATTGGGTTACGTTGATCTTTAGATAGAAGCCAAAAGCAAGAGGCCATTCTCTGGCCCAGTCATCTAACCCCAGGACACATTCCTCCTGCTTTTTGAAAACCCTGTGTTCCCATTAAAGGAAACGATTTCTCTATCAACTTAATGACCCAACAAGTGCTCTCTAAAGAAAGAAAAACCCAGAAAACTCTACTGTGGGTCCAGGAGCCTAAGGTCTGTCGAAGGCAGAAGCTGGGGAAAGCCCTTGTCTTTTCTTGCAGGTCCCTGATAGGAGCTGCTTTTATCCAGACATGCATAAACCATTCATGGGTACGAGCAGGCCCCCAACCTAGTGAGTTCACCTCTTTTCTGTTGAATAAACTGAAAACACAATAATCCGTCTGAGTTCTTTGGAGTTCTTTTCTTGAAATGACTGTGCAATGTAAATGTCAGTGTCTGCCTTTCAAGTTCACTTTCCCCTACTGTTTTTTTGGAAGGAGGGAGTGTGTCTAGCCCATGCTGATGTTTTCCAGTGTGGATTATGTACTTCCGTCTCTGCCTTGAATACCTACTCCCCTCAGTGGTGGTCAGAGCCAGAATCTCTTCCAGGGAAGTTCCCACAATCCTCTTATTTCACTCCTGTGTAACATCTGCTCCCATGAATATATCAGAACTACTGTTACCAAGGTCACTGGTGATGCCCATGCTGTTAATTGCAGTGGCGAAGTCTCAGTTCCAACCTTCCTTGCTTCCTTGAGGCAGGAGCAATATTGACACACTTGGTTACTTTGTCCTCCTTGACACACCTTCTTCACTGTGTTTCTAGGTTTTGTTCACAGTGTTCCATACTGACTTCTCCTCTTATTCCTGATCCCTTAATGTAGGGGAGCTCTAATTCTTCCTCTAGGTCTCTTTTCTTCTATATTTATATTCACACTCTTGGTGATGTCATCTAAGCACGTCACTTAAACAGCAGCAATAATATTGTCAAGAGAACAAAAGAACATCTATAACATGCTATCTTTCATGCAAGAAGAAAGAGGATATAAGAAAATACGTGTGTCTGCTCATTTATGCACAGAGTAATACAGAAAGGATAAACATGGAAATAAGGGGATTGGTACCTGTAGGAGTTGAATGGGGATGGGGTCAAAGGAATGGGAGACTGGGGAGAAGGTACAAGGGAAGGAGGGGGTTGACACTTACCTGAATGCTCATATTTGCTTAATTCTGACTTTTAGAACCATGAAAATACTTCACATGGTCCACAAAAATAAATAAAATCAAACCAAAACTGAAATATAATGAGTAACAAATATATGAACTGTACTGAAGATACAACAACATAATCACATTGAAGGAATTAGGGATGGGAAGAACTAACCTTAGTAACTTTGGAAAATAGCATTTGCCTCTATGGACAAATACGGCAGTCTTACCAAGTTTGCTGTCTATAGGTATATAAGCTAGCAATTCTGAAACTGCTCTATGTATATTCCAGAATTAAACACATAAGGAAACCTATGGTGGTAAGAAGAGCCATGCTTCTCACAGTCAAAGAAACAGTTACAAATAGGAAACAAAGAAAGGCTAGAATGAACCCTGTAGTGTTAGATTCAGAGGTATTAGAAAGGAATCATGATTTCAAAAATATATATGAAAATGAGTGCGAAAAATCAGAGAGGGTGACAAAGCAGAGAGACTCCTAACTCTGGGAAACAAACAAGGGGTAGTAGAAGGGGAGACGAGCGGGGTGATGGGTGACTGGGTGACCGGCATGGAGAGGGCACTTGACAGGATGAGCACTGGGTGTTATCCTATATGTTGACAAATCCAACTCCAATAAAAAAAATATACAAAAAAACCCACAAAAAATTTAAATGAGTTTAATCGCTAATTATTCATAAAAAGTAAAAATATATATGAATCAGATGATATAGAAATATGTGCACCTATAAATATATTCCCTGCTTTCACTACTGGAAAGAGCTAGAGTAATAACATCCTAACAGAACCAGTACCTTGAAGAGAAGGTCCCTGAGCACCCCCTTGACTAACTGAGGATAGAAGCCTATGTTTCCTGCTCCCTCTTTCCTTTACTGGTAGATAATTCTGAGTGGAAGCTGCTGTGCAGAGGACAGTGAGTGATATTTCAGGACCCAGGCTTCTACAAGACCTTAAATGCTAGTGGGAGAGAGAAGACAAGTAGTCAAATCATATACTTCTGAGAGAATCCAGCGATTGTGCGTCACAAACGTCTCATCTCATGCTGAGGAAGCAGATTCAGAGAGCTTATGTGCTAACAATGTCTTGCTGCAAAGAAGACTTGGTAAGTACAGTAAGAGAGCCTGCAGTGTTAAGGGATTGACAAGAGGTCAGAGGCACAGATGGGTGATGGAAAAATCCCAGGAAGGGTTGGCAGGTTGGATGTGCGTGGACAGGGACAGGACACAGGCTCAATGGGTATGACTAATGAGCAGGCACCAGTCGTCTCCACATGGGAAAGTGAGCTGTGGACACGATGTTAGGAGCTTTCTTATTTGTTTTTTTAAGAGTCACCTGAAAGCTTCTCAAACACTGTCTTTGTTAAGTTAAGAATGTTGCCACCAGGAGGCAGCAGCACACAGGGTTGCATTCTTCTATGCAGGCAGCAGACCACTAGGAGAGTGGGACCAAAGGGGGGGGGGGGGCCTCTGCGGTTTGGCGCCTGCCTTTGGCCCAGGGCGGATCCTGGAGACCCGGAATCGAGTCCCACATCGGGCTCCCGGCATGGAGCCTGCTTCTCCCTCTGCCTGTGTCTCTGCCTCTCTCTCTCTCTGTCTCTCATGAATAAATAAATAAATCTTAAAAAAAAAGGAATTATCTTTCTACCGAAAATTAAATTGAATATAAATTTCAGTCGTTATAATTAAAGCTGATACTCTGGAGCACATTGAGGCAGAGAGAGCGTGAACACCCCAGGCTTAGATACAGGTTCAGTTCAGGCAAACCAGGCTTGAAGTCCCAGCTCCGTCTTTGATTATGTGATCATTGGGAAGTTAAATCAGCTTCTAAGCTGGTTACAATGGTTAAATGAAATATTTGCCTGGTCCAAGGGCGATAAGTGGAGGTTGTATAAGCATATCCTCTGTAGATCTTCCAGTTTCTCTCTAATAATTTGTTTCTATAAAGAAGCATTAAATCATATATATGAAATTAGAAACCCTCTGGATTTGTGCATAGCTCAAAGGCTTCAAGGTAGATTCATGACAAAGTTCCAGTTACTTCTCTCATGCCCATGACAACTTTACTTAGGGAATTATTTTGTAAACTGGCCTCTTTTACCACATCTTCTAAAAGGCTCCAATCTAGAAACTAGTACATAGGGTATCTAGAAGGCATTGAGTGTGTCATTTCTGGGATTAAAAAAAAAAAATCAATGACTCCTTTCTGCTTAAGGAATAAAGTTCATGTTGCTTGGCCTGACGTACGAGGTCCACCTCACCATCCAGTCACGCCCCTGTGATCACCTAGTGCTATGCTCCAGAAGGTTTACCCAGGTGCTCCAGGGTGTGCTCCACCAGTATGAGGCATAATAATAAATAGTTTGATGGAATAGAAGTTAAAACCCTGTGGATGCTGAATATATTCTGCTTTCATGTAGTTTTGTAGAATCAAGAGTTTTCCTTTTATTTTTTTATTTTTAATAAATTTATTTTTTATTGGTGTTCAATTTGCCAACATATAGAATAACACCCAGTGCTCATCCCGTGAAGTGCCCACCTCAGTGCCCGTCACCCAGTCACCCCCACCCCCTGCCCACCTCCCCTTCCACCACCCCTAGTTCGTTTCCCAGAGTTAGGAGTCTTTCATGTTCTGTCTCCCTTTCTGATATTTCCCACTTATTTTTTCTCCTTTCCCCTTTATTCCCTTTCACTATTTTTTATATTCCTCAAATGAATGAGACCATATAATGTTTGTCCTTCTCCGATTGACTTATTTCACTCAGCATAATACCCTCCAGTTCCATCCACATCGAAGCAAATGGTGGGTATTTGTCCTTTTATTTTTACAGTCCTTTCCATTGCAAGGGGATCCTGAGTAGAAAATAATTTCCAAAGAAAAAAAGAATATAATTTCCAGAGCTAATTGGCATGAGGAGGACTGAGCAAACCCAGTGCCAGTCCTGTGAGTGGGTCTTGGCTTGCAGAAACAATGTTGGGAATTGCTCTTCTGGCCACACTAGTCACAGTGTTCTCTGACTTTGTGACACACACTGCACTCCTGGGTGCCATTGCTCAGGCTTTGCTTCTGCCTCCAGTGGCTTTTCCATTTTCCTCACTTTCTCATCTACCGTCCTGCAAGATCCTAACTCAAATGTGACCTCTTCCCTGAAGCTTTTCCATCCCCTCAGGAGCTATCACTTCTTGTCTATGCTTGCTTCATGAATACTGTTCTTATCACTCTCAATCATTCAACACATGTTTGGATGCTAGAGCCATCACATCATCTTGTAATTAGATGGTGTGTCAGTCATTAGGCAGGATGCTGACTTTACAGGATGATTTCGTTTTTTTTTTTAAATATATTTTTTTAAATTTTTATTTATTTATGATAGCCACACAGAGAGAGAGAGAGGCAGAGACACAGGCAGAGGGAGAAGCAGGCTCCATGCACCGGGAGCCCGACGTGGGATTCGATCCCGGGTCTCCAGGATCGCGCCCTGGGCCAAAGGCAGGCGCCAAACCGCTGCGCCACTCAGGGATCCCTCGTTTTTTTTTTTTTTTTATGTTTAACTATTTTAATTGATTAATTAAAAAAGGAATATATGACGGAGGACTTAATTTACATACTGGTATGAGATCCAAAAGGTGGGCTCACTTTGGAGCTAACAGAGCTTAAACTTTGGGGTTCTCACCCAAAAGGCCCCCTCCAGGACCCTGGATCTAATTTTTAATTTGCAATTTTGTGTGTGTGTGTGTGTGTGTGTGTGTTTAAAGACATCCTCTGAAGTCATATAAGCCTCTCACTCCTCAAAACCTGGATCTGCTCCCGCCACCAAAGACTGTCATGACCTAGAAGCCAGATGCCTGGCTGGGTAGTAAATGCCAATGATGGTAGTAATCGTTATAATAATGAACACTGACAGTACTAATAAGAGCAGCTTGGGTGATAGTGGTAATAATGATCATAGCAGCGACTACTGTTTACCAAGCACTGTGCTGATCTGAACAACACTTTATGCAGGATCATTTATACCCATTTAGAAGACAAGGAAATGGAGGCTTGGTGGGTCAAGAATCTTGCAGAGCAAGCTTGCTCCCACCTGCTGCTGGAACCAGTTCTTGTGGCCATGGCTCAGGCTTTATCAAGAGGCCAGAGAGCGAGGCTCACCTGAGCTGACCTTTAGAAAACTTTTGTTTTCCAGACCTTGATCCTGTGGGCTGAGCTGAATTCTGCGAAAGGGCCCCGGCCCCGGCCTTCTCGGCCTTCTCCGTGCTTGTCTTTACGGATGACCCGTGCTCACTAGTGCTGCAGAGCTGTGTGTGGGCAGGTGTGGGATTCTGTGTGTACATCTTCCAACAGTTAATACGAGTGCAGCCAATCCTCATTATTCATGTTCCTCTGTTTGTGAATTCACCTACTTACCCTTATTTGCAGCCTCCAAATCAATGCTTGTGGTACCTTCTTGGTCATTCGCAGACATCAGTCACCTGATGGGCACAATCCTGGCTGAGTTCAAAAGGGGTAACTCTCTGCCTTCTCCTTCCATCTATGTAGTAAACGAGTGTGCAGGACATTTCTGAAATTTCTTTGTACTCCCAGAGCTTAGTGCAGAAGTGAGAACTAAGCACTAAGATGGAATAAACGAGTGTGCAGGACGATTTCTGAAATTTCTTTGTACCCCCAGAGCTTAGTGCAGAAGTGAGCACTAAGCACTAAGATGGAGTAGACCTTCCATCAATGTTGGCTAATTGAGAACTAAGAAACAGAAAATACAGATCAGAGTGCCATGGGCTATGAGAATCACAGCAGAAGACTATAGATGAGTCTGATGAGAGGAACAGGAGGGAAAAGGGGAATCAGAAGTGGAGAGTCTACTGTAAATCTCCAGAAAGCACATGGACTTTGGAGCCAAAGAACAGATTGTTCTGGCAGAAGTTGCCAGCACCCATTTCCCAGTAGATGTGGGCACCAGGATCCTTCGTCCCCAGTGCATTTCACATTTGTTATCATATCGTTTGGATTCCATCAGCAAAGCCACTAATCACTTTTTAAATTGACTGCAGAGTGGACATTAAAGGCCAAGGTGTTTGCCAGAAGGAAAAACAAACAGAACCCATGGATGTGTAGGAGCACAAGCTGGTACAAGGCTAAGAAGCTCACATGCCAACAGGGGGAAAGTGCAGGGAGATCAGGGTATAAAAGAGAGACTCAATCTCCCTCTGTCTGTTCCAACTCTTGGGTGTGCCACTGTGTCCTGTGTGTCTGTGGGCCACAGAAATCAGCACCATGAAGATCCTGGTCTTGGTTTTGGTTTGCCTACACCTCTCAGAGGGTGTGGAAAGGTGTGTATAGGGATTCAGCTTTACAGTGATATTCAGCCCCAAGGCAGCATCAGAAGCTGGGGAAGAGCAAAGGCCTTCCCCTGCAGATCTCATGGAAAAGCGGGCAGATTGTGTCTTGGTACATGAACCCCAAAACCACAGGGACGAAAGACTTAAAATGGATGATGATGATGATGAAGATGATGATGAGTGTATGTAGGTGTGTGTGTGGTGTGTGTGTATGTTTTTAAAGGTACGTTGGTGTTTTGTTGGCTAAGAAAGAGGGATACAGGGCTCATGTCTCAAGTTTATAGGAGGGACTTTGGATAAACAGAAATTTATTCCTTGGAAACAATATGCAAGCAGGAAACCCCATATATACCTTGTAGTGGATTTTCAGGCTAGGAATGCTGCTGGAAATGCTGGAGTGACTGCAGTGGTCAGAACTCACTAAAATCCAGGAGGATTTCTTATAAGAGGCTCTTCTAAGAGGACTAGGGAGGTTTGGAAACTCCAGATCAGGTCATTGAAGGGATTGCTATAATGGAAAAGGTGAAGCTCACTCCTTTTGTTTGCCTATTCTCCACAGAATTATCCTGAAGAAAGGCAAGTCCATCCGCCAGGTGATGGAAGAGCGGGGTGTCCTAGAGACATTCCTGAGGAACCACCCAAAGGTTGACCCAGCTGCCAAGTATCTTTTCAATAATGATGCTGTTGCTTATGAGCCCTTCACCAACTACCTGAATGTAAGTCAAGGGGGAGGTAATGTCCATAACCTTTGGCTAATAAGCACTCTTGATACTATTTAGACCTCCCATTAGTCTGATTTTGGTCTTTTTACTAAACCTATGTCTCACCTTCCTATGGAAAGTATCTGGATAATTTTGAGTTGGTACCACTTGACACTATAGTATTTCCTTTCCTTCCTTCTTTCCTCTCATTACTGGCTCACTCTCTAAAGCTCTCTTTATATGGTTAAGAGATTCACAGTGACATATTCAAGTCAGTTGAGAGGGCCAGGAAGGAAGTCCCAGTGATGAGCTGCAGGGGAAAGAAGGAGAGCACGTGCAAAGCTGCCAGGCAAAATCTCCAGTGGCCCCAGCTGCTATATATCTTCTCTTTTGGAAACATACACTGGTACTCAGAGCAAGTATTTGAACATTCTTTAGGCTGCAGTGTCTGCTCAGGGCATCTCATCATACTGGTGTCCTGTAGGCTGTCTTTAGTGAGGTGTTACATGCGTGTCAGATCTAGAAGCCACCCTAGGGATTTCCTACCTGGATTTCCCCTTTCTATAGATGTAGAAGAAGAGGCAGGTAAGTGACGTGGCTGGCCTGAATTCACTTAGAACTGAAACTGTGTCTCAGTGAAGTTATCTTTTTGCTTTCCATGCTACGTCTCATTCTAGGTTTCCTGGGGCCTTAGCTACTGCATGACCAGAAGGAGAAGAATGGTGGGGAAATATCTAACACTGGAAGAGAAAGAGGGGTGTGTGTGTGTGTGTGTGTGTGTGCGCGCGTGTGTGAGAGAGAGAGAGAGAGAGAGAGAGAGAGAGAAAGAGAGAGAGAAACGGGGAGGATGGATGGACACTGGGAGTGAAGAAAAAAGTGATTGCTTCTCCAACTTTGCATGTTCTGGCACAGAATGATAAATCCATGGAGGTATTACGTGATACAATGTACAAAAAGCTTTGGAAGAAGATATCGTCTTGCCAGACTAATTCTCACCTAGTCAAAATCTTGCAATTAGGGACAAAAATGGGAATATTGAGGGGATCTGGTTCCAGATATGAAGGAGCACTTCTGGAAAGAGGAGAATATTTTTTGGAAAAAATGTGGTTTCTAGTGAGTCAACTTGTTCCCCCCGTCTTTAGGAGGAGCCTTGGCAGCTGAATGAGAGTGACAATCTTTTGTCTTTGCAGTCCTATTACTTTGGAGAGATCAGCATTGGGACACCACCACAAAATTTCCTGGTCCTCTTTGATACGGGCTCCTCCAACCTGTGGGTGCCCTCCACCTACTGCCAGAGCCAGGCCTGCTGTGAGTATACCACCATCACCACCCACCCATAGATAGGAGAAAAGGGTGGGGCAGAGTCAGAATTGATCACAAACTCAGCGTCAAAGTCCCAAGTTCCTGGTGCATACCCTTGATCTCATCCTCCTTAAATTCAGACCATCTGGAAATCTTGCCTTGGTCTAGATTTCACAAGTACTACAGTTCTGGAGAGAGACCGCAGAAATAGACCAAGGCTTCCATTCCTTTCTACATTGTTCTTTTTCCTCAGCTTTCTCTTATTGGCCCCAATTCCTGGCACTTTTGTATTGAGCAATCCCTTAGGAAATGGAAGGGATTGGGGCAGCATCTGTTTACCAAGGGGACAGACTTTTCTGGGGCCACAGATTGTTTTCAGCATAAAGGATCTTGAGGCTGAAGCCCAATCTCAGGCTTGGTCTGATGGTCTTAGGCCATCAAGGGTAGATGTCCTCCAAGTTTTTTGGAAAGTGTACTGACATTAACATTCCATTCTAATCTTACGCAGCCAATCACAACACATTCAACCCCAGCAGTTCCTCTACCTACAGAAACAATGGACAAACCTATACACTATATTATGGAAGTGGCAGCCTGACTGTGCTCCTGGGATATGACACTGTGACTGTAAGTGCTGTTTTCATACTTCTGTGGGTCTGCTCTTTGGTTCCCCTTTTCTAGAGCCTTCATCTATCAGAGAGTCTCATGATTACTAAATAGGTGCAAATTCCCAGAAGCTAATTGTGGGAAAGGATGCCAAAGGCCATGTAATTAAACCTTTCTCCCAAAACAAAAATTGCCACCTCTCCCCCAAGCAGTCCTGATTGCAGCAGACTCTTTACATTGTGCTTCCCTGTGACTTTGCTCCTTGGTCGTAATGTGCCCTCTGCAGTCACATGAAGCACATCTGCTTTCTCTTCCACATGATTTCACTCTAGGTATTTGAAGACCCTCCTTTCACTATTTTCTTTTCTTTACATCAATCACCCACAGTTCCTATGTCATTTGTGCACATGGATTGTTCAATATAAAACCCGCCACTGTTCTTTCACTATCTATGGAAGTGGAAATTCTAAGTCCAGAACACAATGGCCTCTGCTTCCCCAACACCCACATGGTTGGGTGTTACTGTTGTCCCTTCATCTTCCATACCCCATCTAATGATTGAGCTAAGCATGAAAAAAGCCAACTTCCTCCCCTAGAAAAGTATAGAGTCTATCCCTGTGCACTTAAGTCTGGGAAGGATCTGTCCACCTGAATTTTCTTTCTGCTTTCCCAGGTTCAGAATATCGTCATCAATAACCAGGAATTTGGTCTGAGTGAGATTGAACCCAGCAACCCCTTCTACTATGCAAATTTTGATGGTATCCTGGGAATGGCCTACCCCAACCTGGCCGTTGGGGATAGCCCCACAGTCATGCAGAGCATGGTGCAGCAGGGCCAGCTCACCCAGCCCATCTTCAGCTTCTACTTCTCTCGGTGAGCATACGGGTCCTGGGTAGGTCTTAGCAAATTAGGTGTTGTGGGGGCTTTCAGCAAATCAACATCAGACAAGGCTGAGGTTTTAACATATCCTGACACAATGAGTATAACCTGCTACCTGCATTACATGTATTTCTGAAAATTCATAATTACATTTTTTTTAATATTTTATTTATTTATGACAGATACAGAGAGAGAGAGAGAGAGAGGCAGAGACACAGGCAGAGGGAGAAGCAGGCTCCATGCACCGGGAGCCCGATGCGGGATTCGATCCCGGGTCTCCAGGATCATGCCCTGGGCCAAAGGCAGGCACCAAACCGCTGCGCCACCCAGGGATCCCTCATAATTACATTTTTGAAGGGATTATATTTTTTTCACTAGAGGGGTTTTATAAAAAGATTTTATTTATGCATTTGACAGAGAGAGAGAGAGAGAGACAGAAAGAGAGTATGAGCAGGAGAAGGGACAGAGGGAGAGGGAGAAACAGACTCCCCACTGAGCAGAGAAGCCCAACAGGGGGCTTGATCCCTGGATCCTGAGATCACGACCTGAGCCAAAGGCAGACACCCAACTGACTGAGCCACCCAGGTGTCCCTGAACTAGAAGAATTTTCAATTCAGGCCAAAGACATAAGATGACTCTTTCCTTAAAAACAAACTACAGTCCCTCAAGTTTTAATTAGTAAATGTGGAGATTGTTGTATTTGATTGACAGAGCCGTAAAGCTTTAGAACAAGGTATATGATTACTTATTAATATAAATAATTACAAATATACAATAAAAAGGACTATAATAAATGATATTTATAATGTGTCTGACCCTATAAAGAGGTCTTGTAGTTATTACTTCACATGACATCTCAAAAATCTTGTTATTAGCTTCATTTTTCCACAGATGAAATGCAGGCTCAAACAGGTGTTCAAAATTGAGCAAGGTCTGGTAGGTATGAAGCCATGACTCAAATGCAAACATCTTGAGCACAAATCTAACACTTTTCCTACTCTACTGGCTTTGAGCTTTTTAAAAAATATTTTATTTATTTATTCATGAGAGACACACAGAGAGAGGCAGAGACACAGGCAGAGGGAGAAGGAGGCTCCTTGCAGAGAGCCTGATGCAGAACTCGATCCCAGGACCCTGGGGTCACGACCTGAGCCAAAGGTAGATGCTTAGCCACTGAGCCACCCAGGTGCCCCTGGCTTTGAGCTTTTATGGCAAACTGTACTGATTCTTCTTCCTAATCACATGATACTCAGGGTACCTGAGTTCTTCAATGACCAGCAGGCCTAGGATAGGGAACAGAAGTGGTCTGAATCCCTTTAACACTGTCTAATTACCAACCTGAGCATGGCAGGAGCATCCTCTTGACTGCACACTAGATCTCTCTCTCTCTCTCTCTCTCTCTGTCAGGCCCCATCCCAGGTGCTCCCTGAGGTCCTGAAGTATTTCTTCTTGTTCTCACTCTGACCCCAGGAGAGTTTCTCTGGAATGCTTTGATAGTTTGTTTTCACAGGCCTAGTTTCCAATTCCAACTCCTCTTTTATGGGAATAGTCTGTGTTTCCAGTTCTCTGATATTCTGGGTGTTCCTCTGAGGAGCCTCTTCTCCCTTGTGCCTTGAGCCTGGTAGAGTCTGAGAGCAGGTCAGAGGATGATACCCCTTGTGCTGTGGTTCCTCTGTGTCTGAAAGACAGAGGGATAGTTAAAGCGGAGGGAGGAGCTGCCTGAAACTATGTGAGTTATGGGAAGAACTTGTGCTCTTCTCCTTTTCTCCCCAGCCAACCAACCTATGAGTATGGTGGAGAGCTCATCCTGGGAGGTGTGGACACACAGTTTTATTCTGGTGAGATCGTCTGGGCTCCAGTCACTCGGGAAATGTACTGGCAGGTTGCCATCGATGAGTAAGTACAGAGGAAAATTCCTATGGATTGTGGATACCCCTAGGGTGTTCCTCCAGTGTGACAATATTTCCTGTTCTTGCATTGGCACAAACTTCATAAAGAATCAGCAAATCCTCATGCTCATTATTCCAGGAGCTCAGTAGACTCTGACATCTAGCTCTAGACTAAACTTTTTGACTTGTCATTGAGCCTTGTCATGCCAGCAGGTTGGTCATTCCTAGACTTCTGTGAACCCATGTCTTTGTTCCCTGAAGCTTCATTATCTCAAGTAGCACAATCTTTACCAAGTCCTTCATAAGTAAGAGTAATAGCTGTCATCGATGTTTTCTATGTGCCAGATACTGTGCTAAATATTTTATATATATTATTGTATGTGTATTTCACTGCAGCACTATAAGGTGGTCAGTAGTATATTTCATTGCACAGATAAAGAAATCAGGGCTCAGAGGTTAAGTAACTTATCCAAAGTCATACATTTCACAAATTTCCAAATTTGAGCCCAGAGATATCTGATCCCATAGCTCAGGACTATGACTCAGTTACTTCTACACTCCAGGCCTTCAGGAAATCTCCATCACTGCCAATTAAAGATACACTTCTTTGGCCTATACTCAAGACCATATATAACAGCAGGGCACTTCCTACAGGAACAGCCTTCCCACCACTTCCTGATGTGCAGCACAGACTTCACCATGTCCTTACACCTTGCCATGACTCTCTTGCTGCTTCTCTTTTGACTATATCACCTGAAGTGCCCCCCTCATGTCCTGGGTGCATCCTTCTGAGCCCAGATGAAGTCCTCTCTCCCTCGAAAAGGTCTCTTAGGGGCCCAATCTCTCTTTCAGTCCCATAGTATTACTGGCGTGTATCCCAACTTGTATCTCCTCATTTCAGGGTAGCCACAGGGACACCAGCCCAATGTGCATGAATAGACAGGGAGATAAGCAGTTGAATATCTGGCAAGTAGTTTTCTGTGCCTGGAATAGAGGGGTCTTGTCACTTGGAACAATGGCACTCACCCTTTAAGCATCTCTTCTCTGAAAAATCCTTGTCTGACCGACTACTTCTCACTCCCACAGTAGATCAAGTCCCTCCTTCTCTGGCCTCTTTAGTTTTTTCATGGAACTCACCATGGTTACAATCAAACCCTGTGTTTGATTGTGCATTTCTATTAAGTGTCTGACAGTTCCACCACACTGCCATGTCTGTTTTTGTTCACCATTATATCCAAGTGCCTTGATCCACCAACAGTACTCAAAACATACATGGACTGAAGAGGAAGGGTAGAGCTGCAGAAAAAGCTGAATGAGGAATCAGGGAGTGAATCACAAAGAACCGTATTATGGCAATCACCAGGTACAGCGATAAGTCATGACTTAATATACAGTGTAGTCTCATGCCTATTAGAATGTACTCTTTAAAAACAGATAATGTAATTAGTCCTCCTTGTATCACCATAATAGTTATAAGAGTGTCTTGCATATAGTAGGTGCACAAAGTGTGTTTATGAAGTGATTAACATCTGGCAGCTTTTGACACTGTGTGCCATGCCTCGTGTAGGTAGATTAAAGAAGATAAGACACAGTCTTGCCTCTTCAGAGCTTTCAGTCAGAGCTGAAGGGGTTACCAGAACAAGAAAACACAAAACATTACATGGACAGCTATGTCGTGGGGTGGCCTGGTTTCCTGGAGAAGGCAGAATGTTGAAGCTGCAAGTTTAGGGCAATTAGAGGGGATATGGACATGTTTGTGGCACAGGCACCTAATTCTCTTCTATTGGTGTTCCCCTCAGGTTCCTCGTCAATAATCAGGCCACTGGTTTGTGCTCCCAGGGCTGCCAGGCCATTGTGGATACAGGGACCTATGTGCTAGCTGTTCCCCAGCAGTTCATGGGCTCCTTCCTGCAAGAAACTGGAGCCCAGGAGGCTCAGAATGGTGATGTGAGTAACCAGAAGCCAAGGGTTTCTCTGTACATCCACACAGCCATAGCACAGGAGGAGGGATTTGGGCAGGGACCTGAGCCTCTGGTAGGACAGATCAGGTGGGGATACAACATGCCTTTCAGGCAAGGAGGGGTAAAGAAAGGTAGAAATACCAACTCTAATTCTGAGTATGGGCTGAATGGCTGTCAGGAGAGGTGGCTGTTCCTTTCCAGGTCCTAAGAGTACATCTCACCTTGATGTGGCCACTGTCATTTGACTATATGCAACAGAGCCAGACATATTCCATTTGTCCATTCCACTTGGGTTTTTTTCTTGTTTAGGAGTTCTTCTTTGGCTTTTGCTCTGAGCAGGCTCCTGTGCCTACCCCAGATCCCCTTATATACACTTCTGTAGTTTGCTCCCCCTGCATGCAAGAGTCTAGTATAGTCAGACTAAATCTTGGTTCTTCAGGGTGTGTGTGTATGTGTGTGTGTGTGTGTAGTACATTGACAGGTGCACACAAGCGTGGGTATGAATTTTCAAAAGCACAGTTCCACAGCGTGTGCCCATGCTTCTCTGTAAGTGGTACATTCTGGCAGTAGAATCCTGTGATCTGAAATGAGCCTAACTCATTATGGCCATATAAATACAACCAAAATCTTGGAGCTGAGATGTGTCCAAGGAGGCCCAGGAAAGTGGAAGCATCTGGTCCGTGTTGTGCCTGTGAATTGGGTTTTACCTTCCATGCTCTCAACCAACCTCTGCTGGAAGGTCAGGAAGATAGTCTCACTGGGAAAGGGGAAATCAGGACCTTAGTCTGGGCCCGCAGTCCAATGGCACTCTACAGTTCCGCTTCTCTTCTCTCTCAGTTTGTGGTCAACTGCAACTCCATACAGAGCATGCCCACCATCACCTTTGTCATCAGCGGGTCACCTTTACCTCTGCCTCCCTCTGCTTATGTCTTCAACGTACGTATGCATTCTAGTCTCCATGGATATGGGGTTGGATGGCTCAAAGTGCCGTTCTGTGTCCCAGCTCACTTCTGGGCACCTATGGGAAGTCATCAGTGGCAGGGCTGAGGGTGAACAAGAGGCCAGAGACCCTATGGGTGTCATGGAATATAGGGTGGGAAGTTCCTGTGGGAAAAGGCCTTTCCATTCACCTGGTTATATCCTCATGTTCTTTGTATTTTCAGAACAATGGCTACTGCACACTTGGGATTGAGGCCACTTACCTGCCCTCCCCCACTGGGCAGCCCCTGTGGACTCTGGGAGATGTCTTCCTCAAGGAATATTATACTATCTACGACCTTGCCAACAACAAGATGGGCTTTGCCCCCTCTGCCTAGACTAGCAAGAGGCCGCTGTCTCCTCCCTCCCAGCAGGACTCTGGGGTTGCCCTACTGTTTCTCTGGGCTGACAGAAGCATTTTGGACTAGTCTGACCCTTCTATACACTAGTCTTACTTCCTGCAACTAATAAATCAAGAATCTCCAAAAATCCTTACTGTTCCTTCCAAATGTCTTCTTTGTGTTCTGCTTATAGTAGTTTCTTCTAAATTGAAAGTTAGCAATAGCTCTTTGGGGGATATGTTAATTCACCAATAGGAAAGGACATGGAGCAAAGGTTTCTGAGTGAGGACGCACAGCACAGACATTAAGGACACAGTAGTACCTACACGAGGTACTCTCGTAGAGGTGACCAGTCCTCCCAGCACTGGCACTTCCAAGACAATTTTCACTCCGTTCTTAGAAAAGAATGTGAAACAGAGTAGTCTCTAACTCAAGAATATTAAAGAAGAAAAAAGTAACCTTAGAGAATGTTTCAAACTGGCTCTCTGAGGAAACAGATCAGAAAATGGTAGTTTTTCTTGAAGGGAGTAGCACATTTTTAATGAATAGTTTCTGGTATTTTCACAGGCCCCATTCCTCCCTGCTTAATACAGATGGTCTCAAGCTGTTCGCATATACAATTCACCTGCCTGGTCCTGAAAGTTTTTGAGTTTTGAAACCCAGTCTCATTTTACAGTATAAGAAGGAGAGGCACAGACCTGTTATCATACAGGTAGTGTTAAAATCAGATCCAAAACTGTGCATTAAACATTTTTTAATTCTGTTGTTATATAATAAACTCTGCTACATGTTAGCCATGGGGGCACACAATTACAAATGAGGCATGGCGTTGGCACACTAGGAATTTTCTAGCAAGTACAACATATTGCTCTTGAGCATGTTTCCTGTCTGAAGTAAGCCCAGTAGCTGAACTCACATTCCATAATAGGTTATGAACAATCATCTGCAGTGGTTTCTTCTAATGCAGTAATGCTGCCTTTATGGAGTTAAAAACTGGTATCGCTCTGGAGTTCAAACTTGTTTCAAGAAATGTAATTAGAAGGACATACCTGGAAAGAAAGATGCAAAGAATTCTCAACCCAGATGTGTGCGGGTGGTGGTGATGGATGGAGGTATCCATTTTTCTACACTGTTGGCATCATTCCCCTCCACCAACCCATAATGAAGTTGATCTTAAGGAGTTGGGTAATGTCTGCACTTTGGCCATTCCTTTTTCTTTCCGTTGTGTTTCTTTTTATGCGAGATATGGCCTTTTTTTGGTCAGAGAGAAGGGAGCTCAGTTCAGCCCCAATTCACCTGCATTCTCATCCCTGCCCTGTCAGCCACTGTTCCTGCCTCAGTATCACCTCTATTCATGCTCTGGTGGTCGGCTGCAACTATAGAGTGCAAAGATCTTGAGATGGAGATATGATTGCTAGAAACTCTCATGAGTAAGCTGAAATTCATCAGCAGGGACTGTCCTCAGCCACTGGAGCAACATAAGGTATTGGTAAAGCCAAAGCTAGAAATTCTCTGCTCCTGGATTCTAGAAACTAGCAACCAAGAGCAGCTCTCCACAGCTTATGGTCTATTCCACCTTGTCTATCATTGTAGGATGGGGACAAGATTTATTAATGTGTGATTGTTTCCCACCTTCCCACTCTGTCCCCATCACACTAATAAAGATCTTGTCTGTCTGATTCCTGTTTCTTATTTATGTTATATGTATACAGACTGAGGGACTGGAGAAGGAAAGAGAGAGAGAGAGAGAGAGAGAGAGAGAGAGAAAGAGAGAGGCCACTAGGTCAAAAAAGGTAAAAAGAGGAGGAGTAAATGAGATTTTTAAAAAGCTGGAAGGGCACTTGATGGGGATGAGCACTGGGTGTTATTCTATATGTTGGCAAATTGAACACCAATAAAAAATAAATTTATAAAAAAAGAGCTGGAAGGCAACAGGGAAGAAAGAAAGAATAGAAATTATAGGTGGGGGAGACGAAAATAGAAACTTAGAATTTGGAATTTCTTGGGGGAGATGTTCCACACCAACATATCTGGGGGAGCATGTAGGAGGAAGATTTTGAGAAAAGTTGCATATACTTAAAAATTAGGATGTTTTTTAAAAATTGAGAGATTGATTTAGAGGACACGAGTAGAGGGAGGGATGAAGGGAGATGGAGAGAATTTCAGGCAGATTTTCCCCTGAGCACAGAGCCCGTGAGGGGCTTATCCAAGACCCTGAGATCATGGCCTGAGCTAAAATTAAGAGTCAGATGGACACTCAACTGACTGAGCCACCCTAGACCCCACAGATTAGAGACTTTTTAATGTTCTGCAAGAGACAAAAAAGATTGGAATTCCTTTTAAATTATTTTTGGCAGATATAATGTGTTTTTTTTTAAATTTATTTATGATAGTCACAGAGAGAGAGAGAGAGAGGCAGAGACACAGGCAGAGGGAGAAGCAGGCCCCATGCGCACCTGGGAGCCCGACGTGGGACTCAATCCCGGGTCTCCAGGATCACGCCCTGGGCCAAAGGCAGGCGCCAAACCGCTGCGCCACTCAGGGATCCTGGGTGGTTTTTAATGTGGTTTTTAAATGTAATTCATGCAGAAAGTGGCCACATGGACCCTAGTCTATGTTTGGGTTATACTTGTAAAAGTATTCTAGAGCTTTTATTTCTTATGTCATCACTACTTATGAAATATCATTCATTTGTTCATAAAGTATTTATTGAAATGTCTTTGTGTAAGTAAAATCTTCCCTGGTCCTTGACATCTTTTTGCATCTCCTCTGCCTACCCTCTCAACAGCTATGAGAGGTAATTACTGCTCCTTTCCTCCTCCCACAGCACTTTGTACCTCTGACATTGCACTACACAATGCACTGTATTTTACTCATCGCACATCTGTCTCCCCCACTCAATTATGATCTAGAGGAAAGAGACTTTATTATTCTCTTTAAGTCCCCAGATCTGACATGTCTTCTGACAACAAGTGCTTAGCAATTATATACCACCAAATTCATGATGATACAAGTGACATAAGTGCTGTTACAGTGAATGGTGCCCGAGAGTGGCAGGAAAGAGGAAGGTATCACAAAGGAAAGCATGCTAGATTTCATCTTGAACTATATGCAGGAGGGACTCACTGAGTAGAAAAAGTTAGAAAAGGGATCTCATGCAGAAATCAGCATAAGAACAGCAAAGAGGCTGGAGAATTTGTGTAAACAGCGAGTGGCAGGATATCTCAACTGGCTGGACACAAGGCACCTGAGAGGATAGCAGGAAATGAGGCATCCAAGGTGGGTTGTGGCCAGATGGGAAGGGTCTTGCTAAATGTCTGGACTTGATTCTCCAGTCAAGGGGCCCCATAACGGGTTTTAGCGGAGGAGAGACCTACGATATTTGAGGTAGAGGGCTCTGCTGGCAGGGCTCCTCTGCTGTTGACCAGCCCTCCGCTGGGCTCCCCCAGAAACTCAACTCCAGATAGATGCATAGCCTTTGTTCCCTGTGGAGCATCTGCTCTAGAACTCTGGACATTTTCCTAGGTTCATAATCATAGCTGAAAGACCTAAATAGAAATGAAAGACCCCTGTGTATCTGACCCCTAAATCCAGAATTTAGAGCCAACCAACAGTAGGTGAGCTCTTGGCTTCCCCCTTTCTTAGCTCCACTCTGACTCTGCTCTTAGTATGCAAATGTCACCAGAAATCTCAAAATCTGCTCTTCACACCATCCTGGTAGAAGTTTTGATCAAGGCCTGCTTCTGTGTGCCATTCAAAAACATGTTCAGAAGAATATTATCTTGTTGAGAAGATTTGCTCTGTAATGAGTTCTCTGAACTTGGCTACAGCAGGTGAGGGCTCTGACAACAAAATAGGCTGTGTGGGGCAGGGCTCGGGAATGGACAAAAGTAGACCTGGAAGCAGGTCCTAGGCTGGATTTCTGGTACATCCTTCTGCAGCTGTTCCCTCTTCACAGAGATAATGAGGCCCGTCTAGGCCCAGCCCTTATGTAGAGAGTCCTGGGCCCAGGCATTTGTGCTGAGCTGCAGCCATGATGGGGCATGCTGCTTTTAGCTGCTAAATCACACAGACCCTAGCCCTTTCCCCTCTTTTCTATACCCATGGGGGTCCTCTCCAGCAAGGAGCAGGGAGCAGGGATCCAGCCCCAGCTTCAAGAGGCTAAGGGCACCCGATGGGATGAGCACTGGGTGTTATACTATATGTTGGCAAATTGAATTTAAATTAAAGAGATGCAAAAAAAAAAAAAAAAAAAAAAGAGGCTAAGGATTGGTTCGGAGTTTCCATGCCATTTCGCTCTTGTCCTGGCATGTACCCCCATTAGGCTGCTACTTTTTCAGACTGTTGTGCTCTGCCTTTTCACATGCTATGATACTGGAATTCAAGGAGTGAGGTTCTCTGTGGGTTGCTAGAAAGTGCTAAAGGAACAAAATACAGGTTTTAAAGGCCCAGAGGTGTGTTCCAGGAAGTCAGGCATTCCCTGAATATATCTACTCCAGTGCACTGCTTCTGTAGGTTCCACTCTGTGTTCCATTGCTTCTCTCTGCAATATTTTAACTAATAAAAATGTTTTCACAACCCCGTGTTCCCTTTATCTCTCCCCTTTCTCATCACCCATATCTTGCCCAATGTCAGCTGCTCTAGAGGAAGAACTAATGCTACTCTCTGTTCAGATCCACTACCTGACACCACACCATCTGGAACAGGCCTGAATAGCTGTGATTCACAAGCAGTGAGAGTTGCTGAGCAGCTGCCTTACAGGCTCTGAAGCATTCTGGGCCTCTGCAAGTAATGGTTGTTGCTCTCACTGGACATGTAGTAGATCATAGACAAAAGTAGATGGACTGGAGCTTGACTTAAGGTAATTGGTGAGAGGTAAGTATGCAGTCATTTGGAGCCGTAGTCACTACACCAGGTGTATGGGCCAATGGTTTAATTAAGAGACATTTATTTAGTTCTGAGTGTATGTCCCTTCAGTTACCTCACTACATCCTTGCAACAAAATTTTGAAGTAGGTTTTACTCCTTCCATTTTCATCAGTAAGCAAATGGAAGTCGGAGACATGTGATAAAGTATCCAGCATCCTGCCCCTGGAAGTGGAAGAACCACACTTCAGGTGTAATAATATCTTCCCCAGGCCCATACTCTTTCTAGTTCACCACTTACTAGGTGAGGGAGAATCCAGCACCAAGATCCCCTCCTCACCAGGGGTGGTTTAGGCACAGGCTGTGCAGAGGAAAATCATTTGCGGGAATTCCTGGGAGCTGAATGGGCTAATGATAATGATAATTATCCAGCAGAGCCATGGGCTTACAGCTTCCCTGGGAAGCCCCCAGCTAAGTCACGGAATCATTGCTAGTGTTTTTACAGGTCTGGCTGTGTTGCTGCAGCAGTGGCTGAAATGTGTCATGAGTGTCTTTTTATCTGATAAGGGTGTTTCCACCATCAGTTGACCTCGATATTTGAAAATCTGAGGAGTTTGCGTTGTCATCTTCCATCTCCCAAAGGACATTCAAAGTTATTACAAAAAAAAAAAAAAGAAGAAGAGAAAAAGAAAAAGAGAGAAGAAAGAAAGAAAGAAAGAAAGAAGGAAAGAAAGAAAAATGAGAAGGGGATGTGGAGAGAGAGAGAGAGAGAGAGAGAAAGAAACGGAGAGCTACCTCTACTTCACTCTGCCATGGCCCTCACATCCTCATTCCTTTGAATAGAAGATGGGAGTGAGGTCTGCTGAGGATCAAAATGATCCTTGCCAGGGTGTAGGATTAAGGTAGCAATAGAATGGGCTAGTTTAGACAGGATCCATCACTAACTCTTCAGAAGTTAGAAATCTTCAGGGACTCCAGGGGCCATTTTTATCCTCTATTTATTTGTTCTCACTCCATTCCCAGGTCCTTGAGAAGAGGGTTTGGCTTATAGTCTTACCTCATCAAGCTGGCCCATCTTATGCCTTCCTCACATCTCTAGCCTTAAATCCAGAGCAAGAACTGGCATCCCCACAGTATTTCTGGGGATCTTCCCCAAGAAGACCATGAAAGAGACCCAGGGCATGGAGATGCCAGGTTTCAAAGACTCCCGATTCCTCATCCCTGGTCTTCCCATCCAGGTGTAGCCATGAAACTTGTGTGTTACTTTACCAGTTGGCCCCAGTACCACTCAGGTCCTGCCAAACACATGTCAGAGAATGTGGAACTCTGCCTGTGTACGGACCTTATCTATGCCCTCACTGCTTTTTTTTTTTTTTTTTTTTTTTTTTTTTTTTATGCCCTCACTGCTTGATCAAGCACAAGATCATGCCCTGTGAGTGGAATGGTGATGTTCTGTAGCCCAGTTCCAGGCCTTCAAGCAGTGGTCAGTACTTTGTTCTCGCATATCTAAGAGAGTCATAGGTCAGACACTCTGGGTGAACTTGAAATCCAATTCAAAGGTAGTTTTGGGGGCCATCTCCCCACTCAAGGCTAAAGTACACAATATGGAAAGGGTAACTCTGGAGAAGAAGAAAGAAAATGTCAACTGTAAAATCAAAATGAGTTCCTTCTCTGCAGTAATTTTATCTTCTAGAAAAATTGGCTTCATTGGTCTAATCCTCTATTTCTCGTTCCCTACTTTTACTTCTAAACTGGAAGCCCCTGTCATAGTCTGGTCTCTGTCCTTCTGAAACTTCTTAGACAAGGGAAGTGAGCAAGAGAAAGTCCAGAATTGCCAGAGGGATTTAAAAGGAAAGTAGCTTTGGAAACTGAAATTCACCTCAGGGAACTTTCTAGAAGAATTACCTTCCTCCTGAGATCAGAATGGAAGAAGTCAACCCTATTTGGAAGATCCTATTTTCTGTTTTCAAATAGGTAGTGCAATGAACAATTTGAGGGGCCAGTGGGGGAGGTTTCAACCTACAGAGTCTCATGGGTGTCTTTGGGGAAATGTTCACCATTCCCTCCATGATAATGTCTCCAGTCATAAAGCAAAGTTCTCTACAAAATCCTACTTGCATATTGTGTAAGAGGAAGGCTCTCTTCCACTCAGTCTGGCCTCTGTCCTTCTGATCCAGAAAGAAAAAGGGTAGATCTTTGACCTGAAAACTTGTGTAGGTGCACTAATATGAATGGTTGGCATGAAGTTGATCCCTAGAGAGGCAGGAGGAGGATCCCAAGAGAAGAATTCTTCCAAGAGAAGAATTCCTGATCTTGGGAAGATGAGCTGAAGCCAGTTTGAAGGTGAAGAAAAAGGTGATTGAAGGGGGCACGAAAGATCTGAGAGGTATATCTGCAGGAGATTTTCTAGGACAGGGAAAGAACTAGAATTGGGAAATGAGAAATTTATCTTAAAATAGGGGCTAAGTGGAGTCCAGAGTTTTTATTCCTAGGATCATAGGTTGAGGAAAGGCTGAGAACTAGAGGTAGAGAACCAATATGAAGGGTTGCTCTATGGAAAGAATCTGTGACCTACACATGACCTATGCATAGTATATACTTGATATTTATTTGCAATACTTCAGTTTATTTTAGTAACTATTTCTTGAGCATGCATTATGTGTTAAGTACTATGGCAGGCACTGAAAATATAAATCTGAGATATACAAGGATTAAGGAACTACAGAAGAGAAGCTCTTAAGAATATAGTCTCCTCCTATTTCAATTAAAGCAAAGAATATGGATAGGGGGACATTACCAGTTCAGGAAACTCATGAAGGATACTAGATATCATTGAGATACCTCAAGGATATTAAATATTTATTGAATTGCATAAGACACATTTTGAGACACTGTAAGAAAAAAAAAAGATGAATAAGAGAGTCCCAGGAAGCTTCCTGTCTAGTGGAGAGACAAACATATACACACCCAACTGAATCCTGTAATGGGTAAATGCCATGATAGAGCATGCATAATGTGATAAGAAATTGTGAGAAAATAATGGTAAATTCTGCCATTTTCTGGAAGGACATTGTAAGTGAAGGGACTTGCATGAACAAAGGTATAGAGTGTGACAGTATAGAGTGTTTGGTCGAACTCTGAGGAATCAAGCAGCAGGAAAACTAGATCCTAAAAATAGGAAGAGAGAAAGAGGGAGGGAAGAATTAATGGACATTCTGCGAATGGAGAAATTGTCATTCATTTTTCCTTGCTGCTGAATTATGATGCTTTTCCTGAGGGGATTTGGGAGTTGAGGAGAGGAGAGTCACCTGGAATGTGACTGATGAATGTTGCAAGAAGACCCTAAAATAACAGGGTGGTTCATTTGCAAGCACTAAACACCAGTCTAGTTTTATTGCTCTCTAGGCTCTACTCCTATAGATATGATATCAAACTATGGGGAGTAGAGGCTAGAGATGAAAGTAGAGTTAAGGACAGTGCTTTATGGGCTGCTCATAGTTCCTCTGATATTTCTTGGAGCTTGGAGAAAGAAGGAAGGGGAAAGGTGATGGTATCTGAGTGCCATCAAGGATCATGCCTTCCTCCTTTGATACATTTAGACCAGAGGAAGCAAAAGTAACACAAAGAAAGGCAAGATTGACCTGAGGCAGAAGGAAGGAGATTCTGAGTGTTTATACCCATTTTATTCATAAGGGAGGAGATGAAACCACAGCTGTCCAAGAAGAGGAACTTTACTCCTTGTACTGCTGATAAGGGTAACAGAGATCTCAACCTTTTGCCATTGGAGGGTCATCGAGGGCCCAATAATGTTGCTGGCATAGGCTTTTAAGGAGGAGAAGGTAGAGCTAACCATAGTCAGTGATAATAGTCCACTAACTTAGGTGTGTAAGGAGTGGGTAGCTTCACTCACTCAAAGCCTCACTCACCTTGGCAATTCTTCACTGGTAACCAAAAGGGGATCTGATGGTACCTGTAGGCACACTTGCCTCTGAAATCCCAGCCTCAGGCCAAGTCTTCATGCTTATGGGAGGCAGCTGACCCCTCAACAAGAGAGAGTTCACTTTTGAAACTATGATAAATGTTCATTTCTATTCCATAGAAAGAAAGGGTCCCTGCATGTTATTGATTACCTACAATGTGCTAGCTGTTTTACATAAGATACTCCATTTGATTCTTATAATAAGCCTAGAGACTGAATTAAATGAAGAATGCGTGTGGAATATATGTTCAACAAATGGCAGTTGCTGTTATTATGAAATATGTACTATAATTTCCATTTTCTAATGAGGAAAGTGATGCTAAGAGAGGTTGCTTTACTTTCTGAGGACACATAATTAGTAAGTGGTGTAGTAGGATTTGGCTTACAGGTTTTAATAATTCCAAAGCTTATGCTCTTTCAACCATACCTTATAGACGCTCAGTTTCTAAGAATATTTGTCATTCCCAGAGTCCCTTAGACAGGGTGGGCATGGTTTCCTCTTTTAGACAACAATGTGGCTGTATATAGTGAAATTATATAAATATGTATGTGTACTCTTTAGCCTCCAATTCAAATTCCTGGGTGTTTATTGGAATGACAATATAATCGAAGTATTTATATGTAAAGGTGTTTCTTAAAGTCTTGCTTATAACTGCCAAATATTAAAACAATGAGGAAATAGTGTATTAAATTATAACCTATAAGCACAAAAAGATATTTTCAATCATTAAAAATAAGTACAAAAATTAAGCATTAATATGAGAAATCTTTATTTCCTATTTAAAGTGAAATGAAAAAAAAAAAAACAAAAAAACAAAACAAAACCACCTAGGGTATAGATGGTTTTTGTACCGGGATAGTAGCCTTGTAAATGATGATGGGTGTGCAAAGACTGGAATTAACATGCCAAAAGGATGAGTTGCTTTATGTTTGTGATTTATTTTGAAACTTTCTGATAATATTGCATCATGCTTCCGATAATTTTATAGTGTTTTAAAAGACTCACTGCTGGATTGATAAACTCCTACACCACAGGTGATATCTCTGAGAGCCAATGGGTTTGGTGGTGCTAGTGTTGGGCTCATGACTTGGATGGCTTCCTGGGAAACTTCTGCAGTAAGGGATCATAACCTCTGACCTTTAAATTCAAACTTCTGCTGGTCCTGCAGACACCAGGTAATTGGAGAAACATATGTATACTTCAAACTATATTTTTTTAAAAGATTTACTTATTAGTTTATTCATGATAGGCAGAGAAAGAGAGAGAGAGAGAGACAGGCAGAGGGAGAAGCAGGCCCCATGCCAGGAGGCCGACTTGGGACTCGGTCCCGGGACTCCAGGATTGCACCCTGGGCCAAAGGCAGACGCTAAACTGCTAAGCCACCCAGGGATCCCTCAAACTATACTTTATATAGTTCAAGAAACTATAGTGTTGTGTCATGGATGCCCAAGGAAGCAGAAGCATAAGACAGTATCAGGTCTGAGGATTTTAATTCATTTTTAGCAGAGAAAAATTTAAATTTTTAAAAAGGTGACATATAATTTATTTCTCAAACTGGAGTACTTATTTTTTTAAATTTAAATTTAATTTGCCAACATATTATAACACCCAGTGCTCATCCCATCAAGTGCCCTCCTCAGTGCCCATCATCCAGTTACCCCATTCCCCCCACCAACCACCCCTTCCACAACCCTATGTTTGTTTCCCACAGTTAAGAGTTTCTCATGGTTTGTCTTACTCTCTAATTTTTCCCACTCAGTTTCCTTCCCTCCCTTATAATCCATTTCACTATTTCTTATATTCCATGTATGAGTGAAACCATATGATGATTATCCTTCTCTGATTGACTTACTTCATTCAGCATAATAGCCTCCAGTTCCATCCATGTCAAAGCAAATGGTGGGTATTCATCCTTTCTAACGGATGAGTAATATACCACATCTTCTTTATCCATTCATCTATCAAAGGACGTTGTGGCTCCTTCTAAGTTTGGCTATTGTGGACATTGCTGCTATGAATATTGGTGTGCAGGTGTCCTAGCATTTCAGTACATCAGTATCTTTGGGGTACTTGTGCAATTGCTGGGCTGTAGGGTAGCTCTATTTTTAACTCTTTGAGGAACCTCCACACTGTTTTCCAGAGTGGCTGTACCAGTTTGCATCCCCACCAACAGTACAAGAGGGCTCCTCTTTCTCAACCTGGAGTACTTCTGAGTGGATAGTGTAACCTTGTACAGTTCACAGTAAATTGGAATGGATCATCATCCTATGCCAGGACTCACGAAGCATTGCACCAAGCATGGGACATAACGATTTAAATGATGTAACATGAGAGTCAACAACCTGAACATGAAGAAAATTGATGGCTTCTGATATTCAATAATTTCTCATTTGAAACTTGAGATGGGCTGTTAAGGCAAATTATTGAACAAAATCTGGGGAAACTATGCATTTTCTAGAAACCTAGTAAATACAGTTTTCCATCTGACAATATGTTATACAAGATTACTGGCTTGCTGTGGTGAACTTGAGACTAACTCGTTTTGCCAATCAAGAAATAGTTATTGTCTAATTCTGCAAAGAAATGAAAAACTAATATTTATGAGACTGGATATTTTTCCTGGTCTAGTGGGTGAAAGAAGTTAAACTAGTATTCTCTTCACTTCGAACAAAGCATCCCACAATAATCTTCAACTCTGCCCTAATCTTGGTGAATATGCCCCCCCTGCCCCATCTGGCTAGGTTTGAACTGAGAAGAAGAAAGTAAGTTTCTAATCTCATGTGTAGATGTGTCTTCAAAGTTTTCATGGGCTGCCACTAGTGGTGTTCTGTTGTTAAGTGTGTAGGCTGTGATGCTCCAGAGCCTCCTAAGTCCATACTTTTCAGCACATTCTGTGAAGGCAAAGCTGATGGGATTGGTGAGGACTGTAGAGATATACCCAGGTTTTCTGAGTGTACTAATGGCAACACTATGGCCAGAAGATGTCCAGATGGCCTTGTATTTGACCAAAGCCACTCATGCTGTAACAGGCCTTGAACAGAAGAATGAGGCTGAGGGGTACCTGGCTGGCTCAGTTGGAAGAGTATGCGACTCTTGATCTTGGGGTAGTGAGTTTGAACCCCATATTTGATGTAGTGATTGCTTAAATAAATAAAAACTTAAAAAAAGAGGGGTGGTAGGGGATGAAGCCTTTCTAGAGTTTATTTCAATTCAATAAATACATGAAACATGATGTTGTTTTGCTAATCATTTCTATTATTCTCTTTCTTTTATCATTACCATTTAGAAAGTCATTTTCATGTTGGATACTCCATGAAGAGAATTAAACAGACATGATCCCATTTGTTTTATAGATTTGCACCCTAAAAGAGAATGTGCTCATAGCTAGAAAATACATTTTATTTTATTTTTGTTAAGATTGTATTTATTTATTTGAGAGAGAGAGAGCATGAGTAGGGGGGAGGGGTAGAAGGAGAAGCATACTCCCACTTGCTAAACAGGAAGCCTTATGTGGGATTTGATCTCAGGACCTTGCGATCATGACATGAGCTGAAGGCAGACACTCAACTGACTGAGCCACTCAGGTGCCCTAGAAAATACATTTTAAACAAATAAATTGACAACCCATTTACCTCAAGCCAAAAATAACTTTATCTTTATTTTACTCTATTTCTCAAACTGAACTCATTTTCTGCTGAATCAGTTCTCCCTCAAAACTTCTCAATGAACTCTTCTTCTCCCAGTCACTCATGACTGCTAGCTGATTGATTATATTCTCCACCTTTGCAGGAGGCCTTCCTGGACCCAACTTGACCATTTACAGAGATTAGGTAACTGACTTACTCTCAACCATTTTAATATTGGCTCTAGTCATTAACACTTTAATTTCCTCAATATTATTTCATAAATACTATCCTATGGCTTTTGCACACTCTCCAACTTCTCACTAGAGAACCAGGTAACAATAGAAAAATCTGTACATGTACAGAGAATGCAATGAGCATTCTTTAAGTTACTTTATCCTCATATAAAGAGCCAGTATAGTGAGCTCCACTGCCTTCATCTCCAGGATTGTTGGAAACCCATTTCTCTTGCTACATCATGAATTCACATTAATTTGCCAGTCTTGAAAACTAGTTTCTGGAGTCTTTGTAAGATGAAAGATCTTTATTCTGAGTCTCCAAGAATAACTTTAAAAATTAACTCTTCCCATTATCTCACTAAATCCAGAGATCCTCTAGCCATGCATCTTAATAGTCATACTAGCTATTGGGCACTCTTTTTTTTCTGTATAACTAACTGTACACAACTTTACATGTTAACACAGTTAATTTCCACAATAACCTTATACAAAAGGTATTACTGTCTACATTTTATAAATGAAACTGAAGGTTGGAGAGATTAAGCCACTTGGCCAAGATCAAGTCTCTAGTACATGACAGAGAAGGTGTTCAAACAACTCTTTGATTTCATCTCTGTGACAAGGATTCACCTTTTCTATTTAGGGTTGGGCAGTACCCATGATTCCTGATTTCCAGGGTATTGCTTCTCTACTATTCTCATAAAGAACTTATTCCAGCTTTACCTAAATATGGAATGGTTGTGTTGTTTTCTTTCCACAGATTACCACTGATACACAGGTGATTCAAATCATAAGCAAACACTAGGAGGCGTTCTATCAAGTACAACTTGTTTTTAGCCACTCTGCACCGAGCAAAATGACTAGAAGGAAGAACTCACCACAAAAGAAAGAATCAGAAACAGTATACTCTCCCATAGAGTTAAGAATTTGGATTAAAATTCAATGTCAGAAAGCCAATTCAGAAGCACTATTATAAAGCTACTGGTGGCTCTAGAAAAAAGCATAAAGGATTCAAGAGACTTCATGACTGCAGAATTTAGACCTAATCAGGCCAAAATTAAAAATCAATTAAATGAGATGCAATCCAAACTGGAGGTCCTAACAATGAGGGCTAACGAGGTAAAAGAATGAGTGACTGACATAGAAGACAAGTTGATGGCAAGGAAGGATGAGGAGGAAAAAGAGAAAAACAAAAGATCATGAGGAGAGATTAAGGGAAATAAATGACAGCCTCACAAAGAAAAATCTACATTTAATTGGGGTTCCCGAGGGCGCCGAAAGGGACAAAGGGACAGAGGACCAGAAAGTGTATCTGAACAAATCATAGCTGAGAACTTCCCTAACTTGAGAAGTGAAACAGGCATTCACATCAGGAGATAGAGAGATCCCACCTAAAATCAATAAAAACCCTTCAACACCCTGACATTTAATAGTGAAACTTGCAAATTCCAAAGATAAAGAGAAGATCCTTAAAGCAGCAAAAGACAAAAATCCCTAAACTTTATGGGGAGAAGTATTGGGTTAACAGCAGACCTCTCTCCACAGAGACCTGACAGGCCAGAAAGGGTTGGCAGGATATATTCAGGGTCCTAAATGAGAAGAACATGCAGCCAAGAATATTTTATCCAGGAAGACTCTCATTCACAATAGAAGGAGAGATAAATATAGTCAGGAACTGAAAGAATATGTGACCATCAAACCAGCTTTGCAAGAAATATTAAGGGGAACTCTGTAAAAGAAAGAGGAAATCCAAGGAAACAATCCACAAAACAGGGACTGAATAGGTATTATGATGACACTAAATTCATATCTTTCAATAGTAACTCTGAGCATGAATGGGCTTAAAGATCCCATCAAAAGGTGCAGGGTTTCAGACTGGATAAAAAAGCAAGACCCATCTATTTGCTGTCTACAAGAGACTCATTTTAGATGTAAGGACACCTGCAGCCTGAAAATAAAAGGTTGGAGAACCATTTACCATTCAAATGGTCCTCAAAAGAAAGCAGGGATAGCCATCCTCATATTAGATTAATTAAAGTTTATGCCAAAGACTGTAGTAAGAGATGAAGAGGGACACTATATCATACTTAAAGGATCTATCCAACAAGAGGACCTAACAATCATGAATATTTATGCCCCAAATGCGGGAGTTGCCAAGTATATCAATCAATTAATAACCAAAGTTAAGACATACTTAGATAATAATACTCTTATACTTGGAGACTTGAACACAGCGCTTTCTACAACTGAAAGATATTTTAAGCACAAAATCTCCCAAGAAACAAGGGCTTTAAATGATACACTGGACCAGATGGATTTCACAGATATCTACAGAACTTTACATCCAAACGCAATTGAATACACATTCTTCTCAAGTGCACATGGAACTTTCTCCAGAATAGACCACATGCTGGGTCACAAATCAGGTCTTAGCCTATACCAAAAGATTGGGATCATCCCATGCATATTTTCAGACTATAATGCTTTGAAACTAGAACTCAATCACAAAGAAGAAATTTGGAAGAAATTCAAACACGTGGAGGTTAAAGAGCATCCTGTTAAAAGATGAAAGGGTCAACCAAGAAATTAGAGAAGAATTAAAAAGATTCAAGGAAACTAATGAGAATGAAGATACAACTGTTCAAATCTTTGGGATACAGCAAAAGCAGTCCTGAGAGGGAAATACATCGCAATACAAGCATCCATCCAAAAGCTGGAAAGAACTCAAATACAAAAGCTAATCTTGCACCTAAAGGAGCTAGAGAAGGAACAGCAAATAAAACCTTCACCCAGCACCAGAAGAGAGTTAATAAAGATTCGAGCAGAACTCAATGAAATAGAAACCAGAACAACTGTGGAACAGATCAACAAAACCAGGAGTTGGTTTTTTGAAAGAATTAATAAGATAGGTAAATCATTAGCCAGCCTTATTAAAAACAAAAGAGAAAACACTCAAATTAATAAAAAAAAGGTTGAAAAAGGAGAGATCACCACCAATACACAAAGGAAATACAAACGATTTTTAAAACTTATTATGAACAGCGATATACCAATAAATTAGGTAATCTAGAAGAAATGGACGCATTTCTTTAAAACCACAAACTACCAAAACTGAAACAGGAAGAAATAGAAAACCTAAACAGGCAGATAATAAGGGAGAATATTGAAGCAGTCATCAAAAACCTCCCAAGACACAAAAGTCCAGGGCCAGATGGCTTCCCTGGGGAATTCTATCAAACGTTTATAGAAGAAACCATACCTATTCTACTAAAGCTGTTTGGAAATATAGAAAGAGATGGAATACTTCCAAACTTGTTCTATGTGGCCAGCATCACCTTAATTCAAAAACCAGACAAAGACCCCACCAAAAAGGAGAATTATAGACCGATATCCCTGATGAACATGGATGCAAAAATTCTCAACAAGATACTAGCCAATAGGATCCAACAGTACATTAAGAAAATTATTCACCATGACCAAGTGGGATTTATCCCTGGAATGCAAGGCTGGTTCAACACTCGTAAAGTAATCTTGTGATAGATCATACCTATCACAAAAACAAGAACCATATGATCCTCTTAAGAGATGCAGAGAAAGCATTTGACAAAATACAGCATCCATTCCTGATCAAAACTCTTCAAGTGTAGGTATAGAGGGAACATTCCTCAGCATCTTAAAAGCCATCTATGAAAAGCCCACAGCAAATATCATTCTCAATGGGGAAGCACTGGGAGCCCTTCCCCTAATATGAGGAACACGACAGGGATGTCCACTCTCAGCACTGCTATTCAACATAGTACTAGAAGTCCTAGCCTCAGCAATCAGACAACAAAAGAATAAAAGGCATTCAAATTGGCAAAGAAGAAGTCAAACTCTCCCTCTTTGCAGGTGACATGATACTGTACATAGAAACCCAAAAGACTCCAACCCAAGATTGCTAGAAGTCATCCAGCAATTTGGCAGTGTGGCAGGATACAAAATCAGTGCCCAGAAATCAGTGGCATTTCTACACACGAACAATGAGACTGAAGAAAGAGAAATTAAGGAGTCAATCCCATTTACAATTGCACCCAAAAGCATAAGATACCTAGGAATAAACCTAACCAAAGAGGTGAAGGATCTGTACCCTAAAAACTACAGAACACATCTGAAAGAAATTGAGGAAGACACAAAGAGATGGAAAAATATTCCATGCTCATGGATTGGAAGAATTAATATTGTGAAAATGTCAGTGCTACCCAGGGCAATTTTCACATTTAATGCAATCCTTATCAAAATACCGTGGACTTTTTTCAGAGAGTTGGAACAAATCATCTTAAGATTTATGTGGAATCAGAAAAGACTCCAAATATCAGGGGAATATTGAAAAAGAAAACCAGAGCCTGGGGCATCACAACGCTACATTTCAGGTTGTACTACAAAGCTGTGGTCATCAAGACAGTGTGGTACTGGCACAAAAACAGACACATAGATCAATGGAACAGAATAGAGAATCCAGAAATGGGCCCTCCACTCTATGGTCAACTAATATTCCACAAAGCAGAAAGACTATCCACTGGAAAAAGGACCATCTCTTCAATAAATGGTGCTGGGAAAATTGGACAGCCACATGCAGAAGAATGAAACTAGATCATTCTCTTAAACCACACACAAAGATAAACTCGAAATGGATGAAAGATCTAAATGTGAGATAAGAATCCATCCAAATCCTAGAGGAGAACACGGGCAACACCCTTTTTGAACTTGGCCACTGCAACTTCTTGCAAGATACATCTATGAAGGCAAGGGAAACAAAAGCAAAAATGAATTATTGGGACTTCATCAAGATCAAAAGTTTCTGCACAGCAAAAGAAACAGTCAACAAAACTAAAAGACAACCTACAGAATGGGAGAAGATATTTGCAAATGACATTTCAGATGAAGGGCTAGTATCCAAAATCTAAAAAGAACTGGGGGTTATTCTGTATGTTGGTAAATTGAACACCAATAAAAAAATAAAAAAAAATAAAAAAAAAAGAACTTATTAAACTCACCACCTAAGAAACAAACAATCCAATCATGAAATGGGCAAAAGACATGAACAGAAATTTCACAGAGGAAGACAGACATGGCTCACAAGCACATGAGAAAATGCTCTGCATCACTGGCCATCAGGGAAATACAAATCGGAACCACAATGAGATACCACCTCACACCAGTGAGAATGGTGAACATTAACAAGACAGGAAACAACAAATGTTGGAGAGGATGTGGAGAAAGGGAACCCTGTTGCACTGTTGGTGGGAATGTGAACTGGTGCAGCCACTCTTGAAAACTGTGTTAAGGTTCCTCAAAGAGTTAAAAATAGAGCTACCCTAGAACCCAGCAATTGCACTGCTGGGGATTTACCCCAAAGATACAGATGCAGTGAAACACTGGGACACCTGCACCCCAATGTTTTTTTTTAATTTTATTTATTTATGATAGTCACACACAGAGAGAGAGAGAGAGAGGCAGAGACACAGGCAGAGGGAGAAGCAGGCTCCATGCACCGGGAGCCTGACGTGGGATTCGATCCGGGGTCTCCAGGATCGCGCCCTGGGCCAAAGGCAGGCGCCAAACCACTGCGCCACCCATTGATCCCCCACCCCAATGTTTATAGCAGCAATGTCCACAATAGCCAAACTGTGGAAGGAGCTTCCGTGTCCATCGAAAGATGAATGGATAAAGAATATGTGGTTTATGTATACATTGGAATATTACTCAGCCATTAGAAACGACGAATACCCACCATTTGCTTCAACCTGGATGGAACTGGAGGGTATTATGCTGAGTGAAGTAAGTCAATCAGAGAAGGACAAACATTATATGGTCTCATTCATTTGGGGAATATAAAAAATAGTGAAAGGGAACAACGGAGAGATAATGAGTGGGAAATATCTATGAGGGTGACGGAACATGAGAGACTCCTAACTCTGGGAAACAAACAAGGGGTAGTGGAAGGGGAGGTCAGCGGGTGTTTGGGGTGACTGGGTGACAGGCGCTGAGGGGGGCACTTGATGGGATGAGCATTAGGTGTTATCGTATATATTGGCAAATTGAACTCGAATAAAAAAAAAGTGTCAGTCGCCCAACCGACTGTTCACTCAGTGGCTCTGATCTGTCTTTATTTTAAGATGTGACATTTTGTTAATAGTATTTTTTGTATTAATTTTTACTTTTAAAAATTATATTAAATGTTGTTTCTCTTGCAAATAAATAAATAAATAAATAAAAGTTTTGCCAAAAGCCACCAGAACCGGACACCCCATCAACATTTAAGAAACAATTAAAAATTCCGGAACATAGGAAAAAGCTTCCCAATTCATTTACATTTCACTCAAACCTGATAAAGATAAAGAGTCAGCAAATATTTGTTGACTATCTATTATATCCCTGGTAATTCTGGGTCCTGAGGATCAGGGAGGGGCAAATAAAATACCTAAATTTTTTCTTCTTTGTGGCTCTCATAATCCCTCAGAAATAAATCATGTTCCTGGGTGGGAAAATTCAACATTGTCAATTTTCACAGATCAATATCTTAATGTTCTAATTTAAAATCTCAAAGGGTATATGTGTGTTTATTTGATAAATTGATTATAAGTTTCATCAAGAAAAATACATCAATGAAAGCGATCAAGAAAATATTTCTTAAAAAAAGAAAAGTAATAAAGACATCTCCATGAGATATCAAAAATGTTATATAAAGGATTTTTGTATTAGTGAGAAATAATAGGAAGTTCAGAAATACTTTTGTATTTATTGAAATTTATTTGATATTTTTCCTTTCAAGCTACTGGTTTCCCTTAAATGGTGCACTATTTTGCTTTTTCCCATATATCAGTGGGTATGCATGATTCAGTACCTGTACAGTCAGAGTTTTGGGGTCTTCAGGTAGTGATGGAAGTAGGAGGTAGATGGTAAGCTGAATGTTTCACTCTCAGGAGATCAGAAAGATTTTCAGACCAATTTTCAGGATACTCTAAAATGGAAAGAAAAATAAAGGTTTTCTCTTGAGGGAATCAAACAGTGGCAAGTAGTAAGGTATGAGAATTTGGGGGATCCTCGAGATTAATTTTTATATAATTGTTGTAAAACTCTCTTAATTTTCCAGAGAGATCTTGAGCTGGGTTACTTGCCCTTCTGTATGCCAATGCATCTCTTTACCTATCAAAGGAGAATGAATGTTGGGGAGTAATTTAGATAATGGAGGCTCTATAGATATGATGTATAGGCAGGTGACTCCTAACCTGAGTTGTAAGTATGTACACAGTGGATGGTAAAGCATCTGGGTGGAGTCAAGTCAGCAAACTGAGGAAGTGAAGCTAATCAGGACCTCTACCAACAAGATGGGTCTGAGGCAGGAATCAGGTCCAGAAAAAGGAAAACAGTAAAACTGGATTTATTGAGCACTCTCCATGTGCCAGGCACATGTCCCTGGAAAGCACTGGGTATGTTGACAAAATGTGGAAACTCTACTAAAAAAAAGTTTAGTTGAGTGGATCGGATGCTAGGGAGGCTGTGTAGGCAAGCAACCCAATTTGGGCTGTTGCCCCTGCTGAGTAATTCTATGGTACTCGGCAACATTTCGATTTCCCCCACTAGTCTCTGAGTTCCTGAAGAGTAGGGATGGTGTCTCAATTTTTGAATCCCAGTATTTAACATAATACCCTCACACAGTGGGCATTCAAAAACTGCATGTCAGTGTGGACACCAGCTTCCAAAATGGCCTTCAGTGATTCTTGCCTGCTGGTTCTTTCCCATACTAAGACTAGCTTATCTAAGTACTAGAATACTGTGGATATATTGCTCCTCTTGGGATCATGCTCTTCCTTGGATCACTTACCCTGGGAGAAATAGCTGCCACTCTAGGAGCCCTAAAGAGAGGTCCACAGAGAGATACTGAGACCTCCTGCCAACAGCCAGCACCAGCTTGCCAGCCGTGTGAGTGAATCAACTTCAAAATGGCTCCTCTGGATTTAGTCAAGCCTTCAATGACTATTCCAGCCAATATCTTGACTGCAACCTGAAGTTCTTATGACAGAATCCAATCCAGAACCACTCAGCCAAGCTGCTCCTGAATTACAGAAACCATATGAAATAATAAATATTTCTTATTGTTTTAATAGCTACGTTTTAGGATAAAACCAACTAACTTTTATCAAGCACCTACTCTGTGTCAAATTCTAGGGATCCAAAGATAAATTTTGCTCTGGGCATATGAGTCACCTTCTTCCAGAGAAGGCTAAAAGGAAGTGAGATGCACTGAGCCAAATTCTTGGCTCAGCCTAAGGATCTGCTTTCAGGCCAAACTGGCAGCGGTCCCTACACCTGTGTCCACTCTTATCTGCCTGGCTGGCTTAATTCCAGTTCTAAGGGAGCACAGCTGTTGGCAGTGGCAAATATATGGCTCGGGGTCATCAAGGTGTGAAAAAAAAAAAAAAAGCACTGACACCTGCATCAAGGTGAGGAAAAATAAGCCTTGACACCTGGGTAGTACTGACCACCCTCTTCACCAACATACTTCGCCCTCCCCTGATCTGTTTTTCATAGAGAGTCAGACTCTACCAAAATTAGGTCACGATGTTCCTTACACCTATTGCCACTACCCCTTCCAGAATGAGGAGAAGGGGGCATAGGTACAAGGTCCACATTTCTCTGGTAGTAATTGCCCTCTCCTTATCCTTGCTCTGGGATGTAATAAGAGAAGGCATTTAGCAGCTGCAGCATCCTATGGCTGCCCTGTCTTTCCCCTCCAGAGCTGTGGCAATAAAAGCAGAAGGGGACCCGGGAAGAAGTTGAGCAGGGCTAACTGTGCTCTTTCATGAACTGGATTCCTCCCAGGACCTTTGCTACTGGCCTTGAGTGTAGGGCCCAGTCCTGCAGAAGGAAAACTACATTCTTCAATTAAATGCTCCGGTATCTCAACTCAGCTCCTTGTATGCTTTTTCTGGTGCTGGCTTGGTACCATGATTTCCAGCACAGTGCTCTTCATTCTCTCTGTGGGTTTCCACATCCCTAAGGGAACTTGGCCTCAGTGCTGAGTTAATGCTTTCAATTATAAGCAGTTGTGTCAGATTAGCCAGGTCTTCTGCTGAAGGGGTTCTGCTGGCTTTCTCTCCACAGTGGGGGTTGGTGCTTGTTCTCATGAATCTGGGATGGGTGGAGATATGAACATGAAAGCCTTGAGGACCTGTGGTCATAAGATGGCAGCTATGCTGCTCCCACAGTGATAAAGAGGTCTTCTCTTCTACAGGGCTGGGCCAGGAAGCTGACTGTGACCAAGGTTGGTGTGGAGGCATAATGGGAAGATGCCGCTCTGGGTCTCCTACTCTTTTCACCCTTCTTCCTTCCCACAGGTGGGGAGGGGAGCTCCCCGGAAATGGGGTGGTAGGCATCTGTTTCCATGAGGCTACTACATGGAGTCTCTCCCACCACATGCCCTGGGCTCTGGGCAGAGGAACTAGAAGTCTAGCCTTCAGACTGATATAATGGAGCCCTAGGAAAGTCCCCAATATATCCAAAGGCCTTGAGCCTTCAAAACTCTGGAAGTCTCCTGGGTGGCAGGAGGTCCCAATATTGGAGCCTGTCTGGTGACTTCCTGTTTTTGTATTTCTTTTTTTCTTTCTTTTCTTTTTGCAGGTGTGGCTGTTCTGCTGCAAGGACATGTGAGTCAAGAATAACACCACCTCCCTCTTCCTGAAACTCACTCATTTTCCTCTCCTTTCTTCCAATTCTGCACTCCCTTCTTCCATAATGAAGTCAGGACTAGAACCGCAAGCCACCAGCCACTTTGCTGGATTCCAGAATGTCAAAACTGAGAGACAACAGAGCTCATCAAATCCAAAATGCCTCACTTGATAGATGAGAAAACTAAAGCAAAGAGAGGGGAAGTGACTTGTCCTTCATTACTCAGCATCAGGATTTATCCATATGTTCTGATGCCAACATCAGTGCAGTCTCAATTACTAGCAGCCTATATTGGTCTTTGTGTTGTCTTTTCACCTCTCAAACTTCACCCACTTTGTGGTACCTAGGCATTGGGCTATGGGTGTGAGACAAGACTAAGGTCCAGACTGGGGGACTCAGAAGAGGAGAGTAAGGACAGCATGAGCTTTGGAGTGAGACTGTCTGGAAACAGTACATGCACAATAAAGATTTGGGGAAAGAATGGATTATTGAACTGGTAATAATCTTAATCTTTCAGTTTTGAGAAATTTTTCTGAGGCTCATCTAAAAATGAGGACAATATTTCTCTCATAGGACCATTGCAGGAATTAACATTTAAGCAAAACAATGTGTATAAATCCTCTAAACAAAGCACCAATCCCATCATATGCCTCTACAAAAGGTAGCTGTTTTACTGATAATGAACTTGAACAGCATGTGAAGTATTCATACAAGGAGTGCTATTATCCTGGTTACTTGCTTCTGTGATGACAATTTTATTTTATGTGTTGGTACTAATTGATTTTTAAAGCTTTCTGAGTCATAAAAGGTGCTCAGATTCTGCTGAAAAAAGTATCATGAATGTTTAATAAGTTCTCCCACAGGCATAGGAAAGGAGCATAGCAGTATCTACTGGGGACCAGGCTAACTTGAAGGTAGCCCTTCCCCCTTGCAGAAGTCATCAGTAAGCGAGACCAACAGTGGAGCTTTACACTACAGTGACAGATGCTTTCTCCTTACAGACCCAGCCTATAGGCCAGTGTCTTACTTTAACAATGGGCCCTTGTATCAACAGAACCAACCAAGTTCTTCCCCACAGATGCAGGCTCACATCTGTACACATACCTAGTATGTGCCCTCACTGGCATAAATGACAAGACTGTTCCCTAGGAATGGAATAATGTTAATGTCCTGTATCCTGAGTTCTGAGCCTGGAAAGAACAGCCTGTGGAATTGAATCCACAGTGAGTGGGAGAGGAGGAATAATAGAGAGCCCAAGTTCAGTCTGTAATTCATTCTCAAATATCATAAGATTCTGGCAGACAAAACCCTTTGCAGATAGTTTCTTCCTGAAAAGGAGACATAGTGTCTGACACACATGGTAAACTATGGTGTAAACACTACATTAGCAGATGGGGGAGGGGTACTTGCCACGTGGGATTTTATTTTTATTTTTATTTTTTTAAAGATTTTATTTATTTATTCATGAGAGACACAGAGAGAGAGGCAGAGACACAGGCAGGGGGAGAAGCAGGTTCCATGCAGGGAGTCCGATGTGGGACTCGATCCTCCTACCGGGATCACGCCCTGAGCCTAAGGCAGATGCTCAACCCAGGCATCCCGCCATATGGAACTTTAAAGGTCATACTTAGGCCCTGCCCATTTTGAGTCAAGAATGAGGAGAGAATGGTTACTTTCCACAATGTCTGCATCCTGCAGGCTCACAAAAATCTCACTTGAATGTTCCCCTTTGTTTTTTTCTGCATCAAAGGAGATCTAGTTGACTTGCTGGCCATTGGTAGCTGGAACTTTGGCCCTTGGAAATAAGAGTCTTTCCACGGCTAGGGCATGAGGGTGAAGGCAAGAGAAAGAGTCCTTCAGGCTGGGTGGAAAATAATGGTGCCAGAGGAGACCTGGAAATGGATATTGCAGAGGGGAAAGAAGCTGGTGTCTCAGAGAAACTGACATCTGCTGGTGGGAAGGGCTGGTGGCGGCAGCAGATGTAGAGAAATAGCAACAGAAAATGGAGAGTGGGCCGTCAAAACACTCAAAGGATCATAGAAAACAAGGAATAGGGGAGAAGGGGCTTGGTGATGGAGAAGCACCCAGGCCGATAAGAATGCAGAGCCCTAGGCTTGTCTTCTGGGAAACAATCAGAAAGGATTGGGGGTCTCACAGGCATTTAGGCTTGGAGTTGGACAAAGAGGATTATAAGATTAGATCTGACTTGCTTATAGAGTTGCCCGAGTCAGTGGTAAGTCACTATTTAATTATGAAAATGGTACATTTCCACAATTGTTTTTAAAATTAGATAGCACAAAGTAATTTGACATACAAAATAACTTACCCCTGTTTCTTTCTTCTTCTCTTCCCAGGTTCTCCAGAGATAACCATCCTGGAAGTGCAGTGTTAGAATGAATTGCAGTGACTGCTTTTCTTCTTGTTCTAACAGCTAAGTAAACTTTCTGGAAGTTACCTATCAGCTAGCAAGCTAATTCTCACCTATAGTATTTCATCCAAATTTTTTCTGCCTAAAGTATCCACTCCACCAATATATCTTTTCCTTATCTTGCCCACAAATCACTTAAATAAAAAATCTGGATATGTTAATCCCCCCAAACTCCAACATCTCCCCCTGCCCTTAAGATACCCAATTTGTGCTAGTTTACTTTCATTAAAAACAAAAACAAAAACAACTTCCTAACTATAAAATACCTGAACTAGGAAAAATAGATAAGGAGTTTGTGATCTAGTTTACAAAGGGTTCATCATAGGCTTAGTATAATCAGGAACAAACCTAGTGTTTATGCATATGTTAATAGGCTATAAAGATACTGACTGTGGCAGAGGAACTAAATATTCTAAGATATTAAAGCACCTCCAAGTAAAGGATTCATAATATATTTAATAGCACATTCCTTGGGGGTCAGAAGAGCTACATTAAATGTATTCACAGATTGAAAATTACATCTTAATTTTGGAAACAGTAAATATTTATTTATTTATTTATTTTATTATTATTTTTTAAATAATAAATTTTTTTTTAATGATGTTCAATTTGCCAACATACAGAATAACACCCAGTGCTCATCTCGTCAAGTGCATTTTTATTTTTTCTTTTTTTAAAATTTTTTTTTAATTTATGATAGTCACACACAGAGAGAGAGAGAGACAGAGAGAGACAGAGAGAGACAGAGACACAGGCAGAGGGAGAAGCAGGCTCCATGCACCGGGAGCCCGACGTGGGATTCGATTCCGGGTCTCCAGGATCGCGCCCTGGGCCAAAGGCAGGCGCTAAACCACTGCGCCACCCAGGGATCCCTCGTCAAGTGCATTTTTAAAGATTTATTTATTTATTCATGAGAAACACACACACACACGCACAGAGGCAGAGACATAGGCAGAGACATAGGCAGAGGGAGGCAGTGGGACTCGATCCCGAAGCCCCAGGATCATGTCCTGGGCTGAAGGCAGATGCTAAACCACTGAGCCACCTGGAAACAATAAATATAAAACAATGAACGTCTTAGGATCAAAGGCAGATAGTATCTGTACCACAGCCCCAATACAGAAAATGTACACATATCTTTGATCTTACAAATAGAAAAATACTATTCAATGGGTCCTGAAGAAAAAATAGTTTAAGTTAAAAACACTTATATGTTGAGTAAATTAATATTTCTTAGTTCATCTTAACTCTAAAAATCCAACAGGAGTTATTACAAAGTGCATAATAAAAACTGATTTCAGACATGGTGTGGGAAGATTTCAGGGGTCTGCTGATGTTAATATAGATCAACTCTCTGCCTAGATTAACCACCATCCACAGCTGTCAACCACAAAATGTTCTTCTGTTCTATTACTGACTTTCTTTGTGACCATGAATTTGATGGCATCGATTGAATATTCAATGCAATTTACTGTCTTGATTAAGGTGAGAATGGAGCACTCCTTCTGTGTCTTCTTGTAGAGAAGCTAGTGTCTTCATGGATTTTCTATAGCAGTTGCATTTCCTGGGGATAGCCAAGGGTGCTGCCTTCAGTACACTGGTTAAGGTACTTGGGACTGCAAGCAACAAAAACACTCTCTGGCTAGCTTAAGCCAAAAAGGAATTTATTGGAAGGGTATAAGTATGTAAGAATTCAAAAAAGTTTTATTGAATTGAGAGAGTGGAACAACTTGTATCTTTCATCAGTAAGTATTTATTGAATACCTTCTGTAATCCACGTACTATGCATCACTATGGAGATAGAGCAGTGAACAAGACAAACATGATTTCTGCTCTTGTGGGTCTTACAAGTGTAGTGGAGGATAGAGAACAAAAAAAATGATTAATAAATTTAATTTTTTGGTATTTTTTTATTGCAGTTCGATTTGCCAACGTAAGTATAACACCCAGTGCTCATCCCGACAAGGGCCCCCCTTAGTACCATCACCCAGTCACTCCATCCCCCCACCCACCTCCCCATCCACTACCCCTTGTTCTTTCCCAGACTTAGGAGTCTCTCATGGTTTGTCACCCTCACTGATATTTCCTGCTTATTTTCTCTCCTTTTCCCTTTAATCCCTTCACTATTTTTTATATTTCCCATATGAGTGAAACCATATAATGTTTGTCCCAAAGATACAGATGCAGCGAAAATCTGAGACATCTGCACCCCAATGTTCACAGCAGCAATGTCCACAATAGCCAAACTGTGGAAGGAGCTTTGGTGTCCATCGAAAGATGAATGGATAAAGAAGATGTGGTCTATATATACAATAGAATAGTACTCAGCCATTAGAAATGACAAATATCCACCATTTGCTTCAATGTGAATGGAACTGGAGGGTATTATGCTGAATGAAGTAAATCAGTTGGAGATGGACAAATTTTAAAAATTTTTAAAAAGAAAAAGAAATAGAGGGAGGAGGGGCAAGATGGCTGAAGAGTAGGGTCCCCAAATCACCTGTCTCCACCAAATTACCTAGATAACCTTCAAATCATCCTGAAAATCTACGAATTCGGCCTGAGATTTAAAGAGAGACCAGCTGGAACACTACAGTGAGAAGAGTTCGCGCTTCTATCAAGGTAGGAAGACGGGGGAAAAAAGAAATGAAGAAACAAAAGGCCTCCAAGGGGGAGGGGCCCCGCGAGGAGCCGGGCTGAGGCCGGGGCGAGTGTCCCCAGGACAGGAGAGCCCCGACCTGGAGAAGCAGGAGCTGCACCAACCTTCCCGGCGGAAAGGCCTCGCAGGGAGTTAGAGCACGACCCAGGAGGGCGGGGATGCCCTCAGGCTCCCTGGGACACTAACAGTCACCTGTGTGCCCAGGAGAGTGTGCCATACCCCACGGCCGAGCTCCCTAAAAGCCTGCAGCGCGCACGGCGGGACCCGGGAGCAGCTTAGAGGGGCTCAGGCGGTGGCTCCGCGGAGGGTGCTGCGCGGCCGGGAGCGCGAATCCAACAGCACAGGGCAGGGAGCACAGGGCGCCCGACACAGCCCGGGATCCGGCCTCCCCCCGGGAAAGGCAGAGGCCTGGAGGGCCCAGGACAGCAAGGACTCTCCTGCCCCAAGCTGAGCAGAGCAGCGGCCCCGCCCCCCGGAGCCTCCAGGCCCTGCAGATGGAGTGCTTCAGAGTTCCTGTGGGGGCTGAATCCAGGTTTACAGAGCTGGCCGCCGCAACCGTGGTTGTTCCTCCTGGGGCCTAACGGGGTAAACAACCCCCACTGAGCCCTGCACCAGGCAGGGGGCAGAGCAGCTCCCCCAAGTGCTAACACCTGAAAATCAGCACAACAGGCCCCTCCCCCAGAAGACCAGCTAGACAGACAAGTTCCAGGGGGAAGTCAAGGGTCTTAAAGTATACAGAATCAGAAGATACTCCCCCGTGGTTTTCTTTTTTTAATTTATTTTTTATTGGTGTTCAATTTACTAACATACAGAATAACCCCCAGTGCCCGTCACCCATTCACTCCCACCCCCCGCCCTCCTCCCCTTCCACCACCCCTAGTTCGTTTCCCAGAGTTAGCAGTCTTTATGTTCTGTCTCCCTTTCTGATATTTCCCACACATTTCTTCTCCCTTCCCTTATATTCCCTTTCACTATTATTTATATTCCCCAAATGAATGAGAACATATAATGTTTGTCCTTCTCCGACTGGCTTACTTCACTCAGCATAATACCCTCCAGTTCCATCCACGTTGAAGCAAATGGTGGGTATTTGTCGTTTCTAATAGCTGAGGAATATTCCATTGTATACATAAACCACATCTTCTTTATCCATTCATCTTTCGTTGGACACCGAGGCTCCTTCCACAGTTTGGCTATCGTGGCCATTGCTGCTATAAACATCGGGGTGCAGGTGTCCCGGCGTTTCATTGCATTTGTATCTTTGTTGCTTCCCCCACCCTTTTTTCCCTTTCATTCTTTTTCTTCTCTTTTTTCTTCCTTTTTTCTTTTTTCTTTTTCTTTTTTCTTTCCTTCTTTCTCTTTTTCTACTTTTCCCAATACAACTTGTTTTTGGCCATTCTGCACTGAGCAAAATGACTAGAAGGAAAACCTCACCTCAAAAGAAAGAATCAGAAACAGTCCTCTCTCCCACACAGTTACAAAATCTGGATTACAATTCAATGTCAGAAAGCCAATTCAGAAGCACTATCATACAGCTACTGGTGGCTCTAGAAAAAAGCATAAAGGACTCAAGAGACTTCATGACTGCAGAATTTAGATCCAATCAGGCAGAAATTAAAAATCAATTGAATGAGATGCAATCCAAACTAGAAGTCCTAACAACGAGGGCTAATGAGGTGGAAGAACGAGTGAGTGACATAGAACACAAGTTGATGGCAAAGAGGGAAACTGAGGAAAAAAGAGACAAACAATTAAAAGACCATTAAGACAGATTAAGGGAAATAAACGACAGCCTGAGGAAGAAAAACCTAGGTTTAATTGGTGTTCCCAAGGGGGCCGAAAGGGACAGAGGGCCAGAATATGTATTTGAACAAATCTTGGCTGAAAACTTTCCTAATCTGGGGAGGGAAACAGGCATTCAGATCCAGGAAATAGAGAGATCCCCCCCTAAAATCAATAAAAACCGTTCAACACCTCGACATCTAATAGCAAAGATTGCAAATTCCAAAGATAAAGAGAAGATCCTTAAAGCAGCAAGAGACAAGAAATCCCTGACTTTTATGGGGAGGAGTATTAGGGTAACAGCAGACCTCTCCACAGAGACCTGGCAGGACAGAAAGGGCTGGCAGGATATATTCAGGGTCCTAAATGAGAAAAACATGCAACCAAGAATACTTTATCCAGCAAGGCTCTCATTCAAAATGGAAGGAGAGATAAAGAGCTTCCAAGACAGGCAGGAACTGAAAGAATATGTGACCTCCAAACCAGCTCTGCAAGAAATTGTAAGGGGGACTCTTAAAATTCCCCTTTAAGGAGGAGGGCGGGGGGTGGGAGTGAATGGGTGATGGGCACTGGGGGTTATTCTGTATGTTAGTAAATTGAACACCAATAAAAAATAAATTAAAAAAAATAAAAAAAAATAAAATTCCCCTTTAAGAAGAAGTTCAGTGGAACAATCCACAAAAACAAGGACTGAATAGATATCATGATGACACTAAACTCATATCTCTCAATAGTGACTCTGAATGTAAACGGGCTTAATGACGCCATCAAAAGGCGCAGGGTTTCAGACTGGATAAAAAAGCAGGACCCATCTATTTGCTGTCTACAAGAGACTCATTTTAGACAGAAGGACACCTACAGCCTGAAAATAAAAGGTTGGAGAACCATTTACCATTCGAATGGTCCTCAAAAGAAAGCAGGGGTAGCCATCCTTATATCAGATAAACTAAAATTTACCCCAAAGACTGTAGTGAGAGATGAAGAGGGACACTATATCATACTTAAAGGATCTATTCAACAAGAGGACTTAACAATCCTCAATATATATGCCCCGAATGTGGGAGCTGCCAAATATATCAATCAATTATTAACCAAAGTGAAGAAATACTTAGATAAAAATACACTTAGACTTGGTGACTTCAATCTAGCTCTTTCTATACTCGATAGGTCCTCTAAGCACAACATCTCCAAAGAAACGAGAGCTTTAAATGATACACTGGACCAGATGGATTTCACAGATATCTACAAAACTTTACATCCAAACTCAACTGAATACACATTCTTCTCAAGCACACATGGAACTTTCTCCAGAATAGACCACATATTGGGTCACAAATCGGGTCTGAACCGATACCAAAAGATTGGGATTGTACCCTGCATATTCTCAGACCATAATGCCTTGAAATTAGAACTAAATCACAACAAGAAGTTTGGAAGGACCTCAAACACGTGGAGGTTAAGGACCATCCTGCTAAAAGATGAAAGGGTCAACCAGGAAATTAAGGAAGAATTAAAAAGATTCATGGAAACTAAGGAGAATGAAGATACAACCGTTCAAAATCTTTGGGATGCAGGAAAAGCAGTCCTAAGGGGGAAATACATCGCAATACAAGCATCCATTCAAAAACTGGAAAGAACTCAAATACAAAAGCTAACCTTACACATAAAGGAGCTAGAGAAAAAACAGCAAATAGATCCTACACCCAAGAGAAGAAGGGAGTTAATAAAGATTCGAGCAGAACTCAACGAAATTGAGACCAGAAGAACTGTGGAACAGATCAACAAAACCAGAAGTTGGTTCTTTGAAAGAATTAATAAGATAGATAAGCCATTAGCCAGCCTTATTAAAAAGAAGAGAGAGAAGACTCAAATTAATAAAATCATGAATGAGAAAGGAGAGATCACTACCAACACCAAGGAAATACAAACGATTTTAAAAACATATTATGAACAGCTATACGCCAATAAATTAGGCAATCTAGAAGAAATGGACGCATTCCTGGAAAGCCACAAACTACCAAAACTGGACCAGGAAGAAATAGAAAACCTGAACAGGCCAATAACCAGGGAGGAAATTGAAGCAGTCATCAAAAACCTCCCAAGACACAAGAGTCCAGGGCCAGATGGCTTCCCAGGGGAATTCTATCAAACGTTTTAAGAAGAAACCATACCTATTCTCCTAAAGCTGTTTGGAAAGATAGAAAGAGATGGAGTACTTCCAAATTCGTTCTATGAGGCCAGCATCACCTTAATTCCAAAACCAGACAAAGACCCCACCAAAAAGGAGAATTACAGACCAATATCCCTGATGAACATGGATGCAAAAATTCTCAACAAGATACTGGCCAATAGGATCCAACAGTACATTAAGGAAATTATTCACCATGACCAAGTAGGATTTATCCCCGGGACACAAGGCTGGTTCAACAGTTGTAAAACAATCAATGTGATTCATCATATCAGCAAGAGAAAAACCAAGAACCATATGATCCTCTCATTGGATGCAGAGAAAGCATTTGACAAAATACAGCATCCATTCCTGATCAAAACTCTTCAGAGTGTAGGGATAGAGGGAACATTCCTCAACATCTTAAAAGCCATCTATGAAAAGCCCACAGCAAATATCATTCTCAATGGGGAAGCACTGGGAGCCTTTCCCCTAAGATCAGGAACAAGACAGGGATGTCCACTCTCACCACTGCTGTTCAACATAGTACTGGAAGTCCTAGCCTCAGCAATCAGACGACAAAAAGACATTAAAGGCATTCAAATTGGCAAAGAAGAAGTCAAACTCTCCCTCTTCGCCGATGACATGATACTCTACATAGAAAACCCAAAAGTCTCCACCCCAAGATTGCTAGAACTCATACAGCAATTCGGTAGCGTGGCAGGATACAAAATCAATGCCCAGAAGTCAGTGGCATTTCTATACACTAACAATGAGACTGAAGAAAGAGAAATTAAGGAGTCAATCCCATTTACAATTGCACCCAAAAGCATAAGATACCTAGGAATAAACCTAACCAAAGATGTAAAGGATCTATACCCTCAAAACTATAGAACACTTCTGAAAGAAATTGAGGAAGACACAAAGAGATGGAAAAATATTCCATGCTCATGGATTGGCAGAATTAATATTGTGAAAATGTCAATGTTACCCAGGGCAATATACACGTTTAATGCAATCCCTATCAAAATACCATGGACTTTCTTCAGAGAGTTAGAACAAATTATTTTAAGATTTGTGTGGAATCAGAAAAGACCCCGAACAGCCAGGGGAATTTTAAAAAAGAAAACCATATCTGGGGGCATCACAATGCCAGATTTCAGGTTGTACTACAAAGCTGTGGTCATCAAGACAGTGTGGTACTGGCACAAAAACAGACCCATAGATCAGTGGAACAGAATAGAGAATCCAGAAGTGGACCCTGAAATTTATGGGCAACTAATATTCGATAAAGGAGGAAAGACTATCCATTGGAAGAAAGACAGTCTCTTCAATAAATGGTGCTGGGAAAATTGGACATCCACATGCAGAAGAATGAAACTAGACCACTCTCTTGCACCATACACAAAGATAAACTCAAAATGGATGAAAGATCTAAATGTGAGACAAGATTCCATCAAAATCCTAGAGAAGAACACAGGCAACACCCTTTTTGAACTCGGCCATAGTAACTTCTTGCAAGATACATCCATGAAGGCAAAAGAAAGAAAAGCAAAAATGAACTATTGGGACTTCATCAAGATAAGAAGCTTTTGCACAGCAAAGGATACAGTCAACAAAACTCAAAGACAACCTACAGAATGGGAGAAGATATTTGCAAATGACATATCAGATAAAGGGCTAGTTTCCAAGATCTATAAAGAACTTATTAAACTCAACAGCAAAGAAACAAACAATCCAATCATGAAATGGGCAAAAGACATGAAGAGAAATCTCACAGAGGAAGACATAGACATGGCCAACATGCACATGAGAAAATGCTCTGCATCACTTGCCATCAGGGAAATACAAATCAAAACCACAATGAGATACCACCTCACACCAGTGAGAATGGGGAAAATTAACAAGGCAGGAAACAACAAATGTTGGAGAGGATGCGGAGAAAAGGGAACCCTCATACACTGTTGGTGGGAATGTGAACTGGTGCAGCCACTCTGGAAAACTGTGTGGAGGTTCCTCAAACAGTTAAAAATATACCTGCCCTACGACCCAGCAATTGCACTGTTGGGGATTTACCCCAAAGATACAAATGCAATGAAACGCCGGGACACCTGCACCCCGATGTTTATAGCAGCAATGGCCACGATAGCCAAACTGTGGAAGGAGCCTCGGTGTCCAACGAAAGATGAATGGATAAAGAAGATGTGGTTTATGTATACAATGGAATATTCCTCAGCCATTAGAAGCGACAAATACCCACCATTTGCTTCAACGTGGATGGAACTGGAGGGTATTATGCTGAGTGAAGTAAGCCAGTCGGAGAAGGACAAACGTTATATGTTCTCATTCATTTGGGGAATATAAATAATAGTGAAAGGGAATATAAGGGAAGGGAGAAGAAATGTGTGGGAAATATCAGAAAGGGAGACAGAACGTAAAGACTGCTAACTCTGGGAAACGAACTAGGGGTGGTAGAAGGGGAGGAGGGCGGGGGTGGGAGTGAATGGGTGACGGGCACTGGGGGTTATTCTGTATGTTAGTAAATTGAACACCAATAAAAAATAAATTAAAAAAAATAAATTTACATGAAACAAATTAACAGGATAAAAACCCCAAAGTTTTATGAGGTTTCATGGAGGCTCAATAATGAGATTGAGACCTAAAGAAATGATCAAGGCAGGTAGAGTTTAGACAATGGAAAATAAATTTGTGAAAGAAGAAAACAGATATTAAGAAGCCCTAATTAGGGAATTCTTAGCAGAATTTAGGGTGAAGTAGTAGATTAGAAAAAATAAGATTTGTATTTATAGCTTTCTCAGCTTAAATTCCCTATCTCTGGTGATAAGGATTTGTTTTTACTTCCTAGTAGAGAGGGCATTTTTCTTTCTTTTTTTTTTTTAATATTTTATTTATTTATTTAGGATAGTCACAGAGAGAGAGAGAGAGAGGCAGAGACACAGGCAGAGGGAGAAGCAGGCTCCATGCACCGGGAGCCTGACATGGGATTCGATCCCGGGTCTCCAGGATCGCGCCCTGGGCCAAAGGCAGGCGCCAAACCGCTGCGCCACCCAGGGATCCCGAGAGGGCATTTTTCATATGAGAGATTGGTTTCCTGCTTTTAGAGGGACAGAAGAGGGTTTGAGTGTCCCTATACCAACTGTTTCTTAAGTAACTCTTATTAATAATCAATATGCCAAAGTGGCACATTTGGTGACCTGCCCTTGTCCTCCACACTGTTTATCAGCTATTGTTTCACTACCTTAGCTATAGAAATAAGCCCACAGTAGGGAGAAAACCAAGATGAGGGTGGGGTTCAGCTACCTAAAGACACATTCACTGAGGTTTGTAGAAAGAGACCTATGGGAAGTAAAGGACCAAGGTGACTTGCACCTGCTGCTTTCATCATTCCACCCAGATAATTTTTACAGCCAGTATCCCTTTCTTTGAGCTGGAGTATCAGGAAGATGTTCATTGAGAGATTAGGATCCTATACTGAAAACTTTCAGACTTGAATCCAATCACACAAAATGGGAAAAAAGCAAGAATTTGATTTTAAGGGACAAGATAATAGGATGTATATTAAGCTTTGGTACTTAACATTAGCTGTGTTGGCCATGAACCCAGTCTTGGTACCATTTTCTGTTTGTTTGTTTGTTTGTTTGTTTGTTTGTTTTCAGGAATTATCTCTCACTCTCTTGGGACTCTCACAATCATTTGAAATCTAACACCCAAGCTTTTCAGATGGACTTCTTAGTAGCTTTTAGTTAAAGATCTATTTTTTCCTAAGACTAAGGACCCTTAGGACCCCAACTTCTGATTAATTCCTTGTCTTATGTATGCCGTCTTTTTAGATGTGTGCTCTGACCTAGACCTCATATGCCCGAGTCAAGAAACTGAAGAATTTTTGATTCATAAGGATTTTAATAATACCTACTGAACACTATTCCTCCATCCTGACTATGTAAACTCTTCAAATATTGTGATAAGAAAACTGAATATGACAGAGGTCTTTTTAAACTGTGATCACTTCCTACAGATATGTGACATATTAGACATAATATACTTATGTTGGAAAAAAAACTGGCATTTACAAAGAACAATTTTAACACTGTATCTCCTAATAGATCAGGTACCTTGAAGAGAAGGTCCCTAAGCACCTCTTGCTAACTAGAGATGGATGCCTATGTATCGTGTTCCCCTCTGCCTTCTCCTGGTAGATAATTCTGAGTGGAGGCTGCTGTGCAGAGGACAATGAGTGATATTTCAGGACCCAGGCTTCTACAAGACCTTAAATGCTAGTGGGAGAGAGAAGACAAGTAGTCAAATCATATACTTCTGAGAGAATCCAGCGATTGTGAGTCACAAGCATCTCATCTCATGCTGAGGAAGCAGATTCAGAGAGCTTATGTGCTAACAATGTCTTGCTGCAAAGAAGACTTGGTAAGTACAGTAAGAGAGCCTGCAGTGTTAAGGGATTGACAAGAGGTCAGAGGCACAGGTGGGTGATGGAAAAATCCCAGGAACGGTTGGCAGGTTGGATGTGCGTAGACAGGGACAGGACACAGGCTCAATGGGTATGACTAATGAGCAGGCACCAGTCGTCTCCACATGGGAAAGTGAGCTGTGGACACTATGTGAGGAGCTTTCTCATTTGTTTTTGTATATATTTTTTACTGGAGTTTGATTTGCCAACATATAGCATATCACCCAGTGCTCATCCTGTCAAATGCCCCCCTCAGTGCCCAACACCCAGTCATCCCATCACCTGCCCACTTCCCCTTCAACTACCCCTTGTTTTGTTTCGCAAAGTTAGGTGTCTCTCATGTTCTATCACCCTCACTGATATTTCCCACTCATTTTCTCTCCTTTCTCCTTTATTCCTTTTCACTATTTTTATATTCCCCAAATGAATGAGAACATATAATGTTTGTCCTTCTCTGATTGACTTATTTCACTCAACATAATACCCTCCAGTTCCATCCAGGTTGAAGCAAATGGTGGGTATTCGTCGTTTCTAATGGCTGAGTAATATTCCATTGTATACATAGACCACATCTTTTTTATCCACCATCTGTCGATGGACACCGAGGCTCCTTCCACAGTTTGGCTATTGTGGACATTGCTGCTATAAACATTGGGGTGCAGGTGTCCTGCCGTTTCACTGCATCTGTATCTTTGGGGTAAATCCCCAGCAGTGCAATTGCTGGGTCGTAGGGCAGTTCTATTTTTAACTCTTTGAGGAACCTTCACACAGTTTTCCAGAGTGGCTGCACCAGTTCACATTCCCACCAACAGTGCAAGAGGGTTCTCCTTTCTTTACATGCTCTCCAACATTTGTTGTTTCCCGTCTTGTTAATGTTCACCATTCTCACTGGTGTGAGGTGGTATCTCATTGTTTTGAATTGTATTTCCCTGATGGCAAGTGATGCAAAGCATTTTTTCATGTGCTTGTTGGCCATGTCTGTGTCTTCCTCTGTGAAATTCCTGTTCATGTCTTTTGCCCATTTCATGATTGGATTGTTTGTTTCTTAGGTGGTGAGTTTAATAAGTTCTTTATAGATCTTGGATACTAGCCGTTTATCTGAGATGTCATTTGCAAATATCTTCTCCCATTCTGTAGGTTGTCTTTTAGTTTTGTTGACTGTTTCTTTTGCTGTGCAGATACTTTTGATCTTGATGAAGTCCCAATAATTCATTTTTGCTTTTGTTTCCCTTGCCTTCATAGATGTATCTTGCAAGAAGTTGCTGTGGCCAAGTTCAAAAAGGGTGTTGCCCGTGTTCTCCTCTAGGATTTGGATGGATTCTTGTCTCACATTTAGATCTTTCATCCATTTCGAGTTTATCTTTGTATGTGGTTTAAGAGAATGATCTAGTTTCATTCTTCTGCATGTGGCTGTCCAATTTTCCCAGCACCATTTATTGAAGAGATGGTCCTTTTTCCAGTGGATAGTCTTTCTGCTTTGTGGAGTATTAGTTGACCATAGAGTGGAGGGCCCATTTCTGGATTCTCTATTCTGTTCCATTGATCTATGTGTCTGTTTTTATGCCAGTACCACACTGTCTTGATGACCACAGCTTTGTAGTACAACCTGAAATGTGGCATTGTGATGCCCCTGGCTCTGGTTTTCTTTTTTAATATTCCCCTGCTATTTGGGATCTTTTCTGATTCCACACAAATCTTAAGATGATTTGTTCCAACTCTCTGAAGAAAATCCATGGTATTTTGATAGGGATTGCATTAAATGTGTACATTAACCTGGGTAGCATTGATAGTATCACAATATTAATTCTGCCAATCCATGAGCATGGAATATTTTTCCAACTCTTTGTGTCTTCCTCAATTTCTTTCAGAAGTGTTCTGTAGTTTTTAGGGTATAGATCTTTGCCTCTTTGGTTAGGTTTATTCCTGGGCATCTTATGCTTTTGGGTGCAATTGATCCTCTCAATAGATGCAGAGAAAGCATTTAACAAAATACAGCATCCATTCCTGATCAGAGTGTAGAGATAGAGGGAACATTCCTCAGTATCTTAAAAGCCTCTACATACAGCCCACAGCAAATGTCATTCTCAATGGGGAAACACTGGGAGCCTTTCCCCTAAGATCAGGAACATGACTGGGATGTCCACTCTAACCAGTGCTATTCAACATAGTAGTAGAAGTCGTAGCCTCAGCCATCAGGCAACACAAGGAAATAAAAGGCATTCAAATTGGCAAAGAAGAACTCAAACTATCCCTCTTTGCAGATGACATGATACTGTACATAGAAAACCCAAAAGACTCCACCCCAGGATTGCCAGAACTCATACAGCAACTCGGGAGTGTGGCAAGATAAAATATCAATGCCCGGAAATCAATGGCATTTCTATACACTAACAATGAGACTGAAGAAAGAGAAATTAAGCAGTCAATCCCATTTACAATTGCTCTCATTTGTTTTTTGTTTTTGTTTCTGTTTTAGAATAGATTTTTTATATAAATTTATTTTTTATTGGTGTTCAATTTGTCAACATATAGAATAACACCCAGTGCTCATTTGTTTTTTTGAAGAGTAACATGAGAGCTTCTGAACCCTGTTTCTGTTAAGTTAGGAATGTTGCCACCAGGAGGCAGCAGCATACAGGATTACATTTTCTTTCTTTCTTTCTTTCTTTCTTTCTTTCTTTCTTCTTTCTTTTCTTTTCTTTTCTTTTCTTTTCTTTTCTTTTCTTTTCTTTTCTTTTCTTCTCTTCTCTTCTCTTTCTCTTTCTTCTTTCTTTCTTTCTTTCTTTCTTTCTTTTTTCTTTTCTTTTAGATTTATTTATTCATGAGAGACAGAGAGAGAGAGAGAGAGAGGCAGAGAAGACATAGACAGAGGGAGAGGCAGGCTCCTTTCAGGGAGCCTGATGCAGGTCTCAATCCTAGGACCCGGGATCACACCCTGAGCCAAAGACACACGGTCAACCACAGAGCCACCAAGGCATCCCTAGATGATCAGTTTCTTCTTCATATTCCTCTACAATTGATTCATCTACATCAGGGGGGAGAATCCTTTTACTTTTTTTAAAGTGATGCCATCCACTGCCTTACACCCTGGTCACCTGAACTACCTCCAGGTTAGAATATACCTTGTTGATACCATCTCAACAATAAACTCAAAATGGATGAAAGATCTAAATGTGAGACAAGAATCCATCCAAATCCTAGAGGATAACACGGGCAACACCCTTTTTGAACTTGGCCACAGCAACTTCTTGCAAGATACATCTATGAAGGCAAGAGAAACAAAAACAAAAATGAATTATTGGGACTTCATCAACATAAGAAGCTTCTGCACAGCAAAAGAAACAGTCAACAAAACTAAAAGACAACCTATGGAATGGGAGAAGATATTTGCAAATGACATCTCAGATAAACGGCTAGTATCCAAGATCTATAAAGAACTTATTAAACTCAACTGCCAAGAAACAAACAATCCAATCATGAAATGGGCAAAAGACATGAACAGGAATTTCACAGAGGAAGACACAGACATGGCCAACAAGCACACGAAAAAATGCTCCGCATCACTAGCCATCAGGGAAATAAAATTCAAAACCACAATGAGATATCACCTCACACCAGTGAGAATGGTGAACATTAACAAGATGGGAAACAACAAATATTGGAGAGCATGTAAAGAAAGGAGAACCCTCTTGCACTGTTGGTGGGAATGTGAACTGGTGCAGCCACTCTGGAAAACTGTGTGAAGGTTCCTCAAAGAGTTAAAAATAGAACTGCCCTACGACCCAGCAATTGCACTGCTGGGGATTTTACCCCAAAGATACAGATGCAGTGAAACGGCAGGACACCTGCACCCCAATGTTTATAACAGAACTGTCCACAATAGCCAAACCTGGAAGGAGCCTTGGTGTCCATAGAAAGATGAATGGATAAAGAAGTTATCATTAAAGCTGATAATTTGGAGCAATTGAGGCAGAGAGAGCGTGAACACCCCAGGCTTAGATACAGGTTCAGTTCAGGCAAACCAGGCTTGAAGTCCCAGCTCCGTCTTTGATTATGTGATCTCTGGGAAGTTAGATCAGCTTCTAAGCTGGTTACAATGGTTAAATGAAATATTTGCCTGGTCAAGGGCGATAAGAGGGGGTTGTATAGCATATCCTCTGTAGATCTTCCAGTTTCTCTCTAATAATTTGTTTCTATAAAGAAGCATTAAATCATATATATGAAATTAGAAACCCTCTGGATTTGTGCATAGCTCAAAGGCTTCAAGGTAGATTCATGACAAGTTCCAGTTACTTCTCTCATGCCCATGACAACTTTACTTAGGGAATCATTTTGTAAACTGGCCTCTTTTTACCACATCTTCTAAAAGGCTCCAATCTAGAAACTAGTACATAGGGTAGCTAGAAGGCATGAGTGTGTCATTTCTGGGATTAAAAAAAAATCAATGGCTCCTTACTGCTTAGGAATAAAGTCCATGTTGCTTGGCCTGACGTACGAGGTCCACCTCACCATCCAGTCACGCCCCTGTGAACACCTAGTGATGTGCTCCAGAAGTTTTATCCAGGTGCTCCAGGGTGTGCTCCACCAGTATGAGGCATAATAAATAGTTTGATGGAAGACAGGTTAATACTCTGTGGATGCTGAATATATGCTGCTTTCATATAGTTTTATAGAATCAAGAGTTTTCCTTTATTTTTACAGTGCTTTCCATGCAAGGGAATCCTGAGTAGAAATAATTTCCAAATAAAAAAAAGAAAATAATTTCCAGAGCTAATTGTCATGAGGAGGACTGAGAAAACCCAGTGCCGGTCCTGTGGGTGGGTCTTGGCTTGCAGATGGCCATGTTGGGAATTGCTCTTCTGGCCACACTGGTCACAGTGTTTTCTGACTTCGTGACACAAACTGCACTCTGGGTGCCATTGCTCAGGCTTTGCCTCTGCCTCCAGTGGCTTTTCCACTTTCCTCACTCTCTCATCTATCATCCTGCAAGATCCTAACTCAAATGTAACCTCTTCCCTGAAGCTTTTCCATCCCCCCAGGAGCTATCACCTCTTGTCTGTGCTTGCTTCATGAATACTGTCCTTATCACTCTCAATCATTCAACACATGTTTGGATGGTAGAGCCATCACATCATCTTGTAATTAGATTATGTATCAGTCATTAGGCAGGATGCCGACTTTGCAGGACCATTTCCGAAATTTCTTTGTACTTCCAGAGCTTAGTGCAGAAGTGAGCACTAAGCACTAAGATGGAGTAGACTTTCCATCAACGTTGGCTAATTGAGAACTAAGAAACAGAAAATACAGATCAGAGTGCCATGGGCTATGAGAATCACAGCAGAAGACTATAGATGAGTCTGATGAGAGGAACAGGAAGGAAAAGGGGAATCAGAAGTGGAGAGTCTACTGTAAATCTCCAGAAAGCACATGGACTTTGGAGCCAAAGAACAGATTGTTCTGGCAGAAGTTGCCAGCACCCATTTCCCAGTAGATGTGGGCACCAGGATCCTTCGTCCCCAGTGCATTTCACATTTGTTATCATATCGTTTGGATTCCATCAGCAAAGCCACTAATCACTTTTAAATTGACTGCAGAGTGGACATTAAAGGCCAAGGTGTTTGCCAGAAGGAAAAACAAACAGAACCCATGGATGTGTAGGAGCACAAGCTGGTACAAGGCTAAGAAGCCCACATGCCAACAGGGGGAAAGTGCAGGGAGATCAGGGTATAAAAGAGAGACTCAATCTCCCTCTGTCTGTTCCAACTCTTGGGTGTGCCACTGTGTCCTGTGTGTCTGTGGGCCACAGAAATCAGCACCATGAAGATCCTGGTCTTGGTTTTGGTTTGCCTACACCTCTCAGAGGGTGTGGAAAGGTGTGTATAGGGATTCAGCTTTACAGTGATATTCAGCCCCAAGGCAGCATCAGAAGCTGGGGAAGAGCAAAGGCCTTCCCCTGCAGATCTCATGGAAAAGCGGGCAGATTGTGTCTTGGTACATGAACCCCAAAACCACAGGGACCAAAGACTTAAAATGGATGATGATGATGATGATGATAGTATGTAGGTGTGTGTGTGTGGTGTGTGTGTATGTTTTTAAAGGTACGTTGGTGTTTTGTTGGCTAAGAAAGAGGGATACAGGGCTCATGTCTCAAGTTTATAGGAGGGACTTTGGATAAACAGAAATTTATTCCTTGGAAACAATATGCAAGCAGGAAACCCCATATATACCTTGTAGTGGATTTTCAGGCTAGGAATGCTGCTGGAAATGCTGGAGTGACTGCAGTGGTCAGAACTCACTAAAATCCAGGAGGATTTCTTATAAGAGCTCTTCTAAGAGGACTAGGGAGGTTTGGAAACTCCAGATCAGGTCATTGAAGGGATTGCTATAATGGAAAAGGTGAAGCTCACTCCTTTTGTTTGCCTATTCTCCACAGAATTATCCTGAAGAAAGGCAAGTCCATCCGCCAGGTGATGGAAGAGCGGGGTGTCCTAGAGACATTCCTGAGGAACCACCCAAAGGTTGACCCAGCTGCCAAGTATCTTTTCAATAATGATGCTGTTGCTTATGAGCCCTTCACCAACTACCTGGATGTAAGTGGAGGGGTAATGTCCATAACCTTTGGCTAATAAGCACTCTTGATACTATTTAGACCTCCCATTAGTCTGATTTTGGTCTTTTACTAAACCTATGTCTCACCTTCCTATGGAAAGTATCTGGATAATTTTGAGTTGGTACCACTTGACACTATAGTATTTCCTTTCCTTCCTTCTTTCCTCTCATTACTGGCTCACTCTCTAAAGCTCTCTTTATATGGTTAAGAGATTCACAGTGACATATTCAAGTCAGTTGAGAGGGCCAGGAAGGAAGTCCAAGTGATGAGCTGCAGGGGAAAGAAGGAGAGCACGTGCAAAGCTGCCAGGCAAAATCTCCAGTGGCCCCAGCTGCTATATATCTTCTCTTTTGGAAACATACACTGGTACTCAGAGCAAGTATTTGAACATTCTTTAGGCTGCAGTGTCTGCTCAGGGCATCTCATCATACTGGTGTCCTGTAGGCTGTCTTTAGTGAGGTGTTACATGCGTGTCAGATCTAGAAGCCACCCTAGGGATTTCCTACTTGGACTTCCCCTTTCTTATAGATGTGTAGGAAGAGGCAGGTAAGTGACGTGGCTGGCCGAATTCACTTAGAACTGAAACTGTGTCTCAGTGAAGTTACCTTTTGCTTTCCATGCTACGTCTCATTCTAGGTTTCCTGGGGCCTTAGCTACTGCGTGACCAGAAGGAGAAGAATGGTGGGGAAATATCTAACACTGGAAGAGAAAGAGGGGGTGTGTGTGTGTGTGTGTGTGTGTGTGTGAGAGAGAGAGAGAGAGAGAAATGGGGAGGATGGATGGACACTGGGAGTGAAGAAAAAAGTGATTGCTTCTCCAACTTTGCATGTTCTGGCACAGAATGATAAATCCATGGAGGTATTACGTGATACAATGTACAAAAAGCTTTGGAAGTGATATCGTCTTGCCAGACTCAGCTAGTCACAGGCTTGTAATTAGGGACAAAAATCGGAAATATTGAATATAGCTCCAGATAGGAAGGAAACCTTGTGGAAGGAGAAGTTATTAACTCCCCCAAGGAAGTGATTTGGACAAATGTTGCTTCTAGTGAGTCAACCTCTCCCTATTCAAGACAAGACTTGGCAGCTGAATGAGAGTGACAATCTTTTCTTTGCAGTCCTACTACTTTGGAGAGATCAGCATTGGGACACCACCACAAAATTTCCTGATCCTCTTTGATACAGGCTCCTCCAACCTGTGGGTGCCCTCCACCTACTGCCAGAGCCAGGCCTGCTGTGAGTATACCACCATCACCACCCACCCACAGATAGGAGAAGAGGGTGGGGCAAAGTCAGAATTGATCACAAACTCAGCATCAAAGTCCCAAGTTCCCAGTGCATACCCTTGATATCATCCTCCTTAAATTCAGACCATCTGGAAATCTTGCCTTGGTCTAGATTTCACAAGTACTACAGTTCTGGAGAGAGACAGCAGAAATAGACCAAAGCTTCCATTCCTTTCTACATTGTTCCCTTTCCTCAGCTTTCTCCTATTGGCCCCAATTCCTGGCACTTTTGTGTTGAGCAATCCCTTAGGAAATGGAAGGAATTAGGGCAGCATCTGTTTCCCAAGGGGACAGTCTTTTCGGGGCCACAGATTGTCTCCAGCATAAAGGATCTGAGGCTGAGGCCCAATCTCAGGCTTGGTCTGATGGTCTTAGGCCATCAAAGATAGATGTCCTCCAAGTTTTTGGAAAGTGTATTGACATTAACATTCCATTCTAATCTTACACAGCCAATCACAACAGGTTCAACCCCAGCAGATCCTCCACCTACCAAAGCAGCGAGCAAACCTATACACTGGCCTATGGTTTTGGGAGCCTGACTGTGCTCCTGGGATATGACACTGTGACTGTAAGTGCTGTTCTCATACTTCTGTGGGTCTGCTCTTTGATTCCCCTTTTCTAGAGCCTTCATCTATCAGAGAGTCTCATGATTACTAAATAGGTACAAATTCCCAGAAGCTAATTGTGGGAAAGGATGCCAAAGGCCATCTAATTAAACCTTTCTCCCAAAACAAAAATTGCCACCTCTCCCCAAGCAGTCCTGATCGCAGCAGACTCTACATTGTGCTTCCCTGTGACTGTGTTCCGTGTTCTTAACGTGCCCTCTGCAGCCACATGGAGTACATCTGCTTTCTTTTCCACATGATTTCACTCTAGGTATTTGAAGACTTTCCTTTCAGTATTTTCTTTTCACATCAATCACCCACAGTTTCTATGTCATTTGTGCAGGTGGATTGTTCAATATAAAACCCGCCACTGTCCTTTCACTGTCCATGGAAGTGGAAACTCTGCACAACACTTCCTCAATACTTGCACTCTTCTTTCCAAGACACACATCATTGAATGATGCTCTTGTTCTTTCATTTTACATACCCTACCCCATGATTGTGCTAATTGTGAAAGAAGCCAACCTCCTCTCCCAAAAAGGGTCCTCTCCCAATAAAGGGTCTTAATTCCATTCTCTGGGCACCTACGTCTGGGAAGGATTTGCCCCCTGAATTGTCAATCTTTTCTTTCTGATTGTCCCAGAGAACATTGTCATCCATAACCAGCTATTTGGCATGAGTGAGAATGAACCCAACTACCCATTTTACTATTCATATTTTGATGGTATCCTGGGAATGGCCTACTCCAACCTGGCAGTAGATAATGGCCCAACAGTCCTGCAGAACATGATGCAGCAGGGCCAGCTCACCCAGCCCATCTTCAGTTTCTATTTCTCTCCGTAAGTACCCTTGCCCTGGGTAGTTTTCAGCAAATGAGGTGCTGTGTGTGCCTTCAGGGCTGAGGTCTCAAAGTTTCCTGATACAATGAGTATAGGTTGCTCTATGAAATTCATGCATCTCTGAAATTTTATTATTTCATTTTGGAGGGAATTTTACTTTAAATACACTAGAAGTATTTTAAATTCAGGCCATAAACCATAAGATGATTCTTTTCTTTAAAATGAACTATAGTGTCTCAGATTTTGATGAATAAATTTAAAGTTATTTCATTAGCTTTGTACAATTGTAGAGCTATAAAACAAGCCTGGTGATAACTTGCTAGGAAAGAGAACAACAATGCAACGATATTGCAATATATGTCTGACTTTCCAAAGTGTTCTCATAGTAATAACGTCAAATAACATCTCAAAAATTCTGTTGGATTCTTTTTGCCAGAAAAGAAATTCAGGCTCAAACATGTGATCTATGTCAAGGTCACCCACTAACTCAATGTAGATATGAAGCCATGACTCAAATGCAAATATCTTGGTCACAAATCCAGTACTCTTCCTACTCTAGTAGCCTTGAGCTTTCATGGCAAACTTTACTCACTGAATCTTTTCCTGAACAACAATCCTCAGGGTGCTTGGTCCAAATGTCTTTCTTCAGTGAGTGGCAGGCCCAAGTAGAGAGAAGAGACCCAAATCCTTTTAATACTGTCTACTTATAGACTTTAAAAAAATTTGTTTATTTATTAGAGAGAGAGCATGAGCGCAGGGGAGGAGAGGGAGCAGACTCCTCATGGAGCAGGGACCTGATGCAGGGTTCAATTCCAGGATACCAGGTTTGTGACCAGAACCCCAAAGGCAGACATTTAACGAACTGAGCCAGCCAGGCACTGTGTCTAGTTACCAACATGAGCACGACAGGAGTATCCTCTTGACTGCACACTAGATCTCATTCTCTCTCTCTCTCTCTGTCAGGCCCCATCCCAGGTGCTCCTGAGGTATTTCTTCTTGTTCTCACTCTGACCCCAGGAGAGTTTCTCTGGAATGCTTTGATAGTTTGTTTCACAGGCCTAGTTTCAATTCCATCTCCTCTTTTATGGGAATAGTCTGTGTTCCAGTTCTCTGATATTCTGGGTGTTCCTCTGAGCAGCCTCTTCTCCCTTGTGCCTTGAGCCTGGTAGAGTCTGAGAGCAGGTCAGAGGATGATACCCCTTGTGCTGTGGTTCCTCTGTGTCTGAAAGACAGAGGGATAGTTAAAGCGGAGGGAGGAGCTGCCTGAAACTATGTGAGTTATGGGAAGAACTTGTGCTCTTCTCCTTTTCTCCCAGCCAACCAACCTATGAGTATGGTGGAGCTCATCCTGGGAGGTGTGGACACACAGTTTTATTCTGGTGAGATCGTCTGGGCTCCAGTCACTCGGGAAATGTACTGGCAGGTTGCCATCGATGAGTAAGTACAGAGGAAAATTCCTATGGATTGTGGATACCCCTAGGGTGTTCCTCCAGTGTGACAATATTTCCTGTTCTTGCATTGGCACAAACTTCATAAAGAATCAGCAAATCCTCATGCTCATTATTCCAGGAGCTCAGTAGACTCTGGCATCTAGCTCTAGACTAAACTTTTTGACTTGTCATTGAGCCTTGTCATGCCAGCAGGTTGGCATTCCTAGACTTCTGTGAACCCATGTCTTTGTTCCCTGAAGCTTCATTATCTCAAGTAGCACAATCTTTATCAAGTCCTTCATAAGTAAGAGTAATAGCTGTATCATGATTTTCTATGTGCCAGATACTGTGCTAAATATTTTATATATATTATTGTATGTGTATTTCACTGCAGCACTATAAGGTGGTCAGTAGTATATTTCATTGCACAGATAAAGAAATCAGGGCTCAGAGGTTAAGTAACTTATCCAAAGTCATACATTTCACAAATTTCCAAATTTGAGCCCAGGGATATCTGATCCATAGCTCAGGACTATGACTCAGTTACTTCTACACTCCAGGCCTTCAGGAAATCTCCATCACTGCCAATTAAAGATACACTTCTTTGGCCTATACTCAAGACCATATATAACAGCAGGGCACTTCTACGGGTACAGCCTTCCACTTCCTGATGCAGCACAGACTTCACCATGTCCTTACACCTTGCCATGACTCTCTTGCTGCTTCTCTTTTGACTATATCACCTGAAGTGCCCCCCTCATGTCCTGGGTGCATCCTTCTGAGCCCAGATGAAGTCCTCTCCCCGAAAAGGTCTCTTAGGGGCCCAATCTCTCTTTCAGTCCCTAGTATTACTGGCGTGTATCCCAACTTGTATCTCCTCATTTCAGGGTAGCCACAGGGACACCAGCCCAATGTGCATGAATAGACAGGGAGATAAGCAGTTGAATATCTGGCAAAGTAGTTTTCTGTGCCTGGAATAGAGGTCTTGTCACTTGGACCAATGGCACTCACCCTTTAAGCATCTCTTCTCTGAAAAATCCTTGTCTGACCGACTACTTCTCACACCCATAGTAGATCAAGTCCCTCTTCTCTGGCCTCCTTATTTTCATGGCACTCACCAGGACTACAATTAAGTACCATTTGTGTGTTTCTGTTAGGTTTGTGGTGTCTATCTTGTTCCATTATATCCAAGTGCCTTGATTCACCAACCGTGCTCAAAATATAAATGGAGTGAAGAGGAAAGGGTAGAGCTGCAGAAAAGCTGAATGAGGAATCAGGAACTGAATCACATAGGACTAGATTATGGGATCATCAGCTGCTGTCCTATCCGCGATTGTACCCACTGCATGCCAGGAACTCAGAAATCTCAAGAGTTTCAAAATATAAATGTTTTACTCTGCCTGTATGTATCATCTGTGTGTAGGAAGCCCAAGTATAAGCCAAAGAAGCCATCCAATCCTTGCTACTTAGAGGCCAATAGCCCCTGTTCCCAGGGCTAGTGGTAGATGACATAAAACTGGAACCTGGGAACTTAGCATGAGGACAAAGACCCATGAGCATCTAAGTACAATGGAGCCACCCCACTGAACGCTGGGCAGGAACCCTCCAGGCCACGTATGTATGTAAATGACAAACCAGCACATGGACACAGAATGCTCGGAAGTAGTCTTTCTGTTCTCACACAGAGTAGTATGAGCCCCTCCCTGGGACCCATGCTGGCAGACAAGAGAGTACAGCAGTGCAGGCGGAAGACCAGCTCTGTCCTCAATCCTGAGCTGTGGTCAGGAGGAGTGGGTGAAGGTAGTCACAGCTCCCCAACTGTAAAACAGGCTTAGGTAGGCCACACGGTTCCGGTGCTTTCTGAAGTCCTTGTCAGTGGACAGCTGCAATGGAAGGAACTTTGTCTAGGTCAATATTCCAGCGAGAAGCCTCTGCCTCTGTCTTCCTGGCTGTGCAAAATGAACTGCACATCACCACTGTTGTGGCCCAGCTGAAGCCCACCCCATTGGAGCCTAGTCTTAGGATTCTGTCAACAGCTACTCTGTCATCTTACTCTGCTGTCCCGTAGGAATTGTTCCTACTTGGTAAATCTCCAAGTTAATTGGCAAACTACTCAAAAACAAAGAGTATATGTTTGATTCCTGAATGTTACGCATATGTCTAACATGATAACATTGCTACTCTAGGCATTTCACAAATAGTAGTAGAATGAATCCAAGCTTCCTCTTAAAATATGGCACCACTGGAATTATGATACTCACATGGATTGAGCATTCATTATGTTATAGGTACTATGTTAAGTGCTTTTCTACATTAGCTCGATCTTTACAATGTTATCAGATTGACTCTATTATTATACTCATTTTAAAGTAAGGAAAACTGGGTCTTATGAAAAGGTCCGAGATCACACAGCCAGTAATATGGGAGCTAGTATTTGAACCCAGGCAATCTGTCCCCTGAATCCATGTTCTTCTGAGAATGTTCTACAGCCCCCTGATGATCTATCTCTAGTAGTGTATGGAAAGAGCACGGCTTTAGGAATCACAAGATCTAGATTCCAGTTGTCAACGTGAACTTGTCACTTAATCCATCAGAGCCTGATTTTCTTCCTCTATCATCAAGGTATAATTCTCCTGCTCCTACATTTGAGGATTAGGTAATAAAATGTGACTTTTTCCATTGTATCCACCTTTAAAAATTTTAACAAAACTGTCAGAAAAAGATACCCATATGCATATTCGCACAAAACTGCATATCCTGTCAGGGGAACAAGGACTTTCTGAAGCTCATTCAGACACTCCTGGATAAAAACCCCTGACACATATGAAAGTACCAGATAGAGAGTTCTACACAATTCCAGTCTTATACCTCAGCTTTTAGGGTTCTTTTCTGTAGACATGGAACTTGAGCCCAGTCTGGAGATCCAAATTATTGGCCAGGTGATTTTGGGGGTGGTTTCATCTCTGGGTTATATGTGCCAGGGCTAGAAATGAAAATACAAAGCATCCCGTGCAATGACTTAGTAGCCATATATGAATTCCATCTATATCTGCACTTGGTCTAATTCCTTGAGAAACAGGCAACATCTTAATCATCTTTTTAATGTGGGGCAAGTGTGGAGGTCCCTTGCCTGTTAATGTATTTCTGATTAGGTGTGAGTGTTAAATATATCTAATCTTGACATCCCAGTTAGGATTAAAATCGACTCTAGTTTGAAAAACATTTTGGCAGCTCAGTATCCTTGGCTGAGGATCCCAGGAGTGGTGGGTAAGGAAATAGCCTACCAAAGTCATGAACAAGTACTGCTGTGCTTTGAAACTGGGGATAAAAGTGTAATGATAATTCAATCAGCAATATCAGCAATTGCAGGACAAGAAGGCAAAACCAGTTACATTTTGATTGACATGGCATTTATAATTGCCTTTGCTCATAACACTTGGTCTTTGGGGTAGATCTTTGTGTGTTGAAAATCATACTTGGGAAAAAAAAAGAAATCATACTTAGAATGACAGGCGCAATGTTCAACACTTCCACTTCCTTACTTTGACCTTGAGAAAGTTACGCGCCACTGATCCTTGGATTTCTCATGATAAAACCAAAGACCTTGACCCTTTGCCTCTCGGCTCCATACATGCTGAATGGCTTCCTGAAATACTTGGTCTATAGGGACCAAGTGCTCAGTCTCTCTTCTCTTTTCAGTTCCTCCTGCTCACCACACTCTAGCCACACCAGCCTCCTCCTTATTCTTCCCACCAGTTCCTCCCCAGCTTACAGCTTTTGCACTTGCAGCTCCTCCTGCCTGGGAAGCCCTGGCCCAGATCTTCACAGGGCTGGCTCAGTCTTGTCATCGACTTCAGATCCAGTGTCATTTCCCCTAAGGAACTTTCTGGACATCCTTGCCAAAGTAGCGCCACCCATCCCATCACCACCACCCTGTTTACCATCTTCGATGAGCACATCACCGGGTCACCACCTTGCCCTGTGCCTGTGACAGTCCTAGCTCATGGCTACTGTCTTGGTATATAGTAAGTTTACTCTCAGACGTGTCATTGCCCGACTGCTTAATTATATGGTAACCATCCTTATCACCATTGGGTTTTTTTTTTTGTTGTTGTTGTTGTTGTTTGTTTATTTAGTGTATTTGCTTCCCATCTGTCTGGACTCAAGAGTGTAAGTTCCAAGGAATGAGGAGCCTTGTGTGATGGGTTTGTGCAAAATCGCTGGATCCCTTGAAAGTGCCTGACACTTATAACTGTTGATTGAATGAACCACTATGATTTAGAGTTCTATAATGCCAGAGGTCTGGAAGGTCAGAGGTTGGTGCTTTAAAGATGGGTGGGTGGTTTCCTATTCAGCTGCCATGGTTTCCGTGAACCCCTCCTTTGTACATTCTTTCCTATTGCTGTTTGGTGAAGTGCTCCAGAAGAGAGGAGACATACCCAGGATAAGAAGAGTCCTTTGATGTCCTAAATCGAGGCAAAAAGGCATTAAATGGTGCAAAATTTTGTGTGTATTTGCTCCTGAGGATTTGCAACCTGGTACATGCCTGGGTAAAGATCATGACCTATTTCCATGAAATAACAAATAAGTTATATATATATATATGTGTATGCATATATATGTGTGTGTGTGTGTGTGTGTGTGTGTACACATATGTTTAAAGCCACTAAATAGATAAAACAGAATCACCCTCTTTCTGTTTGTGGAAAATCTTTCCCTACCTTTCAAATTCTTCCATCCGGACTAATAATTAAATTTACATGGGGGAGGAGCAAGATGGCGGAAGAGTAGGGTCTCCAAATCACCTGTCTCCACCAAATTACCTAGAAAACCTTCAAATTATCCTGAAAATCTATCAATTCGGCCCGAGATTTAAAGAGAGACCAGCTGGAAGCTACAGTGAGAAGAGTTCGCGCATCTATCAAGGTAGGATGACGGGGGGGGGAGAAAGACACAAAAGGCCTCCAAGGGAGGGGCCGCGAGGAGCCGGGCTGAGGCCGGGACGAGTGTCCCCAGGACAGGAGAGCCCCGTCCCCGGAGGAGCAGGAGCTGCACCGGCCTTCCCGGGCGGAAAGGGGCTCGCAGGGAGTTGGAGCAGGACCCAGGAGGGCGAGGATGCCCTCGGCTCCCCGGGACAGTAACAGAGCAACTGCGCGCCCAGGAGAGGAGTGCGCCGAGCTCCCTAAGGGCTGCAGCCCAGGAGAGTGCGCCGAGCTCCTAAGGGCTGCAGCACGGCGGGACCCGGAGCAGCTCGGGAGGGTTCGGTGGGGCGTCGCGGAGGGGCTGCGGGCGGAGCAGCTGGGGGGGCGGGGCTCGGGCGGCGGCTCTGCGCGAGGGGGCCGCGGGCGGGAGCAGCTGGGGGGCGGGGCTCGGCGGCGCTCGCGGAGGGGGCTGCCGGCCGGGAGCGCAACCAACAGCGCAGGCTCCGGAGCCCAGAGCGCCGGGACACAGCCAGGATCCGGCCTCCCCGGGATCAGAGGCCGGGAGGGCCCAGGACAGCAAGGACGCCCCTGCCCCAGCTGAGCACAATCAGCGGCCCGCCCCAGAGCCTCCAGGCCCTGCAGACGGAGTTCCTGCCGGAGCTGAATCCAGGTTTCCAGAGCTGCCCCGCCACTGGGGCTGTTCCTCCTGCGGCCTCACGGGGTAAACAACACTGAGCCCTGCACCAGGCAGGGGCGCAGCTCCCCAACTGCTAACACCTGAAAATCAGCAAACAGGCCCCTCCCCAGAACACCAGCTAGACGGACAACTTCCAGGAGAAGCCAAGGACTTAAAGTACACAGAATCAGAAGATACTCCCCGTGGTTCTTTTCTTTTTTTTTTTTTTTTGTTTTGTTTGCTTTTTGATTTGTTTCCTTCCCCCACCCCCTTTTTTTATCTTTACTTCTTCTTTTTTCGTTTTTTTTTCTTCCCTTTTTTCTCTCTTCTTCTCTTTCTTTCCTTCTTTCTCTCTCTCCTCTCTTTTTCTTTCCCAATACAACTTGCTTTTGGCCACTCTGCACTGAGCAAAATGACTAGAAGGAAAACCTCACCTCAAAAGAAAGAATCAGAACAGTCCTCTCTCCCACAGAGTTACACAATCTGGATTACAATTCAATGTCAGAAAGCCAATTCAAGCACTATTATACAGCTACTGGTGGCTCTAAAAAGTATAAAGGACCAAGAGACTTCATGACTGCAGTTAGAGCTCAATCAGGCAGAAATTAAAATCAATTGAATGAGATGCAATCCAAACTAGAAGTCCCACACGAGGGTTAACGGGGTGGAAGAACGAGTGAGTGACATAGAAGACAAGTTGATAGCAAAGAGGGAAACTGAGGAAAAAAGAGACAAACAATTAAAAGACCATGAGGATAGATTAAGGGAAATAAACGACAGCCTGAGAAAGAAAAACCTACGTTTAAGTCCCGAGGGCGCCAAAAGGGACAGAGAGCCAGAATATGTATTTGAACAAATTCTAGCTGAAAACTTCCTAATATGGGAAGGGAAAAGGCATTCAGATACAGGAAATAGAGAGATCCCCCCAAAATCAATAAAAACCGTTCAACACCTCGCATTTAATAGTGAAGCTTGCAAATTCCAAAGATAAAGAGAAGATCCTTAAAGCAGCAAGAGACAAGAAATCCCTGACTTTATGGGGGAGAGTATTAGGGTAACAGCAGACCTCTCCACAGAGACTGGCAGGCCAGAAAGGGCTGGCAGGATATATTCAGGGTCCAAATGAGAAGAACATGCAACCAAGAATACTTTATCCAGCAAGGCTCTCATTCAAAATGGAAGGAGAGATAAAGAGCTTCCAAGACAGGCAGGAACTGAAAGGATATGTGACCTCCAAACCAGCTCTGCAAGAAATTGTAAGGGAGACTTAAAATTCCCCTTTAAGGAGGAGGGCGGGGGGTGGGAGTGAATGGGTGATGGGCACTGGGGGTTATTCTGTATGTTAGTAAATTGAAACAATAAAAAAATAAATAAAAATAATAAAATTCCCTTTAAGAAGAAGTTCAGTGGAACAGTCCACAAAAAAAGGACTGAATAGATATCATGATGACACAAACTCATATCTCTCAATAGTGACTCTGAATGTAAACGGGCTTAATGACGCCATCAAAAGGCGCAGGGTTTCAGACTGGATAAAAAAGCAGGACCCATCTATTTGCTGTCTACAAGAGACTCATTTTAGACAGAAGGACACCTAAGCCTGAAAATAAAAGGTTGGAGAACCATTTACCATTCGAATGGTCCTCAAAAGAAAGCAGGGGTAGCCATCCTTATATCAGATAAACTAAAATTTACCCCAAAGACTGTAGTGAGAGATGAAGAGGGACACTATATCATACTTAAAGGATCTATTCAACAAGAGGACTTAACAATCCTCAATATATATGCCCCGAATGTGGGAGCTGCCAAATATATCAATCAATTATTAACCAAAGTGAAGAAATACTTGATAAAAATACACTTAGACTTGGTGACTTCAATCTAGCTCTTTCTATACTCGATAGGTCCTCTAACACACACATCTCCAAAGAAACGAGAGCTTTAAATGATACACTGGACCAGATGGATTTCACAGATATCTACAAAACTTTACATCCAAACTCAACTGAATACACATTCTTCTCAAGCACACATGGAACTTTCTCCAGAATAGACCACATATTGGGTCACAAATCGGGTCTGAACCGATACCAAAAGATTGGGATTGTACCCAGCATATTCTCATACCATAATGCCTTGAAATTAGAACTAAATCACAAAAGAAGTTTGGAAGGACCTCAAACACGTGGAGGTTAAGGACCATCCTGCTAAAAGATAAAGGGTCAACCAGGAATTAAGGAAGAATTAAAAAGATTCATGGAAACTAATGAGAATGAAGATACAAACTCTCAAAATCTTTGGGATGCAGGAAAAGCAGTCCTGGGGAAATACATCGCAATAAGCATCCATTCAAAAACTGGAAAGAACTCAAATACAAAAGCTAACCTTACACGTAAAGGAGCTAGAGAAAAACAACAAATAGATCCTACACCCAAGAGAAGAAGGGAGTTAATAAAGATTCGAGCAGAACTCAACGAAATTGAGACCAGAAGAACTGTGGAACAGATCAACAAAACCAGGAGTTGGTTCTTTGAAAGAATTAATAAGATAGATAAGCCATTAGCCAGCCTTATTAAAAAGAAGAGAGAGAAGACTCAAATTAATAAAATCATGAATGAGGGATCCCTGGGTGGCGCAGCGGTTTAGCGCCTGCCTTTGGCCCAGGGCACGATCCTGGAGACCCGGGATCGAATCCCACGTCGGGCTCCTGGTGCATGGAGCCTGCTTCTCCCTCTGCCTGTGTCTCTCTCCTCTCTCTCTCTCTGTGACTATCATAAATAAATAAAAATTAAAAAAAAAAATAAAATCATGAATGAGAAAGGAGAGATCACTACCAACACCAAGGAAATACAAACGATTTTAAAAACATATTATGAACAGCTATACGCCAATAAATTAGGCAATCTAGAAGAAATGGACGCATTCCTGGAAAGCCACAAACTACCAAAACTGGACCAGGAAAAATAGAAAACCTGAACAAATAACCAGGGAGGAAATTGAAGCAGTCATCAAAAACCTCCCAAGACACAAGAGTCCAGGGCCAGATGGCTTCCCAGGGGAATTTTATTCAAACGTAAAGAAGAAACCATACCTATTCTCCTAAAGCTGTTTGGAAAGATAGAAAGAGATGGAGTACTTCCAAATTCGTTCTATGAGGCCAGCATCACCTTAATTCCAAAACCAGACAAAGACCCCACCAAAAAGGAGAATTACAGACCAATATCCCTGATGAACATGGATGCAAAAATTCTCAACAAGATACTGGCCAATAGGATCCAACAGTACATTAAGGAAATTATTCACCATGACCAAGTAGGATTTATCCCCGGGACACAAGGTTTCAACAGTTGTAAAACAATCAATGTGATTCACTATCAGCAAGAGAAAAACCAAGAACCATATGATCCTCTCATTGGATGCAGAGAAAGCATTTGACAAAATACAGCATCCATTCCTGATCAAAACTCTTCAGAGTGTAGGGATAGAGGGAACATTCCTCAACATCTTAAAAGCCATCTATGAAAAGCCCACAGCAAATATCATTCTCAATGGGGAAGCACTGGGAGCCTTTCCCTAAGATCAGGAACAAGACAGGGATGTCCACTCTCACCACTGCTGTTCAACATAGTACTGGAAGTCCTAGCCTCAGCAATCAGACGACAAAAAGACATTAAAGGCATTCAAATTGGCAAAGAAGAAGTCAAACTCTCCCTTTCGCCGATGACATGATACTCTACATAGAAAACCCAAAAGTCTCCACCCCAAGATTGCTAGAACTCATACAGCAATTCGGTAGCGTGGCAGGATACAAAATCAATGCCCAGAAGTCAGTGGCATTTCTATACACTAACAATGAGACTGAAGAAAGAGAAATTAAGGAGTCAATCCCATTTACAATTGCACCCAAAAGCATAAGATACCTAGGAATAAACCTAACCAAAGATGTAAAGGATCTATACCCTCAAAACTATAGAACACTTCTGAAAGAAATTGAGGAAGACACAAAGAGATGGAAAAATATTCCATGCTCATGGATTGGCATAATATTGTGAAAATGTCAATGTTACCCAGGGCAATATACACGTTTAATGCAATCCCTATCAAAATACCATGGACTTTCTTCAGAGAGTTAGAACAAATTATTTTAAGATTTGTGTGGAATCAGAAAAGACCCCGAACAGCCAGGGGAATTTTAAAAAAGAAAACCATATCTGGGGCATCACAATGCCAGATTTCAGGTTGTACTACAAAGCTGTGGTCATCAAGACAGTGTGGAATGGCACAAAAACAGACCCATAGATCAGTGGAACAGAATAGAGAATCCAAGTGGACCCTGAAATTTATGGGCAACTAATATTCGATAAAGGAGGAAAGACTATCCATTGGAAGAAAGACAGTCTCTTCAATAAATGGTGCTGGGAAAATTGGACATCCACATGCAGAAGAATGAAACTAGACCACTCTCTTGCACCATACACAAAGATAAACTCAAAATGGATGAAAGATCTAAATGTGAGACAAGATCCATCAAAATCCTAGAGAAGAACACAGGCAACAACCTTTTGAACTCGGCATAGTAACTTCTTGCAAGATACATCCATGAAGCAAAAGAAAGAAAAGCAAAAATGAACTATTGGGACTTCATCAAGATGAAGCTTTTGCACAGCAAAGGATACAGTCAACAAAACTCAAAGACAACCTACAGAATGGGAGAAGATATTTGCAAATGACATATCAGATAAAGGGTAGTCTCAAGATCTATAAAGAACTTATTAAACTCAACAGCAAAGAAACAAACAATCCAATCATGAAATGGGCAAAAGACATGAAGAGAAATTCACAGAGGAAGACATAGACATGGCCAACATGCACATGAGAAAATGCTCTGCATCACTTGCCATCAGGGAAATACAAATCAAAACCACAATGAGATACCACCTCACACCAGTGAGAATGGGGAAAATTAACAGGCAGGAAACAACAAATGTTGGAGAGGATGCGGAGAAAAGGGAACCTCATACACTGTTGGTGGGAATGTGAACTGGTGCAGCCACTCTGGAAAACTGTGTGGAGGTTCCTCAAACAGTTAAAAATATACCTGCCCCGACCCAGCAATTGCACTGTTGGGGATTTACCCAAAGATAAAATGCAATGAAACGCGACACCTGCAACCCGATGAGCAGCAATGGCCACGATAGCCAAACTGTGGAAGGAGCTCGGTGTCCAACGAAAGATGAATGGATAAAGAAGATGTGGTTTATGTATACAATGGAATATTCCTCAGCCATTAGAAGCGACAAAACCCACCATTTGCTTCAACGTGGATGGAACTGGAGGGTATTATGCTGAGTGAAGTAAGCCAGTCGGAGAAGGACAAACGTTATATGTTCTCATTCATTTGGGAATATAAATAATAGTGAAAGGAAATATAGAAGGAGAAGAAATGTGTGGGAAATATCAGAAAGGGAGACAGAACGTAAAGACTGCTAACTCTGGGAAACGAACTAGGGGTGGTAGAAGGGGAGGAGGGCGGGTGGGAGTGAATGGGTGACGGGCACTGGGGGTTATTCTGTATGTTAGTAAATTGAACACCAATAAAAAATAAATTAAAAAAATAAATTTACATGAAACAAATTAACAGGATAAAAACCCAAAGTTTTAGAGGTTTCATGGAGGCTCATAATAGAGATTAGACCTAAAGAAATGACAAGGTAGAGTTTAGACAATAAAATAAATTTTGTGAAAGAAGAAAAAGATATAAGAGCCCTAATTAGGGAATTAGCAGAATTTAGGGTGAAGTAGAAGATTAGAAAATAAGATTTGTATTTATAGCTTTCTCAGCTTAAACTTTCCTGGTGATAAGATTTGTTTTATATTCCTAGTAGAGAGGGCATTTTTTTTTTTTTTTTTAATATTTTATTTATTTATTTAGGATAGTCACAGAGAGAGAGAGAGGCAGAGCACAGGAGAGGGAGAAGACTCCAGTACCGGGAGCCTGACATGGGATTCGATCCCGGGTCTCCAGGATCGCGCCCTGGGCCAAAGGCAGGCGCCAAACCGCTGCGCCACCCAGGGATCCCGAGAGGGCATTTTTCATATGAGAGATTGGTTTCCTGCTTTTAGAGGGACAGAAGAGGGTTTGAGTGTCCCTCATACCAACTGTTTCTTAAGTAACTCTTATTAATAATCAATATGCCAAAGTGGCACATTTGGTGCCTGCCCTTGTCCTCCACACTGTTTATCAGCTATTGTTTCACTACCTTAGCTATAGAAATAAGCCCACGGAGAAAACCAAGATGAGGGTGGGGTTCAGCTACACTAAAGACACATTCACTGAGTTGTAGAAAGAGACCCATGGGAAGTAAAGGACCAAGGTGACTTGCACCTGCTGCTTTCATCATTCCACCCAGATAATTTTACAGCCAGTATCCCTTTCTTGAGCTGGAGTATCAGGAAGATGTTCATTGAGAGATTAGGATCCTATACTGAAAACTTTCAGACTTGAATCCAATCACACAAAATGGGAAAAAAGCAAGAATTTGATTTTAAGGGACAAGATAATAGGATGTATATTAAGCTTTGGTACTTAACATTAGCTGTGTGGCCATGAACCCAGTCTTGGTACCATTTTCTGTTTGTTTGTTTGTTTGTTTGTTTGTTTCAGGAATTATCTCATCTCTTGGGATCTCACAATCATTTGAAATCTAACACCCAAGCTTTTCAGATGGACTTCTTAGTAGCTTTTAGTTAAAGATCTATTTTTTCCTAAGACTAAACTTAGGACCCCAACTTCTGATTAATTCCTTGTCTTATGTGCGCCTTTAGATGTGTGCTCTGACCTAGACTCATATGCCCGAGTCAAGAAACTGAAGAATTTTTGATTCATAGGATTTTATAATACCTACTGAACACTATTCCTCCATCCTGACTATGTAAACTCTTCAAATATTGTGATAAGAAAACTGAATATGACAGAGGTCTTTTTAAACTGTGATCACTTCCTACAGATATGTGACATATTAGACATAATATACTTATGTTGGAAAAAAAACTGGATTTACAAAGAACAATTTTAACACTGTATCTCCTAATAGATCAGGTACCTTGAAGAGAAGGTCCCTAAGCACTCTTGCAACTAAGATGGATGCCTATGTATCGTGTTCCCCTCTGCCTTCTCCTGGTAGATAATTCTGAGTGGAGGCTGCTGCAGAGGACAATGAGTGATATTTCAGGACCCAGGCTTCTACAAGACCTTAAATGCTAGTGGGAGAGAGAAGACAAGTAGTCAACATATACTTCTGAGAGAATCCAGCGATTGTGAGTCACAAGCATCTCATCTCATGCTGAGGAAGCAGATTCAGAGAGCATGTGCTAACAATGTCTTGCTGCAAAGAAGACTTGGTAAGTGTAAGAGAGCCGCAGTGTATGGGATGACAAGAGGTCAGAGGCACAGGTGGTGGATGGAAAAATCCCAGGAACGGTTGGCAGGTTGATGTGCGTAGACAGGGACAGGACACAGGCTCAATGGGTATGACTAATGAGCAGGCACCAGTCGTCTCCCACATGGGAAAGTGAGCTGTGGACACTATGTGAGGAGCTTTCATTTGTTTTTGTATATATTTTTTACTGGAGTTTGATTTGCCAACATATAGCATATCACCCAGTGCTCATCCTGTCAAATGCCCCCTCAGTGCCCAACACCCAGTCATCCCATCACCTGCCCACTTCCCTTCAATACCCCTTGTTTTGTTTCGCAAAGTTAGGTGTCTCTCATGTTCTATCACCTCACTGATATTTCCCACTCATTTTCTCCTTTCTCCTTTATTCCTTTTCATATTTTTTTATATTCCCCAAATGAATGAGAACATATAATGTTTGTCCTTCGATTGTACTTATTTCACTCAACATAATACCCTCCAGTTCCATCCAGGTTGAAGCAAATGGTGGGTATTCACGTTTCTAATGGCTGAGTAATATTCCATTGTATACATAGACCACATCTTTTTATCCACCATCTGTCGATGGACACCGTCCTTCCACAGTTTGGCTATTGTGGACATTGCGCTATAACATTGGGGTGCAGGTGTCTGCCGTTTCACTGCATCTGTATCTTGGGTAAAACCCAGCAGTGCAATGCTGGGTCGTAGGGCAGTTCTATTTTTAACTCTTTGAGGAACCTTCACACAGTTTTCCAGAGTGGCTGCACCAGTTCACATTCCCACCAACAAAGAGGTTCTCTTTTTTACATGCTCCAGTTGTTTCGCCTTGTTAATGTTCACCATTCTCACTGGTGTGAGGTGGTATCTCATTGTTTTGAATTGTATTTCTGATGGCAAGTGATGCAAAGCATTTTTCATCAGCTGTTGGCCATGTCTGTGTCTTCCTCTGTGAAATTCCTGTTCATGTCTTTTGCCCATTTCATGATTGGATTGTTTGTTTCTTAGGTGGTGAGTTTAATAAGTTCTTATAGATCTGGATAAGCCGCTTATCTGAGATGTCATTTGCAAATATCTTCTCCCATTCTGTAGGTTGTCTTTTAGTTTTGTTGACTGTTTCTTTGCTGTGCAGATACTTTTGATCTTGGTGAAGTCCCAACATTTTTGCTTTTGTTTCCCTTGCCTTCATAGATGTATCTTGTGCAGTTGCTGTGCAAGTTCAAAAGGGTGTTGCCCGTGTTCTCCTCTAGGATTTGGATGGATTCTTGTCTCACATTTAGATCTTTCATCCATTTCGAGTTTATCTTTGTATGTGGTTTAAGAGAATGATCTTTTCTCTTCTGCATGTGGTGTCCAATTTTCCCAGCACCATTTATTGAAGAGATGGTCCTTTTCCAGTGGATAGTCTTTCTGCTTTGTGGAGTATTAGTTGACCATAGAGTGGAGGGCCCATTTCTGGATTCTCTATTCTGTTCCATTGATCTATGTGTCTGTTTTTATGCCAGTACCACACTGTCTTGATGACCACAGCTTTGTAGTACAACCTGAAATGTGGCATTGTGATGCCCTGGCTCTGGTTTTCTTTTTTAATATTCCCCTGCTATTTGGGATCTTTTCTGATTCCACACAAATCTTAAGATGATTTGTTCCAATCTCTGAAGAAAAACATGGTATTTTGATAGGGATTGCATTAAAGTGTACATTAACCTGGGTAGCATTGTAGTATCACAATATTAATTCTGCCAATCCATGAGCATGGAATATTTTTCCAACTCTTTGTGTCTTCCTCATTCTTTCAGAAGTGTTCTGTAGTTTTTAGGTATAGATCTTTGCCTCTTGGTTAGGTTTATTCCTGGGCATCTTATGCTTTTGGGTGCAATTGATCCTCTCAATAGATGCAGAGAAAGCATTTAACAAAATACAGCATCCATTCCTGATCAGAGTGTAGAGATAGAGGGAACATTCCTCAGTATCTTAAAGCCTCTACATACAGCCCACAGCAAATGTCATTCTCAATGGGGAAACACTGGGAGCCTTCCCCTAAGATCAGGAACATGACTGGGATGTCCATCTAACCAGTGCTATTCAACATAGTAGTAGAAGTCGTAGCCTCAGCCATCAGGCAACACAAGGAAATAAAAGGATTCAAATTGGCAAAGAAGAACTCAAACTATCCCTCTTTGCAGATGACATGACACTTACATAGAAAACCCAAAAGACTCCACCCAGGATTGCCAGAACTCACAGCAACTCGGGAGTGTGGCAAGATAAAATATCAATGCCCGAAATCAATGGCATTTCTATACACTAACAATGAGACTGAAGAAAGAGAAATTAAGCAGTCAATCCCATTTACAATTGCTCTCATTTGTTTTTTGTTTTTGTTTCTGTTTTAGAATAGATTTTTTATATAAATTTATTTTTTATTGGTGTTCAATTTGTCAACATATAGAATAACACCAGTGCTCATTTGTTTTTGAAGAGTAACATGAGAGCTTCTGAACCCTGTTTCTGTTAAGTTAGGAATGTTGCCACCAGGAGGCAGCATACAGGATTACATTTTCTTTCTTTCTTTCTTTCTTTCTTTCTTTCTTTTCTTTCTTTCTTCTTTTCTTTTCTTTCTTTTCTTTTCTTTTCTTTCTTTCTTTCTTTTTCTTTTCTTTCTTCTTTCTTTCTTTCTTTCTTCTTTCTTTCTTTTTTTTCTTTTCTTTTAGATTTATTATTCATGAGAGACAGAGAGAGAGAGAGAGGCAGAGAAGACATAGACAGAGGGAGAGGCAGGCTCCTTTCAGGGAGCCTGATGCAGGTCTCAACTCTAGGACCCGGATCACACCCTGAGCCAAAGACACACAACACACAGAGCCACCAAGGCATCCCTAGATGATCAGTTTCTTCTTCATATTCCTCTCAATTGATTCATCTACATCAGGGGGAGAATCCTTTTACTTTTTTAAAGTGATGCCATCCACTGCCTTACACCCTGGTCACCTGAACTACCTCCAGGTTAGAATATACCTTGTTGATACCATCTCAACAATAAACTCAAAATGGATGAAAGATCTCAAATGTGAGACAAGAATCCATCCAAACTAGAGGATAACACGGGCAACACCCTTTTGAACTTGGCCACAGCAACTTCTTGCAAGATACATCTATGAAGGCAAGAGAACAAAAACAAAAATGAATTATTGGGACTTCATCAACATAAGAAGCTTCTGCACAGCAAAAGAAACAGTCAACAAAACTAAAAGACAAACCTATGGAATGGGAGAAGATATTTGCAAATGACATCTCAGATAAACGGCTAGTATCCAAGATCTATAAAGAACTTATTAAACTCAACTGCCAAGAAACAAACAATCCAATCATGAAATGGGCAAAAGACATGAACAGGAATTTCACAGAGGAAGACACAGACATGGCCAACAAGCACACGAAAAAATGCTCCGCATCACTAGCCATCGGGAAATAAAATTCAAAACCACAATGAGATATCACTCACACCAGTGAGAATGGTGAACATTAACAAGATGGGAAACAAACAAATATTGGAGAGCATGTAAAGAAAGGAGAACCCTCTTGCACTGTTGGTGGGAATGTGAACTGGTGCAGCCACTCTGGAAAACTGTGTGAAGGTTCCTCAAAGAGTTAAAAATAGAACTGCCCTACGACCCAGCAATTGCACTGCTGGGGATTTACCCCAAAGATACAGATGCAGTGAAACGGCAGGACACCTGCACCCCAATGTTTATAACAGAAATGTCCACAATAGCCAAACCTGGAAGGAGCCTTGGTGTCCATAGAAAGATGAATGGATAAAGAAGTTATCATTAAAGCTGATAATTTGGAGCAATTGAGGCAGAGAGAGAGGTGAACACCCCAGGCTTAGATACAGGTTCAGTTCAGGCAAACCAGGCTTGAAGTCCCAGCTCCGTCTTTGATTATGTGATCTCTGGGAAGTTAGATCTTGCTTCTAAGCTGGTTACAATGGTTAAATGAAATATTTGCCTGGTCCAAGGGCGATAAGAGGGGGTTGTATAAGCATATCCTCGTAGATCTTCCAGTTTCTCTCTCTAATAATTTGTTTAAAAGAGCTATAAATCATATATATGAAATTAGAAACCCTCTGGATTTGTGCATAGCTCAAAGGCTTCAAGGTAGATTCATGACAAAGTTCCAGTTACTTCTCTCATGCCCATGACAACTTTACTTAGGATCATTTTGTAAACTGGCCTCTTTTACCACATCTTCTAAAAGGCTCCAATCTAGAAACTAGTACTAGGGTAGCTAGAAGGCATTGAGTGTGTCATTTCTGGGATTAAAAATCAATGGCTCCTTACTGCTTAAGGAATAAAGTCCATGTTGCTTGGCCGACGACGAGGTCCACCTCACATCCAGTCACGCCCTGTGAACACCTAGTGATGTGCTCCAGAAGTTTTATCCAGGTGCTCCAGGTGTGCTCCACCAGTATGAGGCATAATAAATAGTTTGATGGAAGACAGGTTAATACTCTGTGGATGCTGAATATATGCTTGCTTTCATATAGTTTTATAGAATCAAGAGTTTTCCTTTTATTTACAGTGCTTTCCATTGCAAGGGAATCCTGAGTAGAAAATAATTTCCAAAAAAAAAGAAAATAATTTCCAGAGCTAATTGTCATGAGGAGGACTGAGAAAACCCAGTGCCGGTCCTGTGGGTGGGCTTGCTTGCAGAGGCCATGTTGGGAATTGCTCTTCTGGCCACACTGGTCACAGTGTTTTCTGACTTCGTGACACAAACTGCACTCCTGGGTGCCATTGCTCAGGCTTTGCCTCTGCCTCCAGTGGCTTTTCCACTTTCCTCACTCTCATCTATCATCCTGCAAGATCCTAACTCAAATGTAACCTCTTCCTGAAGCTTTTCCATCCCCCAGGAGCTATCACCTCTTGTCTGTGCTTGCTTCATATACTGTCCTTATCACTCTCAATCATTCAACACATGTTTGGATGGTAGAGCCATCACATCATCTTGTAATTGATTATGTATCAGTCATTAGCAGGATGCCGACTTTGCAGGACCATTTCCGAAATTTCTTTGTACTCCAGAGCTTAGTGCAGAAGTGAGCACTAACATAAGATGGAGTAGACTTTCCATCAACGTTGGCTAATTGAGAACTAAGAAACAGAAAATACAGATCAGAGTGCCATGGGCTATGAGAATCACACAGAAGACTATAGATGAGTCTGATGAGAGGAACAGGAAGGAAAAGGGAATCAGAAGTGGAGAGTCTAGTCATCTCCAGAAAGCACATGGACTTTGGAGCCAAAGAACAGATTGTTGGCAGCAGTTGCCAGCACCATTTCCCAGTAGATGTGGGCACCAGGATCCTTCGTCCAGTGCATTTCAATTTGTTATCATCATATCGTTTGATTCCATCAGCAAAGCCACTAATCACTTTTTAAATTGACTGCAGAGTGGACATTAAAGGCCAAGGTGTTTGCCAGAAGGAAAAACAAACAGAACCCATGGATGTGTAGGAGCACAAGCTGGTACAAGGCTAAGAAGCCCACATGCCAACAGGGGAAAGTGCAGGGAGATCAGGTATAAAAGAGAGACTCAATCTCCTCTGTCTGTTCCAACTCTTGGGTGTGCACTGTGTCCTGTGTGTCTGTGGCCACAGAAATCAGCACCATGAAGATCCTGGTCTTGGTTTTGGTTGCCTACACCTCTCAGAGGGTGTGGAAAGGTGTGTATAGGGATTCAGCTTTACAGTGATATTCAGCCCAAGGCAGCATCAGAAGCTGGGAAGAGCAAAGCTCCTTCCTGCAGATCTCATGGAAAAGGGCAGATTGTGTCTTGGTACATGAACCCCAAAACCACAGGGACCAAAGACTTAAAATGGATGATGATGATGATGATGATGATGAGTATGTAGGTGTGTGTGTGGTGTGTGTGTATGTTTTTAAAGGTACGTTGGTGTTTGTTGGCTAAGAAAGAGGGATACAGGGCTCATGTCTCAAGTTTATAGGAGGGACTTTGGATAAACAGAAATTTATTCCTTTGAAACAATATGCAAGCAGGAAACCATATATACCTTGTAGTGGATTTTCAGGCTAGGAATGCTGCTGGAAATGCTGGAGTGACTGCAGTGGTCAGAACTCACTAAAATCCAGGAGGATTTCTTATAAGAGGCTCTTCAAGAGGACTAGGGAGGTTTGGAAACTCCAGATCAGGTCATTGAAGGGATTGCTATAATGGAAAAGGTGAAGTCACTCCTTTTGTTTGCCTATTCTCACAGAATTATCCTGAAGAAAGGCAAGTCCATCCGCCAGGTGATGGAAGAGGTGTCCTGAGACATTCCTGAGGAACCACCCAAAGGTTGACCACGGCCAAGTATCTTTTCAATAATGATTTGTTATGAGCCCTTCACCAACTACCTGGATGTAAGTGGAGGGGAGGTAATGTCCATAACCTTTGGCTAATAAGCACTCTTGATACTATTTAGACCTCCCATTAGTCTGATTTTGGCTCTTACTAAACCTATGTCTCACCTTCCTATGGAAAGTATCTGGATAATTTTGAGTTGGTACCACTCTGACACTATAGTATTTCCTTTCCTTCCTTCTTTCTCTCATTACTGGCTCACTCTTAAAGCTCTCTCTTTATATGGTTAAGAGATTCACAGTGACATATTCAAGTCAGTTGAGAGGGCCAGGAAGGAAGTCCAAGTGATGAGCTCGCAGGGAAAGGAGAGCACTGCAAAGCTGCCAGGCAAAATCTCCAGTGGCCCCAGCTGCTATATATCTTCTCTTTGGAAACATACACTGGTACTCGAGCAAGTATTTGAACATTCTTTAGGCTGCAGTGTCTGCTCAGGGCATCTCATCATACTGGTGTCCTGTAGGCTGTCTTTAGTGAGGTGTTATGCGTGTCAGATCTAGAAGCCACCTAGGATTTCCTACTTGGACTTCCCCTTTCTTATAGATGTGTAGGAAGAGGCAGGTAAGTGACGTGGCTGGCCGATTCACTTAGAACTGAAACTGTGTCTCAGTGAAGTTACCCTTTGCTTTCCATGCTACGTCCCCATTCTGGTTTCCTGGGGCCTTAGCTTACTCGTGACCAGAAGGAGAAGAATGGTGGGGAAATATCTAACACTGGAAGAGAAAGAGGGGTGTGTGTGTGTGTGTGTGTGTGTGTGTGTGTGTGAGAGAGAGAGAGAGAGAGAGAGAAATGGGGAGGATGGATGGACACTGGGAGTGAAGAAAAAGTGATTGCTTCTCCAACTTTGCATGTTCTGGCACAGAATGATAAATCCATGGAGGTATTACGTGATACAATGTACAAAAAGCTTTGGGTGTATATCGTCTTGCCAGACTCCAGCTAGTCACAGGCTTTGTAATTAGGGACAAAAATCGGAAATATTGAATATAGCTCCAGATAGGAAGGAAACCTTGTGGAAGGAGAAGTTATTAACTCCCCAAGGAAGTGATTTGGACAAATGTTGCTTCTAGTGAGTCAACCTCTCCCTATTCAAGACAAGACTTGGCAGCTGAATGAGAGTGACAACTTTTGTCTTTGCAGTCCTACTACTTTGGAGAGATCAGCATTGGGACACCACCACAAAATTTCCTGATCCTCTTTGTACAGGCTCCTCCAACCTGTGGGTGCCCTCCACCCACCGAGCCAGGCCTGCTGTGAGTATACCACCATCACCACCCACCCACAGATAGGAGAAGAGGGTGGGGCAAAGTCAGAATTGATCACAAACTCAGCATCAAAGTCCCAAGTTCCCAGTGCATACCCTTGATATCATCCTCCTTAAATTAGACCATCTGGAAATCTTGCCTTGGTCTAGATTTCACAAGTACTACAGTTCGGAGAGAGACAGCAGAAATAGACCAAAGTTCCATTCCTTCTACATTGTTCCCTTCCTCAGCTTTCTCCTATTGGCCCCAATTCCTGGCACTTTTGTGTTGAGCAATCCCTTAGAAATGGAAGGAATTAGGGCAGCATCTGTTCCCAAGGGGACAGTCTTTTCGGGCCACAGATTGCTCCAGCATAAAGGATCTGAGGCTGAGGCCCAATCTCAGGCTTGGTCTGATGGTCTTAGGCCATCAAAGATAGATGTCCTCCAAGTTTTTTGGAAAGTGTATTGACATTAACATTCCATTCTAATCTTACACAGCCAATCACACAGGTTCAACCCCAGCAGATCCTCCACCTACCAAAGCAGCGAGCAAACCTCATACACTGGCCTATGGTTTTGGGAGCCTGACTGTGCTCCTGGGATATGACACTGTGATAAGTGCTGTTCTCATACTTCTGTGGGTCTGCTCTTTGATTCCCCTTCTAGAGCCTTCATCTATCAGAGAGTCTCATGATTACTAAATAGGTACAAATTCCCAGAAGCTAATGTGGGAAAGGATGCCAAAGGCCATCTAATTAAACCTTTCTCCCAAAACAAAAATTGCCACCTCTCCCCAAGCAGTCCTGATCGCAGCAGACTCTACATTGTGCTTCCTGTGACTGTGTTCCGTTCTTAACGTGCTCTCTGCAGCCACATGGAGTACATCTGCTTTTTCCACATGATTTCACTCTAGGTATTTGAAGACTTTCCTTCAGTATTTTTTTTTCTTTACATCAATCACCCACAGTTTCTATGTCATTTGTGCAGGTGGATTGTTCAATATAAAACCCGCCACTGTCCTTTCACTGTCCATGGAAGTGAAACTAACTGCACAACACTTCCTCAATACTTGCACTCTTCTTTCAAGACACACATCATTGAATGATGCTCTGTTTCTTCATTTTACATACCCACCCCATGATTGTGCTAATTGTGAAAGAAGCCAACCTCCTCTCCCAAAAAGGGTCCTCTCCCAATAAAGGGTCTTAATTCCATTCTCTGGGCACCGTCTGGGAAGGATTTGCCCCCTGAATTGTCAATCTTTCTTTCTGATTGTCCCAGGTTCAGAACATTGTCATCCATAACCAGCTATTTGGCATGAGTGAGAATGAACCCAACTACCCATTTTACTATTCATATTTTGATGGTATCCTGGGAATGGCCTACTCCAACCTGGCAGTAGATAATGGCCCAACAGTCCTGCAGAACATGATGCAGCAGGGCCAGCTCACCCAGCCCATCTTCAGTTTCTATTTCTCTCCGTAGTACCCTTGCCCTGTAGTTTTCGCAAATGAGGTGCTGTGTGCCTTCAGGCTGAGGTCTCAAAGTTTCCTGAACATATGAGTATAGGTTGCTCTATGAAATTCATGCATCTCTGAAATTTTATTATTTCATTTTGGAGGGAATTTTACTTTTAAATACACTAGAAGTATTTTAAATTCAGGCCATAAACCATAAGATGATTTTTCTTTAAAATGAACTATAGTGTCTCAGATTTTGATGAATAAATGAACTATTGGGGCTTCATCAAGATAAGAAGCTTTTGCACAGCAAAGGATACAGTCAACAAAACTAAAAGACAACCTACAGAATGGGAGAATGTTTGCAAATGACTAATCAGATAAAGGGCTAGTTTCCAAGATCTGTAAAGAACTTATTAAACTCACCACCCAAGAAACAAACAATCCAATCCTGAAATGGGCAAAAGACATGAACAGAAATCTCACAGAGGGAGACATAGACATGGCCAACATGCACATGAGAAAATGCTCTGCATCACTTGCCATCAGGGAAATACAAATCAAAACCACAATGAGATACCACCACACACCAGTGAGAATGGGGAAAATTAACAAGGCAGGAAACCACAAATGTTGGAGAGGATGCGGAGAAAAGGGAACCCTCTTACACTGTTGGTGGGAATGTGAACTGGTGCAGCCACTCTGGAAAACTGTGTGGAGGTTCCTCAAAGAGTTAAAAATAGACCTGCCCTACAACCCAGCAATTGCACTTCTGGGGATTTACCCCAAAGATACAGATGCAATGAAACGCTGGGACACCTGCACCCCAATGTTTATAGCAGCAATGTGCACAATAGCAAACTGTGGAAGGAGCCTTGGTGTCCATGGAAAGATGAATGGATAAAGATGTGGTTTATGTATACAATGGAATATTACTCAGCCATTAGAGACGACAAATACCCACCATTTGCTTCAACGTGGATGGAACTGGAGGGTATTATGCTGAGTGAAGTAAGTCAATCGGAGAAGGACAAACATTATATGTTCTCATTCATTTGGGGAATATAAATAATAGTGGAAGGGAATACAAGGGAAGGGAGAAGAAATGTGTGGGAAATATCAGAAAGGGAGACAGAACATAAAGACTCCTTACTCTGGGAAATGAACTAGGGGTGGTGGAAGGGGAGGAGGCGGGGGCTGGGGGTGAATGGGTGACAGGCACTGAGGGGGGCCCTTGACGGGATGAGCACTGGGTGTTATTCTGTATGTTGGTTAATTGAACACCAATAAAAAATAAATTTATTTAAAAAAAGGTTTATATGACATGATTCTTTATAATATTGAAACATGCTTTAACTCAATATTTTCTGAGATTTATTAATCTATAGCTCTAGTGTAAACTCTATTAAAGGTTCAGATGGGGAATATGTTAAGTTTTGTGGATAGATGATGCTTTGCAACTTTTCATCCTGCAGTTGTAATACAAAGCATATGTAAGAGTGTGCCTGTGTTCTGATAAGACTTTATTTATGAAAATAGGTGGCAGAGTGTAGAATTGCTGAACCCATAGTTAATATAAAAATTATAACACTACAGATATCTTGAGTTCCCTAAAAGTTACTTTAGGTTATAACCCAACTCCAACTCCATCCTTATCGTATTCCTTTCCTTAAGAAATTTTGAGCAACACCAGCTTAGCAATTTCTTTCTTACCATGTCTTTTCTGCCTAGAAAATTTCAACTCGGAACCGCCATCTTCCAGTAATTTGCCAAAATGACCAACACAAAGGGAAAGAGGAGAGGTACCCGCTATATGTTCTCTAGGCCTTTTAGAAAACATGGAGTTGTTCCTTTGGCCACATACATGCGAATCTATAAGAAAGGTGGTATTGTGGACATCAAGGGAATGGGCACTGTTCAAAAAGGAATGCCCCACAAATATTACCATGGCAAAACTGGAAGAGTCTACAATGTTACTCAGCATGCCGTTGGCATTGTTGTAAACAAACAAGTTAAGGGCAAGATTCTTGCCAAGAGAATTAATGTCCGCATTGAGCATATTAAACACTCAAAGAGCCGAGGTAGCTTCCTGAAGCGTGTGAAGGAAAATGATCAGATAAAGAAGGAAGCCAAAGAGAAAGGTACTTGGGTCCAACTGAAGCGGGAGCCTGCCCCACCCACAGAAACACACTTTGTGAGAACCAATGGAAAGGAGCCTGAACTGCTGGAACCCATTCCCTATGAATTCATGGCATGATAACTATAAAGAAAATAAAAGACCTCAGGATTGTAAAAAAAAAAAAAAAAAAAAAGAATTTCAACTCATATGTCATGGTTTCCCTCAAATGCCACTTCCTCAAGGCTGCCTTTCTTAATATTCCCCAGCTGAAGGAAATGGTTCTCCTGTATTTTCATACTTAGTTCATGTCTCTACTAACACTTAACTCAAAGCTGTAATTATTTCTTTGCATGGCTGTCTTTCCCCATTAAATTTTTTATTTCCTAGAAAAAAATAAAAAAAATAAAAAAATATTTTATTTGAGAGAGAGCATGAGCACAGGGAGTGGTAGAAGGAGAGAGAGAAGCAGGCTCCCTGCTGAGCAGGGAACCTGATGGGGATCAACCCCAGGACTCTGCTATCACAACTTGAGCCAAAAACAGATGCTTAACTAACAGAGCCATTCAGGTTCCCTGGAATTGGGGAATTTTGATTCAGTGAGGTTAATATCAGTCTGGGAAAGGCAACAAAATCCGTATCAGCCCACTGCATGCCAGGAACTCAGAAATCTGGAAGAGTTTCTAAAATATAAATGTTTTACTCTGCCTGTATGTATCATCTGTGTGTAGGAAGCCCAAGTATAAGCCAAAGAAGCCATCCAATCCTTGCTACTTAGAGGCCAATAGCCCCTGTTCCCAGGGCTAGTGGTAGATGACATAAAACTGGAACCTGGGAACTTAGCATGAGGACAAAGACCCATGAGCATCTAAGTACAATGGAGCCACCCCACTGAACGCTGGGCAGGAACCCTCCAGGCCCACGTATGTATGTAAATGACAAACCAGCACATGGACACAGAATGCTCGGAAGTAGTCTTTCTGTTCTCACACAGAAAGTAGTTATGAGCCCCTTCCCCTCCCTGGGACCCATGCTGGCAGACAAGAGAGTACAGCAGTGCAGGCGGAAGACCAGCTCTGTCCTCAATCCTGGAGCTGTGGTCAGGAGGAGTGGGTGAAGGTAGTCACAGCTCCCCAACTGTAAAACAGGCTTAGGTAGGCCACACGGTTCCGGTGCTTTCTGAAGTCCTTGTCAGTGGACAGCTGCAATGGAAGGAACTTTGTCTAGGTCAATATTCCAGCGAGAAGCCTCTGCCTCTGTCTTCCTGGCTGTGCAAAATGAACTGCACATCACCACTGTTGTGGCCCAGCTGAAGCCCACCCCATTGGAGCCTAGTCTTAGGATTCTGTCAACAGCTACTCTGTCATCTTACTCTGCTGTCCCGCTAGGAATTGTTTCCTACTTGGTAAATCTCCAAGTTAATTGGCAAACTACTCAAAAACAAAGAGTATATGTTTGATTCCTGAATGTTACGCATATGTCTAACATGATAACATTGCTACTCTAGGCATTTCACAAATAGTAGTAGAATGAATCCAAGCTTCCTCTTAAAATATGGCACCACTGGAATTATGATAGCTCACATGGATTGAGCATTCATTATGTTATAGGTACTATGTTAAGTGCTTTTCTACATTAGCTCGATCTTTACAATGTTATCAGATTGACTCTATTATTATACTCATTTTAAAGTAAGGAAAACTGGGTCTTAGAAAAGTTGCCCGAGATCACACAGCCAGTAATATGGGAGCTAGTATTTGAACCCAGGCAATCTGTCCCCTGAATCCATGTTCTTCTGAGAATGTTCTACAGCCCCCTGATGATCTAATACTCTAGTAGTGTATGGAAAGAGCACTGGCTTAGGAATCACAAGATCTAGATTCCAGTTGTCAACGTGAACTTGTCACTTAATCCATCAGAGCCTGATTTTCTTCCTCTATCATCAAGGTATAATTCTCCTGCTCCTACATTTGAGGATTAGGTAATAAAATGTGACTTTTTCCATTGTATCCACCTTTAAAAAATTTTAACAAAACTGTCAGAAAAAGATACCCATATGCATATTCGCACAAAACTGCATATCCTGTCAGGGGAACAAGGACTTTCTGAAGCTCATTCAGACACTCCTGGATAAAAACCTCTGACACATATGAAAGTACCAGATAGAGAGTTCTACACAATTCCAGTCTTATACCTCAGCTTTTAGGGTTCTTTTCTGTAGACATGGAACTTGAGCCCAGTCTGGAGATCCAAATTTCATTGGCCAGGTGATTTTGGGGGGTGGTTTCATCTCTGGGTTATATGTGCCAGGGCTAGAAATGAAAATACAAAGCATCCCGTGCAATGACTTAGTAGCCATATATGAATTCCATCTATATCTGCACTTGGTCTAATTCCTTGAGAAACAGGCAACATCTTAATCATCTTTTTAATGTGGGGCAAGTGTGGAGGTCCCTTGCCTGTTAATGTATTTCTGATTAGGTGTGAGTGTTAAATATATCTAATCTTGACATCCCAGTTAGGATTAAAATCGACTCTAGTTTGAAAAACATTTTGGCAGCTCAGTATCCTTGGCTGAGGATCCCAGGAGTGGTGGGTAAGGAAATAGCCTACCAAAGTCATGAACAAGTACTGCTGTGCTTTGAAACTGGGGATAAAAGTGTAATGATAATTCAATCAGCAATATCAGCAATTGCAGGACAAGAAGGCAAAACCAGTTACATTTTGATTGACATGGCATTTATAATTGCCTTTGCTCATAACACTTGGTCTTTGGGGTAGACTCTTTGCTGTGTTGAAAATCATACTTGGGAAAAAAAAAAGAAATCATACTTAGAATGAACATAGGGGCCAATGTTCAACACTTCCACTTCCTTACTTTGACCTTGAGAAAGTTACGCTCAGCCACTGATCCTTGGATTTCTCATGATAAAACCAAAGACCTTGACCCTTTGCCTCTCGGCTCCATACATGCTGAATGGCTTCCTGAAATACTTGGTCTATAGGGACCATGTGCTCAGCCTCTCTCTTCTCTTTTCAGTTCCTCCTTGCTCACCACACTCTAGCCACACCAGCCTCCTCCTTATTCTTCCCACCAGTTCCTCCCCAGCTTACAGCTTTTGCACTTGCAGCTCCTCCTGCCTGGGAAGCCCTGGCCCAGATCTTCACAGGGCTGGCTCAGTCTTGTCATTCAGACTTCAGATCCAGTGTCATTTCCCCTAAGGAACTTTCTGGACATCCTTGCCAAAGTAGCGCCACCCATCCCATCACCACCACCCTGTTTACCATCTTCACAGATAGCACATCACCGGGTCACCACCTTGCCTGGTGTGCCTGTGACAGTCCTAGCTCATGGCTACTGTCTTGGTATAATTAGTAAGCTTACTCTCAGACGTGTCATTGCCTGACTGCTTAATTATATGGTAACCATCCTTATCACCATTGGGTTTTTTTTTTTTGTTGTTGTTGTTGTTGTTTGTTTATTTTAGTGTATTTGCTTCCCATCTGTCTGGACTCAAGAGTGTAAGTTCCAAGGAATGAGGAGCCTTGTGTGATGGGTTTGTGCAAAATCGCTGGATCCCTTGAAAGTGCCTGACACTTATAACTGTTGATTGAATGAACCACTATGATTTAGAGTTCTATAATGCCAGAGGTCTGGAAGGTCAGAGGTTGGTGCTTTAAAGATGGGTGGGTGGTTTCCTATTCAGCTGCCATGGTTTCGATGGAACCCCTCCTTTGTACATTCTTTCCTATTGCTGTTTGGTGAAGTGCTCCAGAAGAGAGGAGACATACCCAGGATAAGAAGAGTCCTTTGATGTCCTAAATCGAGGCAACAAGGCATTAAATGGTGCAAAATTTTGTTTGTGTATTTGCTCCTGAGGATTTGCAACCTGGTACATGCCTGGGTAAAGCATCATGACCTATTTCCATGAAATAACAAATAAGTTATATATATATATATGTGTATGCATATATATGTGTGTGTGTGTGTGTGTGTGTGTGTGTACACATATGTTTAAAGCCACTAAATAGATAAAACAGAATCACCCTCTTTCTGTTTGTGGAAAATTCTTTCCCTACCTTTCAAATTCTTCCATCCGGACTAATAATTAAATTTACATGGGGGGAGGAGCAAGATGGCGGAAGAGTAGGGTCTCCAAATCACCTGTCTCCACCAAATTACCTAGAAAACCTTCAAATTATCCTGAAAATCTATCAATTCGGCCTGAGATTTAAAGAGAGACCAGCTGGAATGCTACAGTGAGAAGAGTTCGCGCATCTATCAAGGTAGGATGACGGGGGGGGGGGGGGGGAAGAAATAAAGACACAAAAGGCCTCCAAGGGGGAGGGGCCCCGCGAGGAGCCGGGCTGAGGCCGGGACGAGTGTCCCCAGGACAGGAGAGCCCCGTCCCGGAGGAGCAGGAGCTGCACCGGCCTTCCCGGGCGGAAAGGGGCTCGCAGGGAGTTGGAGCAGGACCCAGGAGGGCGAGGATGCCCTCGGGCTCCCCGGGACAGTAACAGAGCAACTGCGCGCCCAGGAGAGTGCGCCGAGCTCCCTAAGGGCTGCAGCCCAGGAGAGTGCGCCGAGCTCCCTAAGGGCTGCAGCGCGCACGGCGGGACCCGGAGCAGCTCGGAGGGGTTCGGGTGGCGGCTCCGCGGAGGGGGCTGCGGGGCGGGAGCAGCTGGGGGGGGCGGGGCTCGGGCGGCGGCTCCGCGGAGGGGGCTGCGGGGCGGGAGCAGCTGGGGGGGCGGGGCTCGGGCGGCGGCTCCGCGGAGGGGGCTGCCGGCCGGGAGCGCGAATCCAACAGCGCAGGCTCCGGAGCCCAGAGCGCCGGGACACAGCCCAGGATCCGGCCTCCCCCGGGACGGTCAGAGGCCGGGAGGGCCCAGGACAGCAAGGACGCTCCTGCCCCAGCTGAGCACATCAGCGGCCCCGCCCCAGAGCCTCCAGGCCCTGCAGACGGAGTTCCTGCCGGAGCTGAATCCAGGTTTCCAGAGCTGCCCCGCCACTGGGGCTGTTCCTCCTGCGGCCTCACGGGGTAAACAACCCCCACTGAGCCCTGCACCAGGCAGGGGCACAGCAGCTCCCCCAACTGCTAACACCTGAAAATCAGCAAACAGGCCCCTCCCCCAGAACACCAGCTAGACGGACAACTTCCAGGAGAAGCCAAGGGACTTAAAGTACACAGAATCAGAAGATACTCCCCCGTGGTTCTTTTCTTTTTTTTTTTTTTTTGTTTTGTTTTGCTTTTTGATTTGTTTCCTTCCCCCACCCCCTTTTTTTCTCCTTTTTCTTTATCTTTTACTTCTTTTTTTTTCGTTTTTTTTTCTTCCCTTTTTTCTCTCTTTCTCTTTTCTTTCCTTCTTTCTCTCCTCTCTTTTTCTCTTTTTCCCAATACAACTTGCTTTTGGCCACTCTGCACTGAGCAAAATGACTAGAAGGAAAACCTCACCTCAAAAGAAAGAATCAGAAACAGTCCTCTCTCCCACAGAGTTACACAATCTGGATTACAATTCAATGTCAGAAAGCCAATTCAGAAGCACTATTATACAGCTACTGGTGGCTCTAAAAAAAGTATAAAGGACTCAAGAGACTTCATGACTGCAGAATTTAGAGCTAATCAGGCAGAAATTAAAAATCAATTGAATGAGATGCAATCCAAACTAGAAGTCCTAACGACGAGGGTTAACGGGGTGGAAGAACGAGTGAGTGACATAGAAGACAAGTTGATAGCAAAGAGGGAAACTGAGGAAAAAAGAGACAAACAATTAAAAGACCATGAGGATAGATTAAGGGAAATAAACGACAGCCTGAGAAAGAAAAACCTACGTTTAATTGGGGTTCCCGAGGGCGCCAAAAGGGACAGAGAGCCAGAATATGTATTTGAACAAATTCTAGCTGAAAACTTTCCTAATATGGGAAGGGAAACAGGCATTCAGATACAGGAAATAGAGAGATCCCCCCCTAAAATCAATAAAAACCGTTCAACACCTCGACATTTAATAGTGAAGCTTGCAAATTCCAAAGATAAAGAGAAGATCCTTAAAGCAGCAAGAGACAAGAAATCCCTGACTTTATGGGGAGGAGTATTAGGGTAACAGCAGACCTCTCCACAGAGACCTGGCAGGCCAGAAAGGGCTGGCAGGATATATTCAGGGTCCTAAATGAGAAGAACATGCAACCAAGAATACTTTATCCAGCAAGGCTCTCATTCAAAATGGAAGGAGAGATAAAGAGCTTCCAAGACAGGCAGGAACTGAAAGGATATGTGACCTCCAAACCAGCTCTGCAAGAAATTGTAAGGGAGACTCTTAAAATTCCCCTTTAAGGAGGAGGGCGGGGGGTGGGAGTGAATGGGTGATGGGCACTGGGGGTTATTCTGTATGTTAGTAAATTGAACACCAATAAAAAATAAATTAAAAAAAAATAATAAAATTCCCCTTTAAGAAGAAGTTCAGTGGAACAGTCCACAAAAACAAGGACTGAATAGATATCATGATGACACTAAACTCATATCTCTCAATAGTGACTCTGAATGTAAACGGGCTTAATGACGCCATCAAAAGGCGCAGGGTTTCAGACTGGATAAAAAAGCAGGACCCATCTATTTGCTGTCTACAAGAGACTCATTTTAGACAGAAGGACACCTACAGCCTGAAAATAAAAGGTTGGAGAACCATTTACCATTCGAATGGTCCTCAAAAGAAAGCAGGGGTAGCCATCCTTATATCAGATAAACTAAAATTTACCCCAAAGACTGTAGTGAGAGATGAAGAGGGACA